>NW_024538564.1:600000-1173637 GCF_016647635.1 Suillus subaureus
GAGCCTCTTCAAGCACCTAAAGTCAAGTCAAAAAAGAAAAAATGTTGCACATATATTCTGTTTGTGGCTGAATGACTGATGTGATCACACAGCTAAGCAACCTCAACCTGTGACTCCCCCTCCCAATGAGCCAGAGGTTATACCTGCTCAAGTGGCTCCACTGCGTATCAAGGCAACATACAGCATCACAATTCTGCCGCACAGTGAGCTCAAGAAAGGTGACATCAAGAAACGTGTTGGCACAGCAACCATTCTCAGCCTTTATCTTGATGAGCCTTTTGACACATTCAAGGCACAAGTTCTTCGAAAGATCGAAAAAGAGACTGATCCAACCATCTTGTCCTTTGAAAACTACAAGACTTTCTTTACCATTGTTCGCATCACTCCGCAGCCAACCTCACTTGCAGATGAAGATGATTATCAAGAACTCATCAAACATCTGCAGCAAATGAGCACACCTGCTGCCACTATTTATATCCAAGAGCTTTTGGCCATGAAAAAGGTGCTAACTGTGTGTGATTTCTTTATGAGCTAATTTGAGTCTGATAGTGCAAGGACCGGCCATCAGACAAGGAGAACAATAGAGAAACAAATGAGGATAACAATCATAGCAGCTTAGAATTGAGTGACGATGGTAAGAAAAGGAGCAAGAAGAAGAAGAAAACAAAGGTAACACATCATTCTATATCTCAATGTTGGTTGACGAAAAGTTTAGGCACCAAAGGCTGCTGACATAGATGAAGAGATGAAACCAATCAACAAGAACATCAAGGTATTATCGGATCAGTGGGTTTGCCACAAAAAGCCAGGCTGCTTGAGTGACTACTGCTACCCAAACCCTGGTGACAATGGATCTCATGTCTGTCTGACATTTCCCCTTCTCGAATGCTGGGCAGCTGCAATGGTTGGTATTAGTTTTTTGAATGTTTTATTGACCATTTCACTTTGAACACTGCACAGGAAAAAGGGCTGGAGTATGCCACTCTTGAGATGCCTCCTAACCATTCTTCCTTCAGCATGATTTCTTCCGACTCTCTTGGGCAGCCCTCACTTCTTTCTGTCTGCTGCCAACAGCTCAATGAACAATCCAAGAAAGCCACTCAGGCTGAGGCTGTACCTGTCGCACCCACACCAGCACAAGCTATGCCCGTTATCAATGTCAATTTTCCTCCTGAAATGTTCCAAGCTATACATGCAGCATCTGACTCACAACCTGTCCATCATGCACCAGTCCCTGCCTTGCTTCCACCTGCTGTATTACCACCTGCTGTTCCAGCCTCTCTCGGCTCTTTGCTCTCATCAATGCAGCTTGCTTCCCTTGGACCAAGAATGAACCTAACGGACTTTTGCTCTGCTTATGAACTTTCACAAATTCTTCAGTCAAAACTTTCTGATCATGGTTTCACGTCATCACATGCCCTTCGTTATGTCACCATCGATGATTTGCAAAAGGTAGGCTTGCTTTGTGGAGAGCTTGCTGAGCTCAAGGATGCAGTTGCCCGTTGGTGTGGTGAATAGTTGTTACATGTTACATTTTTTACTGTTACTTTTGCTCTGCATGTTCTGTTGTCTCTCGCTACTCTCACTCTGCATGTTCTGTTGTTTCTTGCTACTGTTACTTCATACACTGCTCTCGATTATTGATCATGTTTGTATTCTAGAAGTACCCTGAATGACGAATGTATTCCTGTGCATCCTCCGCTGTAATGATCTCCAGGGCCTCTCGTAGGTTGTACATAATCCCATCATTGTTTGCTGCTGCAGAAAACAGGTCATAATTACGACAAATCCATGCCTTGAACTTTGAAAAGGCTTCCTTGATTGGGTTGAGGTCAGGGGAGTAGGGAGGTAAAAATGTGATTCATACACCTGTTCTGAGTCAGCATCACTGAGTACATAGATACCATGTAACATAGGCCTACCAAATCTATCTGTGAGCTCACGAATTTCTTTGCCATGGTGGATCCAAGCATTATCCATGATCCACACACTGTTCTTGCCAGGATAAGCCTCACAGTTGGGCAGCTATCAATGAACATGAATTGACGAAAAAGTCAAGTGTGATGAGTCCCAACTCACAACAGAATGTTCAAGGAAGTGAAGGTACCCATTGTGACACAAAGATCCTTCAAGAACATGTCCTGCAATGATTCCATCTATAGTCAAAGCAGCAACAACTGTGAAGCATTGTCTGCGAACAAATGCACCCTTCATGCTTGCATATTGGCTCCTCTTTGCTCATCCATACCTCCAAATTTGTGTGCATTCATCTTTTGATGTCTCATCAATGAACAACAGTTGATCTGGTGTATACTGCACCACCCGTTGCTTGAAGTCTGCACGAACATCTTCATTGAGCTCCTTAGCGATCTTATGGAGTTTTTTGAGTGAGATGCCAGCCTGTGCGAGCTCTCGGTGAATTGTGGAATAATGGACGGTGATGTAGCAATTGTGTCGCATAAGTGTTGTCAGCTCATCAAGAAACCAATCAGGACAGTGATGGATAAGTTCTAGAAGGTAATGGAGGTCTTCGAGATTGAAAATGCGTGGACGACCAGTGTATTGGCTCCTTGGCTTGACAATGTTACCAGTGTCGTTGTAGAGCTTCCTGATTCTATAGAATGTCATGCGGGAGAAGCCAACACAGTCGAGGATCTCGCTGAGTCTAAGAATCCCTTGTTCATGCAGGTGAATAGCTGCAAACTTCAAATCAGCTGAAATCTTTCTGTTGCCCATGATATTGATGATTGTGGTATGCAGGTCTTGTAAAATTTACGCTAAGTCCTTTTTCAGTCCATGTTATCATTTGTTTTACATCGAGGTACCATTACATATGCAAACGGCTGTAAAGTTGTACGCCCACCATTTCGTGACAGCACTCGATTTTGTACCAATTACTTAGCTACTTCATATGTAGGCACATTCTACATATTCTACTATCATATTCCAAGTGAAACAAAACAAATCCGTTCAGAAAATCCGCCACACCCTATTATTGTACAATTATTGGCATTTATCGTTATATCATACTCTTACATACTGTAACTTGCGACTGTCCTATATACATTTCACGAATTTAACGTCTGCCGAGCGGACGGTAGATTCGGCCAGTGTGACTGTCCGTGGCTATCTGCTGTAGTTCACGAATTGGTGGGCAATCACGGATAGACCATAGGACCGTAGGGAATAGTACTCTTTTGAGTCCTAGTGACAGGCACTGCAGCCTTCTGGGTTGAATTTCCAGCTCTACGGAACATTCCATACGAGTGTCAAAAAGTATGTATTAACGTTACCAATTATAAAGACTGTTTAAAAATTCTGACCAGGAGACTATTACAAGAGACTACAAGGTACTACTCAGGGAAGGACAACAACTTGTTCCACATAGCAATGATCAAGGGAGATGGGCCGGACTCGACTCTGAATCGAACCCTCAGTACTCAATGATCGAGGGCCAGGATCATCCTGTGTTCAGAAATCTCGTGCAAAGCCAGCTGCAGATTGGACCCACGCGTCGTCACCAGGCAAATGTGATTGCAAGTCTCTCACAACGGCTATGCGTCTGTTCTGGAACTTCTGACCACCGCCACACGATATCCGATTTGATGTCACTGCCTTGCTTGTGCAGCGTGAGAGCACAGCGGCGTATTCCGCTTCCATCAGATAGAAAATCAGTTTCTGGGTCGGCTGATAGAATAGATCAGCAAGGCGAACCAAAAGAAAATAAATGAGTAATACACCGGTCAAACGTGCCCACCCATTCAAAATACCTGTGCGCCACAAAAGCGACAGATTCGGGTCTAAGTGTTTCATCGTCATTCTCTTCTCCGCCGAACACGGGGACAGTTGGGGTTCGTAGGACGGGAAGCTTCAGTTTGTCAAGTTGTGAATCAAATAGAACGAAGCGCATAGGAGTTCTAAATGATATTAAATGCTCCATTTATCGATGGAATACTGCACTGCCATCTAACGCACTGTGATTCTGAGGAGAGGAAACTTGCCAAAGCCAACGCGTGGCTAACAAGCTGGAGATACGATGCGATAGTGTGACTTGGCAACGACCAAATTTCCTAAAAACATGATGCACACAGCAAGAGTGAATGATACATACGGTTTGTTTTCATTTATGGGTAAAAAGTACGCAGATAGTTCGTGCAAAACAAGCAACGACGGAACGGAACCTAGAGTTGCTTTGGCATCGAGGGGTACAGGATCGGAGGCCTTGTATGTTCTAAACGCGGATAATAACACGACCAGGTGATTTGGGGTTGGTGGGTAGCTGAGGATTGGGCAAATTGATCACATTACCCCACACCCATACACAAAAATGGGGACCAACAAGATGTCAACTTCGGAACTACTTTGACAAGTGTTCCCTATTCCAGAATTGGTAAGAAGCCATTCGTCGCTGTACCCCCGAAGGCTACGTATGAGAGCCTGTCGAGCAGAAGAAAGAAGTAAAGCCTTGGCACCCGTTGGAACCGACAGACACATATGAATTGGAGCTGAAGGGTGATAATTTCCTTGTACTATGAGAGACCTATAGGGTGGCAGGGACGGATCAGACGTGGGGAACATTCGAGCCATGGTGATGACAGTTCCTGTGCATGACAAGCTGAAAACTTGAACTCCGAGCAAGTCCACCGGGCACGTGATCGCCGCGACAAGTGAAGCGCCGTGAACATTCTCTATGAGAACTTCCATTGGCATCAAGCAGTGTTTGCACCACGTTGAAGTGATCTTGGGTACCTAGGCGCTATAGAATCCCCGATCTCCTGAATGTTCTTATATTCTGATATGCGTAGGTGGAGGATTTTTCCGCAAAACTCGCACGTCGTGTTCCTGAGCGTCAATCCATACACGAGCACATACCATGCATGTTGTGAGGTGCACAGCAGTATATAAACTCACGGTCAACTCACGATTATACAGGTACCTGCGCCTCCTCGACTTCCCTTCTTCAACTGACACACTCCCATCCTGAGCCATATCGTTATTAATGGCCAATATAGCAGCTCGGGCAATCGTAGGTGCAGCACAGACAGCTGCACAATTTGCTCCAGTGCCATGGCTCGCACCTGCCACGGGTATATTGGTCGCATTGATCAACATGCTCGCAGCAGCGGAAGCAAATAAGTATGCAATATCTTCGATAGCCCACAGATCCGAATACTGAACAGCCCATCACAGAAATGGAATCATTGTACTCCAAGATCGCTGCCTGAGTCTTATGTCCATCATCAACAATGAGGGGCAAAATTTGTCCCCGGATCAACAGGCTAGGCTGTGTTCGGGTGCCCAAGGGTTAGTAGTCTGGCTTGACCGCCGATCAATCAGCTGATCTGCCCATCAGCACCCTTCAAAATATTTTGAACAGAATGGAGCCGTGGTGCTCCATGTCCAGGGTCAAGCTGTTCGTCAAACAAGACGAGCTGGCTGGTACCATTCAGCAATGCCACGCTGATATTTCAGACTGCTTGGTCAAACTACAGGTACTGAAGCGTGCTCTAGCAAAATCGTTCTAACGCCTCTTCAGATCACCTCTCACATATCTATTCACGCATGGCAGGCAAACTTCGAGTTGAGTCATGCACGAGACAAAGAAGACATCGTGCAGTATCTGGGCGACATCAGGAACCAGCAGGAGCTCATGCAAGTCGCACAGACGAAGCAGGCTGCAGATCTGCATCAGATCATGAAATTAATGCAAAAGGTCACTCCAACTCGCCACTAGACTAGTCCTGATGAACTCATTGCTATGCAGAATCTTCCGGGTCATGTTCCAACCACAGATCGTGGTATGGAAAGCAACCTGTACTACGTCCAACATTCATCTCAGTCCCTCTTACCGAACATGAACCTCAAACGCGGTGAAGTGAAGCGCATCGGACAGTATGCTGTCAAGGGAACGGGATCAGCGGATATATGGGAAGGCTACTATTTGAACGAGGAGAAGGTGGCCATCAAGATCCTACGGGCTGTTCACTGCGAACCTCAAACGCTGCGGGTACATTATCACTCTCCTCTGCTCGAAATTGCATCCTCACATCGTTTTCTAGAGGTTCAAGAGAGAAGTGGACATCTGGAAACGCGTGTGGGAAGCTGACCGCGGAGAGCATATCCTTCCTTTCTACGGTTTCTGTCAAAACGACGGACCTTTCCCGTAAGCCCTTCCCCCATATGGTTGTCCACTCCTCTTACCACATCATTCGATCAGGTATGTTGTAAGTCCATGGATGGTCAATGGTACAGTGGACGAGTATATAAGAAAATACCCCACCGTAGATCATCATACTCTGGTATGTACAAGTCTTCTAAGGAATGATTGGTGTGATGTTGACTCGTTGCAGATCAAAGGTATTTGCGAGGGTGTGAATGTCCTGCATAGCATGACACCCCCGATCGTGCACGGTGACCTCAAAGCGGTGCGTAGCTTTATCTACCTTTTGAGGGCCTGACGTGATTGTGCTCCTAGTCCAACATCGTTGTTGATGCCAACGGAAACCCCCTGCTGGCCGATTTTGGCTTCGCCAAGGTAGCATCACATTCCAATAGTTGATTGACCACATTATTGACATGTGGAATCAGGTCTTAGAAGATGTCACGGGCGTGAATTTCACGATGTCTGCTGGGTACTGAGATCGACAATGTCATTACTTGCAACGTACTGACCCAACGTAATTCAGAGTTTCGAATTCCCAAAGATGGCTTGCGCCGGAGCTCTGCTGTGATGGCGGCATGCTTACCACCCAATCTGACATTTTCGCATATGGCATGACTATACTCGAGGTAAGTTGAAATTTCACGCGAGAACAATTCGCATATCTCATAGCATTTTTTAGATCATGACGCATGAAGTACCATGGCACAACATCCGCCACACAACACACGTCATCATCAAACTTTCTAGGGGGGAGATGCCCCCACGTCCCAAAGATCCTGCGGCCAGCGCAAGAGGTCTGGATGACCGTCTATGGGAGTTGGTCAAGAGCTGCTGGTCAGCCCCTGAGAAGAGACCTTCGACGAGAGATATTCTTGCTTTCCTTGGATAAAAAGAAACATCGCTATGTCTTACTACATTCGTATTGCTATCATCCGTGCTGCCGAATTGCATATCTCACTGTTTGACTTCCATCGTCTCAAGTGGGGCCGTAGGTGCAGCATCTCACCTTTCAGCCGCAGCCTCCCATGTAATATCATCCAATGTATCCCTGGCCCACCCCGCGGCCTCCGCAGATAAGCTTGAACTTCCAAAACCATAGTTAGGTGAGTATATCAACAAACGAAGTAAAGAGCTCACCTGCCAGTTCTACAAGAACTGTTTGAATGCCTCCAGGCAGGCCAGGATCTCAATTCTGTTCTGGAGAAAGTGCATTCCTTCGTTATAGGGTAGAGGAAGGTCCGGAATATATCGAAGAACATGTGCTGCCGTTGGGGGATACATTCCGCTTGCAACAGCATCATATAGTTGAGTCGTGACTTTGATTTTGTAGAAGACTGGATAGGTGCCATGCATAGTGATGGCCGGAAAAGTGATGGTAGGAAGACGAGGTCGACGGCTCATGGTCCGGATCTCGTTGTTATTTGCAAATGCAGCAATAGTTGTTGCAATGACTTGGGGTTTTGGATCTTTCAACTTCTTGTCCTGCACCAGCATGACAGTCGTCTGATCTTCGCCAATAATGCAGACATTTATTCGTGCTGTACAAGTCTTTCCGCAAATGTCAAAAGGAAACAAAAATGATCCTATCATCGCCATCATCATGATATTCAAGCTTCTCCTTGTCTATTACTGCATCGCGGCCCCCCCCGATTCATCCGCAATTTCCAGGTTATGCAGTAATTTTGCAGTTTCGTTATCTGCTGCATTTTGTCGAAGCCAAGTGGACATGAAACCATTGAGTGAGCCTACTAGGGGTTATCAGGTTGCCGAAAGAGTGCTGTATGGAAAAATTGTTGTTTTGACTGAGTTACTATGTTGATATTGTATGCCATGAGGTCACAGTGAGCCCATTCACTCGCAGTTTTTGCATATCGTATCAAGTGAGCCACATCGAGAATATTAACTCACTCGACTCAGGAGTCGATCATTATATTGGCACGGTCACGTGATACAAAATAAATGACATCCTTGATGTCCTCAAAGCTTGCAGTTTGTCCACTTGAGTATGCCTCGAAGTCCGTTTTTTTCATTCTCTATATGTTATTTATCATATTTTCTTCTGCACTTGCTAGCTCCAGAATTCCTGCTCTATCTCCTGGCACCTAAGCAGGGCTCTCCCTAAAATTCAACGCGTTTGCGAAGTTGTGAGTAGGCGAATGCTCTCCACTGTGGTGATTGTTACTGTTAATGATTACGCACAGATTGATTTCTTTGCCTTTCTCTTGCGGAAAGCAGAACGTCGCAGATGGTCGCTACTTCCTTTTTTCAGCTGATACGCAGCATTCGAGCCGAAATAGACCCTTCATTTCTTTCCTTGTTGTATAGAGCCCTCGCTAATTGTATTTGTGTGGTTGGTATTGCAGCGCATCTACGGGCTGCCCTCATAGAAGCAACGAAGCATTAGCTTCAGATAAATGTCAACAATGCGCAGAGTCCCCGGAGGATGATTGTGAGGAGCTTGTCCTGTTAGAAGAACTTTTGCTCTGGAAGACATGGAGAAAGTCACTTAAGATGTTAGACGGTCAGTATCCGCTTCTTGTATCAGTTTTGAGTGCGAGGAATTTTGGGCCCAACCATTGGGGCAGTGAACAGGGGCAGGTTGGCGACGGTTAGTGCACGAGATGTGTCATACTAATACTATACAGTGGCTCCCAGTATGTTTTGTCTTCTTGTATCATGCTCTATATTCTCACCTTGTAATATCTGCCTGACATTATCACTGTGTTGTATATACTACAGGTTATATGTACAAAAGCTTGCGTTCACTGCGACCATCTCGGGCGCATCAGCGTATGCAAAAGTCGCACTCACACAAAGAGATGTAAGAGAGGCGCATGGTCGCATGCATATCAATCTCGCGGACAGCAAGGGTAACAATGAATATTCGATGGTATGCTAAATATGATGATAACATGCTAGAGAATAACCAGGCGTTCCAGATATATATATGTGCGGGCTGCACCTTCGTTAATACAGATTAACCATATGATAGAAATGAATACACATAGACATCAAGAAACCCGGAAAGGAAGACGTCACAGAATACGCGAGTCTTTGAGAGCGTTGTGTAAGATCGTCTCCTTGACTGCAACGAAGACTAGGCAGTATATGGTATCCGCTGAATCGGTGGCTTGTGTCAAGCTAAGGCGCAGTGAATGATGAGCGAAGCGTGATAAATCACACTTACTGAGGGTATACTCTTAGGCGCGCCCGGTTGGCTTGCATGAACTTCCATAGAATATGTTTTGCCGCTTTGTTGCAGTCTGCGCCGCCTGTATATTCTGGGAAGTATTTCTCAATCGGTACCTGCAAAGCGTCAACGAATCTGCATGTGTTCGCAACAATGGATACATACCTTTGGTAACTTGTTCTTGAACACGTCTATCTTGGTTAATAGTAAGATTATGGAAGTGCCCAAAAACCATCGGGAATTGACGACCGCCTCGAATAGGATCAGTGATTGCTGCATGCGATTCTATTGACACAATCATTGATAACAAAGAATCGCGCATGCACAGGACCTACCTGGTTCTTCCCTTCCAATAGCACTTGGTTGTATTCCGATAATGCTGCGCAGAAAATGATGCTTCTCACGGAATCGAAATGATGTATCCACTTCTCCAGTTGTGAGAGCTGGACGCCGACGTCAAGCATATGGATGCTACAAGACCACGATCAAAAATAGAACTTCGACATGCCGGCGTACTCACGAGATCTGCCCCATGTCAAACCGCGTTGGGGTGATACCGGTTGTCTTCGCTTGAGCTCGCAGTACATCGTTTTTTGTTGGTGTATAGTCGGGAGCGCCTATACGGAGCACTTCCGTAAAGAAACTGCGAATGGATACCGTAAGTATTTGTAATGCGAGTGAATATAATTGTTCAGTTACTCACTAGCCAGCTGAGTCCATAAGATAGAACTGGCTCGAACAGTCCATCACTTTTGGAATGATAGGATCTTGCCATAATTCATGAATGGCTCGTGCAATATCAGGAGAGAAAACAAAATCGGGGGTGTTTTCAACCCTGTATTTGATGATGCGTTCGGCGAATGTCTATAGAAAGTAATAAATTGGGTAGGAGAGAAAGTGGGAGAGAACGTACCCGATTCGCAGGCGTTACACATTCTACATTCATGTTATGCATGTGTAGGACAATGGCTTGCGCTGAGTCGAGAGTATTCCGATATATTATCGGACGGAACATCATGAGTTCATTCTTGGTGAAGCCATTCTGATGAGTGATTTTCATCTGCTTGACTATTGTCGACTTTCCAGATTCACTGGACCCTGAAGTTGGATATGAACAGGAGAACAAAGAGAGGGGGTTGAACGGATAAGGGCAGTTGAAGGAAATAGACCGAGTAGATACAACTGCGGAAATATTTGTCTCGATCATGAAATAAAAAATGAAATAGACCTAGTATGGGGCAGAAAGGAAGATACATACCGAGAACAAGTATCTCATACTCCTTCCTAGCGATAGAGTCTTCTTTTATTTGACGGTCAATAGCATCTGACCGTGCCTTCTTTTTTCTGTCCGAATACCAGGTTAATATGCAGTTGCCCATCTATGCAGATAAATCGGTGATAAATAAGTAAGAGTAGTGTTGCAAGGGTAAGGGACTCGGAGGCGTGTTAACCTGAGAGACCCATGGCCGGTAAGATGTACAGAATGTTCAATTTAATGACCCTAGCTGTAGATGACTGTCGCCACTGCCAGCCCTGGCTCGACCCTGCCCCAGACCCCAGCAACTCCTCGGCCAATATTCCTGGCCGAGTAAATCGGTTTATCTTCTAGTACCCATGCTGTCCCCCTGGGGCTTCAAGCTTCAAGCTTCAAGTCGTTCTCGTTACTCACTCGCGTTGGATGAGAATTTCATTATAGCTTCGCTTGTTCCCCATTTATGTTAGCTTTAATTCTGTTTATTACCTCCACTTCAGCTGTCCACCTATGAAGCCTGTGCCTCGTCAAGTGTAGTCAGTGTACAAGTAAGTCTTCGACTATTGCCAAAGTAGCTAAGCAGAATTAGAACTTGGCGACTCAGCGCCGCTCGGTTAGGTATTTTCTACCCGTATATAAGATCAAGTACTTTGCCACGACCTACAGTTGTAGGACAGATGCATCACCACTACTGGCATTACAATCACAGCATTTTCTTGCATCACTATGACAGGGGCGCCTGACGTGCCTTTCCTCTCCCTCTCAGCCGAATTCCAACCACACTCCCACTCATTCCGCCCACCCTCACCCTTCTCTTACCATTTATTCTGAACCCCTCTCAATTTCCGATGTTGCGTGTCGTTCGTCGTTTGTTTCGTCCCACCATCACGCATATAAGCAGCTTAAGAGAACGGTATATTTCTCAGCCGACCTCCGTCCACAGTCCCCATACCCCTACCACCGTCTTTCCCTGCCATGCATTCCGTCCACCACTCAGCCCACCCTACAGCCCATCCTATATCCTCCTCATTTTGCTCCATCGTACCAACATGCTTGGTGGCTCAGAAAGCCGATATATCAGACTTGAAGGCGAGTCCTTCCATATTACCTTCGTATCTATTTCATGCTTCTCACTCTATCTACAGTCATCAACGGAAAGAATCTCCAGGTCCCTTCCGAGCGCATTCCTGCTGGCATTTACGTGCCCATCAGTGTCTTATCATCTGAGGAATTTGTAGTGTGGGGGGATGCTGTAACTCTGTAAAGTCCATGGAGACTTTTTGACGTGATGCGAGAACTGATCATCGTTTTATAGATTATCACATACCTCACCTACATTATCAGTAGAGATAAGGACATCCGTCCTATGAGCTTGATCAAATGCTAGGCTGTGGAGAAGTCATCAGGGAACTTCAAATGCCGTGGGATGAGCCACTCGATCACGGAGATGAGCCATTTGGTGAGTGACTTGCTCCTCATTCATGAACATATATTAACATCTCGTAGATCTATCCTTCCCACCCGTGCATGGCGTCCACCCTTCCCTCACGCTGAAGGTTGCTGTTGTACATGCTTGCGACAATCAGGATGGTACACTGTTTGATGTGAGTGACACTACTCTCTGTTCTGTTAGCTTTTTCTGACGGAAGCTGACTGTAGTCCCTCGTAGACTCCAAGGTTGCTTTGTCGAATACGTGACAAGCGATCACATCTTCCACTTGCGCAGCATTTTCAGTTGGTTCTGGACCAGTGTCCGGTCAGCCATCCGGACCACGCAACGGCTCTCACCGACCTTGTGTATGTGTACCTTCAAGGATGTTGATCTTCAAGACATTGCTACCTCTTCTGCGACGCCCTTGTATTGCGTCCGTAGCGCCATCCCGATCACCCCTCATAATCTCACCGAAGCCCTGGATTGGCACCACGACAAGAAAAGTACCGCTGCCGACATCCGCTAAGCCGCTCAACTCTATCATGAACTACTGCCTCCCTGTCCAGATGGCACCTACCTTTGTAGCATCGCGGCTGGGGCAAATAGTGTAGACTATGTGATTGGCGGATGCAACAAGATTCCGATAGATGCATCCGATAAAGGTATCCACCTTCGAAGAGTTGTCCTCAAACTCTGTCCTTTGGGTCATCAAGTCCGTCCCAGAGCCTTCGACAAGCTTGCACAAGCAGTTGAAGTACGCTTTGACCAGCATGACAACATCGATGATCTTGACGCGAGCATACAACTCGGTCATGAAGCCGTGTCTTTGTGCCCCGAGAGACATGCTAGCCGTGGTGCCTACCTGAACAACTTGGCCTTCTCACTTGTGTCCCGATTCGATCACCAAGGCAAACCTAATGACCTCGATGAGGCCATCTCTTTACACGAATAAGCGTTTTGTCTACGCCCTGTTGGGCACAAATATCATGGTTTCTCGTTGGACAGCATGGGGGGCGCCCTCATCACCCGTTTCAACGCACGCGGCGACACTCATGACATCGCCCGAGTTATCAGCCTCTGTCGTGAGGCACTGACGATGCGCTCACCTGGGCATCCACGTCGTAACACTACAACCTCGCCTTCGCACTCAAAACCAGATATGACAAATTGCAAGTCGGCGAGGATCTTAACGAGGCCATTGATTGGTATCACGAATCCCTTCGGTTAAAGCGGCTTGATCGTCCAGGGTGCCACACGACTCTTTTGAATTTAAGCCCTGCTCTCGTTTCATGCACACTCAAAAGAACGATGATATCGAGGAGGCCATCACTCTTTGTCAAGAAAAATTGGCAGCTTTACCTTCACTCCACCCAGATAGATCAGGCCACTGGAAGCTTATGTCTCGTTATTGTGTGCAGTACAAGCCTGCTGATCTGGCACTTGCAGTGGAAAAACTTCAGACTCGCATCCACGTACATCCTACTCATGCAGCGCCATCATCGTCCCGATGTCGGGAGAACCCCATCATGTTCTCTCGCCGTCTGTCGCTCTCGCAGAGCTGACCAATCTCGAGGATCGCTTCGCCAGGGCAATACGACATGTATCTACCATGAAAAGTGCCACGGAATGACCTAATAGTCCTCTTGCGGATAGTATGGGACGAGATCATGCTGCCTATCGTCAACGTCCTCCAGCATAATCTGAAATTAAAATTACACTCTCAAATTTGGCTGTGTTCCACTGCAGCTTTTACCTCTATTCCTCTCCACGCAGCTCACCCATTTTGAATGAACGCAGATCGCTCTAAGGAGCCATGCCAGGAGAATCTCTACACTTGCCCTTACACGCCGACACTTTCGGCTCTGGTCAGATCTAAACACATGATGAAGAAGCACGTCAGTCTGTCCTTCGTGGTAATCAGACAGGGTCAATCAGGTGCAGGGAAAGGCAAGACCCTCTTGGCTGTCAACAGCGAGCTCGAGTTTGTCCACAGGCTCATCCCCGTGACTGCCAACCGCACCACTATTTCTGGCGACAAAGTCACACGAGCAGGTGCACTCGAAGCTTTGCAGCAGGACACCTGGGTGCACCTTGCTTCAAAAAAAGAACAAAAAAAGCAAGCTGGACCCTGCGCAGCTTTACAAATCGCATTTCGTCATGAAAGATGAACACCTGACGCTGCTCGATATTATGGAGAGAGACATTCCTCACGCTGAGTTTGCGTTCTTATCCTCTTGTCATAACGCCGTCAACGACGAGGAGACGCCCGACGAAGTCATTCACCTCACAGCTGGTCTCCAGTTTTCGGGGTTCAAGAGCGTCGTTGGCACCCTGTGGGAGGTCGACGATTCTGTCGTAAAAACACGTCATCGAAACTTTCTATCAGAATATGTTCAAAGCTTTGAAGGATGGTAGTGTCATGGACTGTACGAAGGCGATCTGGGTACTCAACTGCGCTACACACGCCGTAAGGACGAAAGTGTCGCCCGAGCAGAGGATGGGTTTCATTCATATCGGTATGTAATTCTACGTCCAATCAATTCCTTGGGGCTTGTCGTTCTCGTCACTCACTCGTTGAATGAGAATTTCACCATCGACGGCGAGCCTTACTTGTTCCTCATCTATGCCACTATTGTCCAGCTTTAATTTTGTAATTCTGTTTATTACCACATCCTAATACACATTTTTTACATCTACTTCCTGTCCGCCTATGAAGCCTGTGCCTCGTCAAGTGTGTGCCGAAAGTGCTGATTGGTGACAGTTGAGACTCGATGTGCAATACAAGTTTTCGACTATTGCCGAAGGTAAGCAGCATTAAAACTTGGCGAGTCGGTAAGGTATTTTCTACTCATATAGGGTTAAGCACTTGCCATCGCGCTTTGCTAACGTCCGCTACACCTGCGGCCCGCAGGCTCCCTCCGCCTACCACACCTAAGCTCCAACCCGCGCCATGCACCAGGCCTAACCGCAACCGCACGAAGCCTGGCGGCGGGAGGTAGGTGCATGATGCACAGTTCTAAAATGGCCAAGCTCCTTCAATTCCGTAAGAATTGTTAAAATACTCCAGACAAGCCAAGAACTCGGCTCTGGCCTTAGGATCCCTAATCGCAACGCTCCAGGGGTGTCCAGAAGAATCAAAGAACGGGTGTTTTACTTGTAGGAAACGCACCTCATGCAACGGCCTCGCTCAGTTCGGCCGTGACGAGATTTTATAGAAGGTGGAAGTGAGGCCTTTCAAGGTGATGGCAGGAATGGTGATGATATCGAGAGGAGGGAGATTCATATCCACCCGAACCTTGTTGTTTGCTGCATAGGCAACAATAGCTCCTGCGATGACTGTAGGCTCAAGGTGTGACCATGACCGTAACATGTTCTCGTTGGACCTCGTCTCAGACTGATCCTGTACCACCATGAGAATTTCGTTATCATCCATGACAAAAACATTCATCTCTACAAGCGAAGACGCCCCACAGACAGGAAGTGGAAGTGGATGGTGGGTGAAAACGATTCTTCGACCATCGTTATATCCATATGTCTCCAACAGCTTCGCAAAGAAATTGAACTTGCTGTCCTGCACTGTCCATAACCGTGGTAGTTGGCTAAATCAAAGTACCACAGCAACTTTTTCGTGCTACCCGCCATAATTCGTCGATCCGCAAAATTCCTGAAATCGACAAGTGTAGGGTGGGCAGGCGGTGGAAGACAAGGCACACCAAAGAATTTCTGTTTTGTCTGGGATGATACAATGATATGGTGGGCATCGAGGTCATATTTAGTCCATTCAGTGATGCCAGGTCTCGCGATTCGTCTCAAGTCAGCCATCAGTGCTTCAGCTGTTATTATGTAAGCTGACCGACGAGTCTAATTTGTCGTGGCCTGCCAGAAAGATTAGTCGATGGGCTCCTTATACTAGTGATTTGAACGGGGGACCTGACTCGTTGAAGGATGCAATGTATGGCCAGGCGGACATGGTTTAACGAAGCAACACGGAGCTGGAAGTGTCGCGAATCATTTACGTAAACATCAAGCCTTAGAGATGCACCCATTCGCATCCTATGTGCTACGAAGTTATTATCGTGCAACAGGATGGAACGAAGACAACTTGTACGCCAACTTGACCCGTTCTTCTAACGGTATGTTCCTCTGAAACTGTGTCGCTGGCCTGAGCTGAAGCGCATGTACCTAGCTATACTGGACTTCAGCGTCCCTCGTGGGCTGCATTTATCCATATCCAAAGCTCCTAATGGTCTCTTCAACACCTCGTATTCCATGAACGCTATGCCATCGCTCAACGGCTCAGTAGGCTACATATTCACATCCTGCAACCTCGATGTGAAGAGCTCTGGTAGTGTCCGTTTCAAAGACATGGTCGAGCGTTTTAAGGTGTACGATCAACCTCGCAGGCCGGAAGGAAAGGAGGAGGAATGGCTCGCCGGAGAGCGCGCTGACACACGTGGTATGTCTTCGGGTGGGGGTCGTTTTGAAGTGTTGACGTGCGCGATTCAGACTACTTGCTCTATGGCCGGTTGTACCTGCCTACTGGTAGACTCGATGCGCTCTATTCTACGCGCTTATCACCTACTCTACAGGCACTTGTTGCCACCATATCAGATCCGCGGTCCAGTCTCTCTTCCGAGAAGCGGTCTCGAGGCGACAATGTCAGCAACATCATGTTCAGCCTACAGCATGACGTCGGAAAGTGGTGCTCTGAATATACGTACAGCGCAGAAGATGGGATGTGGGGTGTGCGCATCTTACACAACTTTGGTAGGCTCAGAAATCCAACTGAGCCTCCTGAGGATTTGAACTCGTCCCCCGGAACAAGACCTAAACGTGTTGATGAGGAAGAGGCAACCGGTGGTGGTCTGAAGGGCAGAGTTTCTGCCGGTGCCGAGTTCTACATCAGTGCAAAAGAGAGGAGTGCCGGAGGTATGACAAATCGATCCAGTCACGCCCAGACACTGACAATCCACTTCCAGTATCCACGGGAATTCGTTTCACGACACTCCCCGATGCAACTCCACCATCTTTCCAACTCCCCCAACCATCATCATCACCACTCGCCCAGTCCTCTCGGTCGCCCCCATCTCAACCGCCGACGACTATTACCGCTCTTTTTAACCCGATGATGGGACATATATCTGCAGCTTATGCAGCTCGTGTATCACGCGACCTCTCGATGTGCTCTCGGTTCGATTTCAACGTCTACAGTTATGATAGTGAGTGGACGATGGGTGCTGAATGGTGGATGCGACGAGCTGCCTCGAAGCATGAGGATGAGCTCGAACCGTCACTCATTCCTCCGGAGCAACCACCGGTTCCCGTTCAACAGGCCGAGTCTCTCGATATTCCTGCCGATATCCGTGGGGTAGTGAAGGCAAGGATCTCGACCAACAACGTGAGTTGCATTGCGTCATGATATGCCGATGTTGCTCACAGCTCAATTCAATTAGAATGTTTCATTGATGTGGGAGGGACGCCTGAAGCAGATGCTGGTTAGCTTGGGTTTCGTGTCGGATCTCTCCAGTAGGTCAAAACCAATCAAGGCTATAGGACTAGAGTTGTCATATTTCAGCGCTGGTTAATCTAGAGCCCCCTGCATGCGCATATCTCAAACTGACAGGAACCGTTGAGGGCTGAGGGTCGAGCACCAGTCAATAATTACGTGTAAGGTATTGTACATACACCCGAGATCAGTACAGGTATGAGAACGGAGCGGCGAACAGTGGAGCAGACAGCGTAGAAGGGTATGTAATGATTATATGTGCAAACAGAGTTAGGTGCAATTTTCATTATCCAACAGAACCACGAAAGTTGACGTGCAACAAAGAAACAGAGAGTGATGAGCAAATACATATACCACGTAGATCAAGGCAAGAGATGGGGCATTCATAATATAATGGGTAGAAATAGTGGAAACATTCAGTCTTTTGCGACGGCGACACCTTGGGCGCGGGGAATGCTTGGTATACCGCCAATCGTTCTTGCCAGCCGAGACAATGCATCTCCAGTGATGACTGGTCGAGCGCTATGTGGGGTACGTTGCCCCGCCCCTCCAGGAGGTGTCGAGTGGTTCCGCGCATGCGCGTGGACAAGCGGGCCTAACGGCGAAGATGTACCAGAACGAATGGCTCGCTGATTCATGGCCGCCGTGCGCGGATGTGGAAAGGCAGGGCGGCCTTCAGTCTTCGATCGACCATGCGAGGGACTGTATGCGTGCGCAGGAGACGGGGTACCCGGGCTCAGCAACGATGGAGCGGAATGGGATTCCGGGAGACCTTTAGGCGCATGGATGGATCCAGCGAGGCCATGGTCTCTGGAAGAAGAGCTGGGAGTTTTTTCTAGTGCTTCTACCTCGACAAGGGAGGGAGCGTGGATAGACTGTGAGAGGCCTTCCCCCTTGGTTGCAGGTGGCTCTTCACCACCTGATTTGGATGTCAAGTGTGCAGAACTTGCACGCGGGCTGTCCCTTACAGCGACCGGCTTGGGAGTCAGTGACGGGTGAAGTGAGGACATATCAGCATGTGTGATAGTTTCAGGCGCGACAACAGCGGCAGGAGAGTCATGCGGATCTGCGGTGGCTGTGATAAAGGTATCAGGTGTATTGGATAGGGGTGAAGAATCCGACGAGTCCTTGATGATTTCGCCATCAACATCATTGTCTAAAGGTTCCATGGATTGCTTCTCTTCCTCATCTTCAGCATCATCTCCTTCCGTCTGAGGTTCCGGCAGCGGCTTAAGTGCATCTGCTAATATGGGTGATATTTCATCCCTTCTTTCATCTGCGCTGGTATTAGTCCGAGTCGTCGTAACGCCCCAATCATCAAGGTCAGGCAACGAGTCATCCTCTTCACCAGCCCAATCGATATGGCTTCCAGGGGTCGAAGGCCTATTTTCAGCCATTGCAACAGCCCTGACACGTTCGACCAATGCGTCAATATCGTGACGAATTTCAGCCTCATGTGCGGCTGCCAGATGGGGAGGGATATCTTTACGTGGTGCGATAGAAGATGAAGTAGTAGATGCTGCCCTTGGCTTCTGTGGACGTAGTGAAGTGGACGATGGTATACTTGGCTTAGTAGCACCGTTTAGGGGAGGCTTGCCATGCTGGTTGGTGTTGGTGCGTCGACGTCGGTTAGCATTATGACGACTTGATGCAGAAGGCATGTTTTGCACAGAATCTGGAGTCGGAGAAGCTGGAGCTACGGTTACAACTGGAACACCGCGAGAAGCACGGCGAATTGGCGTTTTTGGCTTTGGTGCACGGTCAGCTGGACTAGTAGCAGGTTTTTCCGAAGTTGTACTAGTAGCTTCCGAATGGGATGGACCCTTACGAGCTGGTGAAGGCTCGGCCTTAGGCGTTGACACGTCTGGGAGGGAACCGTGGCTCTCCGAGTGTTCCGAGTGTGAAAGCTTGCTGCTGTCCTCTGATTACTGGGCTGTTTGGAGGGCGACCACCACCCCTTCCGCCACCACGAGTACCTCTGCCCCGCCCTAAACCACGAAAAGTAGGTCCTGCCTCTCCACCACGCCAATCTCGCGGCCGAGATTGGGGCTGGGTAGAAGAGTTTTCACTGGTTGGGGGAGTTCGGCTGGTGGGGCTCGCCATGAACCGTCTTTGATAAACAACGATTTGGCGATGAGTTAGCTAGCCTGTTATATGGTCTAAGCAGCATTCAGCAGCTGAATGAAAGCGACAAACGCTGACAATTGGATCTGGTTTGGGTTGGGTTAATTTGGAGGAAGGGTACGCCTAGTCAGATTCAATACAGAGTAGATTTGCAATATATGACCAGCCAACGAAAAGGGCTTGCGAGGGCGTTATGGAGCTCCTCTGGTATTAGTTTAGTATCAGTGTTGAACCAAACACTGCAAAGCAACAAACTTGCTCAGCGGCCCTGACAGTGACCATCATCTATAATAATCATGTCCAAGGCATCACAACCGGAACTTAAGAAGGTAGACCTCTATTCAAGTCTTGCCTTTGTATGCTAAACGGCTTGATATAGTTTATGGACAAGAAATTGTTCGTCCATCTGCAGGGTGGCCGCAAAGTCAGCGGCACTCTGCGTGGCTACGACCTCTTTTTGAACCTCGTCATCGACGATGCTCTGGAAGAGTCAACTCCAGCTCAGAAACATCCCATTGGCACGGTGGTACGCCCCCTCAATACTGCTTGCGGCCAACATCTGATTCACATCTTTGCAGGTCATTCGTGGTAACAGTGTTACATCGATGGAGATTCTCGAAGCTGTCCGTCAGTAGTAATAGCACCTTCTGGTTGTTGCACTTATAGATAACTGGATGGTTCGGCTTCTACTATCGCTCATGGTGCCCACGCTAACTCTTTGCTTCTAGCGAGCTGATCAATGTTCCATTGTATCTTCCATCGTCTGACACAGCCTCGATCTTATGTCTTGATCGCTGGGTCTGATGCAGTGTAACAGAAAAGTACACGCACATTGCTGTTGTAATCGTATCAATTTTTTTGCTAGCTTTGCAATCCTAAATGAAGCGTTCTCGTTGATCAGTGCCAGCGAACACGCACCCCGGTCACTTCCGAAGACCTGGATTAAAGAATCGTCTAAAAAAAGTTCACCTGCACGATGTCGCACACACGAATACCCGAGCGTCTTCGATGTATCATAAATTGGCACGAGAAGATATCACTTAGCACCACGGGATCAATATAACTCGGTGGTTTGCATGCGCATGTACAGCGTCAATCATGCCTGACTTAGAGCACAGGATGGACAAAGACAAGTACAGTTTTAATAGCAACGTCGACGCCGAAATGGACAACTATTGAGAAGTGATGTATGGGCTATCCAAATTTATTGTTTATACTAGTGGTACTTGCATGTGAATCGATGTTGCAAGCTGTAATTCCTAGAAAGGAAGTCTGCACATTTTTCGTCGGAATCAGTGACTTCGTTTGCACTCTGGCATCAAGAGGCTTCGGATACTGGCCAGTCCTGGTGCCAGACTAATTACAGTACTGTTCCATGCGGAGACAGCTTTCCAAAGTCTGCTTTTCTGCTACAACTCAAATTCATTCCCTACGTCGACTTCTTCATACATCTGCCCGTTGCTCCTCCACTATAACCCTTCCGCTTCATATCGTGCACGATGTATACTCCGGCCCAAACACAACCGCTGCTTCACAGAGGAGTTTTAAGGGTATGAGTTCCAGGGACATCATTCAGAAGGAAAAACTTTCTGCTCTTATGGAGGTCCTTTCGCGTGAGACACGGAGTTATGCCAGAGTATGGTCATGCTATGTCGATTTCATGAACTACGCCGAATGCAACGATCTTCCTCTGGAAGTTCATCAAGCGGTTCTTCGACGTTGCGTCCCAGGCGCGTATACCCTGAGAACATGGACAGCGCGTCGCATGCGAGCAGGCCAAGCTCCTCGCATCCCTCACCATTTTGAGGCTCGTCTCAAGACCGTCATGCGTAATATCCGAGCAACAGGCGTAGATGCAACTCTTGACGACTACCATGTCGTTCTGCATCAGTTCGCTGCTGTGGGTCACTATACCGGTGCAATGCAAGTACTCGCTGAACTCACGCACGTCTGCAAACTGGACCCTGAATCGAAAACATTCGGCTTATGTCTCAAAGCAATCGCACACCGCTTGTCTCTACCAATATATAAGGTGCAGCGCGCGGACATGCTTGCTGACGCGAGCAAGCTTTGCCGGAAGCTACTCAAGGAAATGTCGGCTCGGGATATGCCTTTAACATCTTTCAATCTTGACTTGGTGATGCGTATCTTGAAGGAGGTGTTGGATCAGGAGGGCTTCTATCAACTCATGAAACTGGGTTATGGTATAGACCTAGATTATCCAGACCACCCTCCATTGCAAGGCTCTAGCATGTTGTCACCCTTTTCCACCGCCGCTCTCAATACCACCCTTGACATGCTCGGTCGCCTCGGCAATGTAGCCAAGCTTGTCCAAACTTTCGAGGTCCTCACCCAACCCCTTCCTCCACAAGCCAGCCAGCACTATTCACAGGAGTTCGATGATGAGGATGACTTTGGAATCGCAAACCCCGCGTCAACCGAGCCACACCAAACCCCCCACGCCCGGCCCAATACCACTTCATACAACATCTTGCTGAAGCATATCTCGCGCGCAGGTCACGCCACCTTTGCACGACATTACCTCTACCAAGCTGTGCGTCTGGATCGTTCGGTCGACCGTCTTTTACGGAGTCAGCTGTATCGTGACCCCCATGGCACGCTTGCACCGCACTTCAGCCTTAACCGGGGCACCATAATGCCTGTCTTTGGAGAGGCTAACAGAGACAAGAATATGGAGTTGATGCGATGGGTTGGATGGGTTACAAGACAGACCATACGGAGGAAGAAAAATGATATAGCATGGTACTCTGAACTACGCGACAGCCTCTTTCCTCCACCATCTCCCTCAGAACCTACTTCCTCACGTTCTCCCAGTTCCCCTCCGCCAGACGTCTCGACAGCTCTAGACGTTGATCTCGATACCCCTTCCACGCCCTCAGAATCTCCCCCACCAGAGAAAATATTCAATATAAACCTCCACCTGAACATTCTCCAGAAAAATCTAGACGAACTCGTGACGTGGTATGAGAACCGCTATGAAGTCGCGCTTTCTCGGACGACGCAACGGGTGAAGGAGCGACTTGGTAGGCGGGTCTGGGCTGGGAAGAATATTTATTTGCTCAACAAGAATGCTCGGGTAATTGTGCCAAGGAGTGCATGGACGAGGGTGGTGAACTTCAAGCAAGGAAAGACGAGCTTTTCAGGAGAACACAGTGACCGGATTATGCGGAATGGATGGGTTGCAGGATATAAAGGGCTCAGAGCACCCAGGCCCCAACCCCTGCAGTTCTGTAGGTCATTCCCTGGATGATCTCTTAATGTGACTGATTGGGTGTCTTTAGTTGACCCGTCATCGATGAGCTGATTTGACAAAGTGGCCGTCAGGTGTCGTCGCCATCTGGTCATATATACCACCTTTTGCGATACATCCATGTCAGGGTATCAAATTCACGCGGTTTCACTGCAACTTGGATGGCGTCGATACACGTGGATTGATTGCGGTTGCAGGTATCATACATGTTGAGATATGAGGCAGAGTCCAAGAAGACAACAACAATGTGATGCAAACATGAGAACGGGATTTCGGCTACAAAAGTTTTCTGTGATCTCCAGCTCGATCATCGAGAACTTTCTCCATCGCGTCCAGCCATAAGCGTATGTCGGTTTGGAACCGGGAGTTGTTGAGATTGCTGGTGGTCGACGATGCACTAACACCGATGCCAATGTATCTCGCAAGTGCAAGAACGGGCAAACGCCGAAGGGCGCGTCCTGAAAGTTGCTGTGCCTGTGGGAGTTCTTGGGCTACGAACGCCGAGAAGAATAGTTGGACTTACTCTGCATTTATCAGCAAGAGCCAGTAAGATGGACGCAAGGCCCTCCGGTGAATAGGGCAACATGGTACCACTTGCGATGGAGCCATTCTTGCTGTTCCCTTCAAGGTACAACGCTAGGTCAAGCGCTGGTACTGTCTACGAGGGATCATCAACAAGAAGATCAAGACGAGATCAAGTTCATGGCCAGCTCACTGTCTTCTGTAGGATTCCTTTTTGTATAAATTCGCACAGAGAGCTACGAAGAATCTCATAAATGGCTTCGCGTGGGGGTAAGTCGACGTATTGGATGATATCTGCTCGATCAACGAAGGCCGAATCTTCGAAAGGTAATCAGATATTTCGTGTGCATGGCCCTCTCTCGTCCTTACCTATGGCTTTTGCGAGGTTACTCGTGGACATCACGAGGACATTCTTCTGGTACCTTAGCTTGTCCAGTTGCGTGAGGAGAGCATTAACCACCTATCCACTTCGTGAAGAAGACGCATCATGAAAAACTTGAAGACGTACCCTCAGGCCGTCCGATGGTTCTGTGCCTGCCATGGCACCAGCTCTGGCTGCGGTAAGGGACTCCACTTCATCTAGAGCGTTATAAGCGGTGAACACAATGACCTATGCGTGTGCCAGATTTACCTATCAGCACAACAACGAAGCAGTCTTCGTCTTCCACCATTTCCATGATGTTGCTAAACAGACGCTGTACAAGTTTTCCGGACTCCGAGAACCAGCGAGAGAATAGAGAGTGAGAGTTGATCTCTAGGAGACGTGACTGAGAGTATCTGTTTGTTGCGAGAAATGTGAAGTGTGTAAAGTACACGGATAGCGCATGTATTGGACTTACCGATGAGATAATCGTATGGATAATTTCTGAGCAAGTGCTCGACATAGCGATGTCTTGCCTGTCCCTGGAGGGCCATGTAGCAGAACTACACGATTCCATGTCACCAAGTTAACTGGAATAGGGTCAGTATACATTGCAGTCGCCTGATTGCCTCACCCACAGTCGACGCCAGCATCACTCAGGACAAAAGTTGCATGAATGTAATCGAGTAACTTCAACTTGATGTTATCCGGATATATCAAGCCATCCCACAATCCCTCCCATGCCTTGCATGGAAGTTCGCATACGCTCGCAGCAAGCACATTCTCCTCACCATCTCTACCTGGTGTTCCATTAGCATATTCTTCGATCGCATCGGTTTCATGTGGTTGGTAAGCATGAATTTCCAGCGACACATTTTTGAGGTGTAATGATATCGATGGACAAGCTGATTCTGATACTGCGATGCGGTCCACCGATGAAGCAAGGGTCGGGTCTACTTCCCATCCATCGAGGACGGATGGGAGCTGGATGGGATCGTAGTTATTGGTGATGAAATCTCGGACAAGACCTTGTATGACGTCCACGCGTCGTCTAGATTTCGTCGAGAGCCGGACTTCGACTATCCGTCGCGATCAGATGGTTAGTATGATTTTACTTATAGCTGAGACTTACCGTGCACGGTCCATATTACTTCTGGTTTGCTTTCATCCATGCTTGAGTGCGATGCTGACTTCGCGTTCCTACTACTATCAGTCTCTATTTTTTGGGCTGGTGACATTCCGAGGATGGTGGTGGAGCAGAAAGACGCGGTAGACTCGGAGCAAACAACGCGTCAACAACGATTGCGTATTCACGTGACCTACTTATCACTGATCATTGCTGTCGGCATCAATTCTCTCATTCGCCACGATGGCAGAATCGGTTGGCGTATCCTGTCCGCTTCCCAGTGAACAAGACAATGTAGAGCAGGCCAAAGGAAATCCTGCTCTTGACTCGTCGACTTTCATTCCACCGGTTCCATTGGCGTCGCCTGGCATTATCATAGAATTCTGCGACCGAGTACGCAATGCTTGTTGCAAAAGCTTACTGATCGGCTTACTGTGATTGATGTGCTATCTGCTATCCAGTGTCGATGGTAAGGGGGACGAGTACTGCTAACTTCCAACTTTATTCATTGTTTATAGGCTCCATCGAGCGACCTGGGTTTCCACAGAGCTGTTCCTTACGTTCCCGCCTCCAGCCTTGAAGGCAATATCCATAATTCCTCTGAACTCCGAGGAAACTGGAGGTCGTTTCAGGGTCTGGCTCAACCTCGAAGACAGTCCCCCCCAATTGATGTGGGACAGGAAGATCGAGGGTGGTTTCCCTGAACTGAAAGGTTTGGTTAGCTCAGCTCGTTCCTTCCAGTCCATGCGATGAGATCTCTGACTGATGCTCTATCAGAAGCAGCGTATCCGCGACCACGTACAACCTGGGAAATCTTTAGGTCATTCTGATAACAAGAGCGAATGACGTGTCCAAGTGCCCTAGTCAAGCCCTGGTGGAAATTGGTCGTGAATAAAGCAACGTTGCATACTTACTACGTTACGATAGAGTGCATAAACTTTAATGTAAATTATAGTGAGAATCGGTTTCGTTGAATAAGTCCGTCGCGAGAAGTGCTTCACTTTGTTCTCCGCCACACCCGCGGACGGCAGTAAACCTTGGGGACTTACTGAACTTGATTAAATTCGCGCCTGCGAAACCGGTTTCTTTTCCTCTCAAACAACCATGAGCACCGAGAGGCTCGAAAAGCTCATTAATCAATGCAAAAGCAACGGTCGGTAGTATGCCTTGGGAATTCCGGTCATCAGAACTCACAGTGTCCACAGACGTTGACCAAAAGGTTGATGCCGTTACGAAACTGCAGGCAGAGTTCGAGTCGGGCATAGAAGTACGTGTCGGTTACTTGGTCAATGAGCTGAGCCTCATAAACTGGTTGGTACTTAGATCACCGAACCAGAACCAGTCATCTCTGCCCTCAAAGCATGTCTTCGTATCTCAAATCAACATCTAACGACCGCCACGCTCTCTGCCCTTCCTCCTCTACTTCCCTTGATCGTTTCGCGTAACTATGTTGTCCCAAACGCAAATGCGCGCCCATTATCAGCATCGTCCTCCACGTCGTCCACTCCCGGACCGTCGCATGACTTGATGGTTCTCCGCCAGATTATGAATGCGTTTCTTCCAGCTCCTGGCGTCATCGAGCGTCTCGGTGATACCCGCGAAAAAGCTCGTGATAAGGCGCGTGAAACACTGATTATCCTCGGTGGACTGGCGTTCAGGGCTCCATCTGGTTCAAAGATGAAGGATAGCAAGGGGGGTCCCGAAACGCCACTTGCGATATTCGAACGTTTCTTCAGAGATAGCGGCTTTGGAAGCAAGGTTGCCAGAGTCCGAGAACAAGTAAGTAAGATCTTCTGAGTTGGTATGTCGGCGTCCTCATATTCTACCGTAGTCATTACTCGTCCTCGTGCACATCCGCCGAACTCACCATCTTTTTCCTGTTCGACCGTACGTTTCATTACTAGTGGACACTTTGGAAGACACGGATGGCAATGTTCGCGCATGCGCAACGCCTTCTGTTATTGAACTCTTCACCGGGCCGGGCGTGACGGACGCTGCTCGCTCAGACCTCAAGAAAGAGATGACGAAGAAGGGGGTACGCAAAGCGATGGTTGATAACATTCAGTCACAGCTCATGCATTCCAGTCGTGCTGCTGGAGCAAGTACACCCCAGAGCGAGGGCTCCGCGGGAAGTGGAGAACCCCACGCAAAGAAGGAGTACATTCCTCCAAGCATGATGCTGCAACAGAATCGTCGGCCAACGGTTGGCGCGGCATCTGGAGCTACGCCTGGTATGACGAGGGCAATAAGTCAAGGGAACGCGAGAGAGATCCCGAGGCCACCAAGTCGAGCTGCAGTTGTCTCTCCGCCTTTGTCGTCACAGCCTTCAAGCGAAGCAGCTAGTACGGTTGAACCTGCTTTCGTATGTTCTGCTTTATTATGCCTCGCAGAAATTTATCTGAGCAACGATTATAGATTGCATCTAGCCGAGATCTGGAAAACGAATTTCTAGCATTTGCAAAATCGTTCGAGGTACTGTCGACGCCCTTGAAAATTTGGCCAGCCTTCTTAACTTGCGACATAGGGGAAGGAAACAGAACACAACTGGGCTGCCCGCGAACGTGCCATTCAGCGTGTCCGTGGTATGCTCTCTGGAAACATCCATACAAGATATCCTGATGTATTCCTCCAATGCCTAAAAGACGGATTCATGCAGTCCTCCATAAAAACAGTAAGCATCCAAAACTTACCAAAAACGTCTTACACATAGCTCTCCTTTGTTTCAGCTCGTCAGTTTGCGGACAACGGTTTCTGCAAACACCTGCTCCCTTTATTCCGAGCTTGCCATTGCGTTGGGCTTAGGGATTGACCCGTTTTGTGAAATGTTGTATACGAATCTGCTCCGAATGGCAGGATTTACAAAGAAAATTGCTGCTCAACAGTCCCAGCGATCGCTCGAGGTCATAATGGAGTATGCTTCAGCACATCCTCGGGTTCTTCTTTCCCTCCTTTGGAACACTCTCCAAGAAAAGACGGTGCAATCTCGAACATTCGTAGTCTCCCACATCACCCACTACATCCAGCTACATGGGACACGGGCGAGACCGCATATAGAGGCGAATGGTGGTGTGGAGATCCTCGAGAAGTCCTTGAAGAAGGCGTTAGCTGATCCCAATCCTGCTGTCAAGGAAACAGCCCGCAGTGCATTTTGGGAATTCAACGGTGTCTGGCATGACAGGGCAACTGTAATCCTCGAGTCTCTTGATCCCATAGCACGCAAACAGCTGGAGAAGGCATGCCCAGATCCTGAAGTTATTGCCAATCTTCCTGCAACTACACCAAGCACACCAAACGTCAAGAAGAGCAGTGTTGCAGCCGCGATTGCCGCCAGTCGTGCCAAGGCCAAAGCGATTGCAACTGCGCCCCCTACTCTGAGACATCAAGCGACGTCCTCGTCACACGCGACACGCGCAACGTCACCTCCAGCACGGAGAGTTGTTTCGCCAATAAGCCCTACGGTTAAACCCTCGAATGGGCGCAGCTCGCCATCGCCAGCTTCGAGGTCCTCGCTGTCCCCTCGTTCATCCCTTTCCCCCCTTACACCATCAAAATCACGCGTCCTGGGTGGTACTATGCCTCGTTCTGTAAGCTCTGGCGCGGTCCTGACGTCGTATTCACGTTCCTCCACCGATTCGTCGGTGCCATCCAGCCCCGAAGTAAACCGACGTCGAGGATCTTCTCCTCTTGTTCCACCCATTCCACCTAACCACTTATCTACCATCCGTAAAACTGTGCAGCCGAATCTTTCGGATTCCTGCCACGACTCACCGACCCCCCGGTATCATGCACCCCCAGTTTCAATTCCAGCCCCAGCTCGCCAGTCAACTGTAATGCCCGATATTAATGATGAGCAGACGCTCCTACTAGCAACCGCTATACCCATACCTGATGACAGTGATTCTGAGATGGACGACGAATCTGTCAATCTCATGTCTTTTTCGACTCCTTACAAGGTGTATCCTCCGGCGCCCAGTCAACAACGCTCACTCTCTCCCCGCTCGGATCGTTCAACGCCTTACACTAGTTCTGATGCATTGTCAAATAGAAAACCTTTAGAGATAGCACCTATCGAAGACGCCCTTATAGCTCGAGCTGAGCAAGCACAGAGTGCTGCGGAGCGATTGCTGGAGCTGAACGACCCGGACGGTGAGGATAACCAGCACTCCACAATTCCTCCATCGCTGCTCCTTGGACGTAGCGGATCTGCGACGCCAAAACCCAAAGCGCAAAATGTGCCAGCGATAATACGAAGCCTGGCTCCTCCTCCTGTGACCCCCGACAACCGAACCGCAGCCATCTTCCGCCAGGCAGCTTTATTCAAGAATAGTCCTGCAAACATCAAAGCTGTAGACAACCTCGTGAAGCCAGTTCAAGACCAGGTGCATGAGACTGGTTGGTGGTTGAAACGCACATCTAGTGAGTTGTCATTAGTTGCAAACCCTTGCTATTTTCTGATTTTGGTTTTATGCACGTAGCCCTCGGACATGCCACACCCCTCAAGGCAACTGCAGCTGAAGATCGAGTACAAGAACTCAACAACTATATTACCGCACTGGAAAGCGATCAAACTGACATTCGGGTTCTTCAAAAGTTAGCGTTGTTGTGCAGCAGCAATCCCATACCTTCCGCAACGACGTCTCCCCTGAGTCCTGGACTAGGACTTCCTTCCACTGTTTCGCCTTTCCTTGGCATCAGTCGCTCTCTTCCTCCACTAATCCCTGATATATGGACGAAGGAAAAGAGCTTTGAACGACTATTCAATGCTCTGATCAAGTTTCTTGATCCTTCAAGGGTGCGCTAGTTTGCTTTTGATTGGTGCCATTAATTACTCATTTGACGCATTGGAATAGGATGCAGAGCAACTTGAATACGGCCTCATAGTTCTTTGGGAATTGCTGAGCTGTCAAGCACCATTCGTGGAAGGTCGGGAAGCTGACATATTCGCAACTTTGTTTACTGTGCGGTACTGTAATGCTGTTGATGTAAATCCCATCCCTTGCTAGTGTCCTCTATGCTCATGATAGTTCTAGGTTCTTGAAGCAACTAAAACAATCCGCGATGCCCTTGCAACACGCATCGAACCTGTTTACGGTCTAACTACGATGCACGGCAGTCTGCGCGCGTTCCTAGCTGAGCTTTCGTCAGATATGAGTGCCAAAGACGCATCGCACGCCTTTGGACTAATCGCCATAGGCAAATTCGTTATGCGCTTGCCCGCTGAAGTACTCGAGGAAGAACTTCCGCGCTTAAAATCCACCTTGATGGCGGCGCTAAACAACACCACTCTCGTCATTCGCGAAGCTGCGTATGCTACCATCATCGCTGCGCAACTCGTGCTCCGGGACGAGACTCATCTCTTCGCGTTGCTCGACGGGCTCGATGATAACAAGAAGAACTTGCTCACGTACTACTTTGATAAGCACGACGCGAGGGTCCTTGGCATAGATGGCAACGGTGTTGGAATGACGAAGTTGGAGGGTCAGATGGGGAGGTTGGACAAGTTGATGAATACCCCACAGAGAGAGAAAGGCCGTGCATCAGAGTAAATACTCATTGCTCACGGCATTCCATGATATGCTTATGTTCAGCGATTGATATGGATATGTTTCAGAATTACCACTCGTTGGTATGTCTACTTTTTTCCCCGTTGCTGTTTGATTTGTATTACTGGCGTATATATATATCACGTTCAATTTTTTTCTCTATTTCGCACTTGCAACGCCGGTCCCGTTTTATATATTACTCCTCATGCTGCGTAATACATTTGATTCTTCTGATTGAGTGGAGTAGTTGGCATCACAGATGCCATCACTGCAGGATTTGGCAAATCTAGCGACGAAGAGCCACTCTCCATAAGAAGAAACCTATGCCTGAGAGCATTCCACCGACATGACCTGCTGTGTCCGTTGTCGTTCTCTGCGACATCAATCAATTCAATTGACTAGATAACACAGCGAATTACGAAATCAACTCACAGCATCTGTGACACTTCTATACACATCAAACGCGAGGATCCCAGGAAGGAACGCCCACGCAGGACAAGGGATGACGAAGAATATTAAAAACGTCGTCCTTGGAAATGCACAGGCGTAAAACGCAATGGTTGCCAATATTGCACCTATACAACGTTTCAGTAGATGAAGAGGAATATTAATGAATGGGTGAGGAGATGGACAGACCGCTGGCGCCATGTGAAGAGATGGATTCATGCTTGTAGAAACGGTTCCATACAAGACTCGTCACGCTGGATGCGATGCCGCCTGGTGTTTCTCGTCAGTAGCGTCGCATGATTGAGAAGTGCATAAATACCAGTACCGAGAAAGTAGAGCCCTAAGAAACGCGAGTTCCCGAGGACTTGCATGACGCCAGGGGCCATGAAGTAGAATGAAAGGCCATTGAACAATGCGTGCTCTATGTCTTGATGGGAGAAGCATGAGGTAATGAGCGTCCACCTGCCCGATGAATCAGGTAACAATTAAATCACCCAATAAGAGTCAAACGCACGCGCGACCGGAGGTGATGTTCTCCCAATTCACTAAAAAGTTGTTCCGGAGGAAGATCCAGAGTGTAGGGTCCCGAGTGGTTTGCTGTGGATAGCTGTCAGCTGTACCCAATACCTCGGTCTTAATGAGAGCGTAGCGCCTACGAACGTATGTGGACTTGGCACCTTGCCAGAGAAGAAAGACGCCAGCGTTTATTGCGATGATGACCACGAATATGACGTTTCCGTTTATTGAATCCAACCAGTTTGGCCTGCGGGGTGGACGACGGGAGGAACTATACCGAAAACGAAGCAGGTCTCTATGAGTTGCATTACGCAGTTGCGTACGAGCAAATTGAAGGAAGGTTGGCAGTGAACTTGTACTAGCCGTGACTGGGGTCGCGATTTGTGCTGGCAGTGACGAGAACGGTCTTAGTTGTGGAGAAGAATTAAATTGGAAAAGGGTATTGCAATGAGCCAGGCGACTGTTGCATTTTGATTGTATGATAGAGCGGTGAAAGACATGCAAGCACCTTTTCGACATGAGCAAGTTCGGAAGAGTGTGCATGTTGAGTCTTGACCGCAACGTTCAACCTAATACAATTTCATTGATCGTAAACAACATTGTCAGGGCTGGCGCTAGCTCATCATAGGCCACGGCGACTAAATGTCTCATCATCTCTTCTTGCTCTCTCCGTCTGATACGCCAATATACGGTTTGACACACTACTCTACTAAGCTACCACAGCCAACGTCCTCGTCACTTTCGTCAAATTTGCCTACATGGTCTACTTCTGCGTTTGCGGGCACGTTGACGGCGTTGTCAGGAGCGTCTAGCGCTACGCAGTCTCATCACGTCCAAGGGGGCAGTGTGAGGATGGGCGGAGGGCAAGATCGACATGTGATACAAATGATTGCCAACGCAAGTCTGGACGTTATTGAAGATGTCATGCGAAAGGAAAGCGCCATGTAAGTTATTACATTCCTTATCATTATGTGCTTCACTGATCATGGCAGGTATCTGAAATCTGTAGATAAATTCAATGAATGGACGGTGTCTGCGTTCATCACCCCAGGCAGTACGTTGAAGCCTTCTCTCATTTATTATTCTCATCCTCGCGTTAGACATGAAATTCATTCTGCTGCATGAGACCAAGAATGATGATGGAATTCGGTCCTTCTTCCACGATGTCTGGGAATTATACCTCAAGGTTAGTCGCCCACGGATGATTCTGGAGTTTGTCTGACCCGATTGGCAGACAATGTTAAACCCATTCCACACGGCACATTCACCGATACGCAGTACTGTGTTTGATACACGGGTCCGGGCGAGTGCGAAAAAATATCTTTGACATCGGTACCTGGGGAGAGGCCACATGCTGTCCAAATGTGGGGAACAAGACAATAACTTTCATTACACGGCATACACGTGTAGTTATCATAGGGACCAGGAAATGCAGCTAGACTCTGTAGTGGAGTGCATTACGGAGATCCAGGTTGAGCAATACTAGTTTTAAAACAAGGAGGCTGTGAGCTTGAGTGCTGTGTGCTGAGCTCGACGTTGACGACGACTATAGGGGGTGTTAGGGGGGATGACTGATGTAGCACTGCCACTTGTTATATCGCTTGGCTACTTTAGTACTCTCGATTCGTCCAATTTCTCTCCGCTTTGCTTTGGTTTCCCTTTCTCTTTCATCATCAACAGCATAATAAGCTTCTCCTTGCCATTCATAAAAATCCTATAAAATCCTATAAAACAGTTTTCTTTATTTCTTTCAATTCAGGCGTCCACAGGACTCCACATATTATAAATTCATCCAGCTCCCAACAGCCAGCAGACAGAACTTTCCTGCGTGAATCTCATTTTAAAGAGACTTTTATACCTCCATTGCTCGTAAGTTCACCAGTTTCATATCGCTCTTCTCCCTAACTTTGCTCTAGTTGTAACATTTCATCACCTATCAACAACATAATCTGTCTTGTCCAATAATTCTTTCAGTGTCGTTTTAGTACAAAGGCCATTGCCCAACTCGCGCTCCCTACGCAATCTTCCCATTTTTTGTCTCAACTATGGCCACTATGCAGTCCAACAACCGTGCCTCCCTTCTCAACGGTCTTCGTACTGGAGGCGTACGATCTACGTCCATGTCTGGTCCTCATACTGCCGCTTTGGGCGGTTCATTCAACATCCCACGCTTTGTGTCCAACCAACACTCTGTTTTCGTAGAGGATGATGATGGTATGGATGAAGTTGCCGAGCTTTTCTCGCAGAACATGTACATCAATAATCAGGCAACTCGTCCCTTGACGGCCGCAGTAGACGGTCCAAACAATCGCTTCGTACAGCAACAAATGGCTGCTCAGAGTGCCCTCAATCCAAACAGTCTTCCATTTTATCCCCTCTTATTCTCAGGGTGTGCAGCCACAAAATCCTAGCGAGGTTCAGTTGCACGCCTATCAGCAGATGCAGATGATGCAATTGGAAATTGCGCGGTTACAGGTTTGTTGATTTATTTGATCTTTCACACGCATGCTAACGACGATCATACATTGTTCTAGTCTGAGCAGGCCCAACGTAATGCTCGTGCTCAAGCTATCCTAATTCAGCACGCTTTGCGCCAGCAGATGCAGAACAGGAGTGCGAGCGCCACGATTCCTCCCGCCACTGCAGGCCCTCTTGAAACAAGCTTCGATATCCGTCCTGTTGGTGGCTCTCCGCCTGCGCGGCGTCCTAGTCAGGCTGAGCTTCTCAAGGCTCAGCTCGGAGTCCAAACTCCCCCACTCGAGGACCAGGTGCCAATGACGGCTACGCTGGGGGGACGAGCCGGTGTGCGTGTCACCTCTAGTGTCGCTTTCCCGAGTAGTCCCGAGACTCCGATTAGGGGATCGTCTCCCCCCGGGCAAACCACTGTGATTAGTGGTGGTACGTCACTTGGAAATTCCTTACCCAGCGGTAATGGACACACAATCAAAGATAACACACCTTCCAAGTCGGATGTCGCTGTGTCTTGGCGCCGTGGCAGCACCACTAATTCAGTTTTGAATGGCCTCCGCACGGTCTCTGCTGTTTCACCGAGCGTTAAAATCACACCACCTCCTGGTGAACGTGTTTCACCTCCTCCTGGAAGTGGTGCTACGTCTGCCAGCAAGGTGCGCCCACGCCCCTTGAGCTTTACGGCACCTCTTTCACGCACGCTCCCTGTCATTGCCTTGGACTCTGGCAGCGAGCACGAGGATGCCTATTCAACTTCAAGTTCTGCCTCGCTCTCCAACCCCACTACCCCTCACTCCTCATCTTCTCTAGACACATCGCCACTATCGCCTCGCGAGGAAGCAACCAAGAAATTGTACGAGGGGTTGGGAATGGGACGTCCTATCTTATCTGCTTCGCCCATTCCCGTCGCACATAAATTTATCGGCCCTTTGAGACAGCCTCGTGGTCCGCCTTCTGGTGCTGATGAATTAGGACCCAAGAACTTTGCCACGCGCGTGCGCCGTAAGGCCATCGGCGGCCTGGGTGTTCTCATGGGTGCTCGCGAGCGTAGGGAAGCAATTGAGGCATACTAAACACGCTCGCTCGTTTCGGCCTATTTCAAAGTTCAGCCAACTCAATATTTCGTCATGACTCGTCTCTTTGGTTTCAACATTACATTCTTTACGACAAAAACATTATCATCAGCAACAACAACAACAACAACTGCCTTGTGTGTTAAATCCAACCCTGGAGCTTTACATTGGAACGGACACGTTAGTGCTAGCGCTTTGTTCTACCAGGCCTTCCCTTCATTCATTTCACCTTTCGCTCTTACGTTTTACGTTCGACCTTATCTATCACTCCCTGGCGAGTGTTTTAGCTACTTTGTGTGTGGGCTTTTGATGCCTAGTAGTACTCGGAGCCCCTTTTCATCTCACCTTCCACCTTTTGGGTTCGTATTAGGGAGGGCTATTAGTATGGCCTACGGCGCTGGTGGGAGTTGAGCTTCCGCGGGTGCACGTCAGGCCTGCTTACTTACTCTGGCTTGCTGTTATTTCATACTTGTACGGTTGTTCATTCAAGCCGTTGTTCGAATGTGTATCTGCCCTGCTGTAAATGTGTTGGGTGAAAGTTGGACGATTAACTGGTTATACACGATATCAGTCTGAGTAAGACTCGAGGAATATCAACTTCTGCTCCGTCAGAAATTCCCTAGCTGAAGTGACGTTGAGTTTAAGCATGCGATGAAAGGCCCTCGTAGACAATGTGTGTTTTTGCACATTTCGCAGTGGAAGCGTCCTGGATAGCGCCAGGGAACTTTGTCGCGGAGCGTACACCATATAGTGAACGAAAAAGGGTGGCAACCTGGCCCCACATTCCTGCGGCTGCGGACATGCGGTGTCCGCCACAACAGCCCACCATATATTTTAGGACAAACACGAGGACCGCGGTGTAGGCTAACTTGAAGTAGCTGCATTTCCGCAGCCACAATGTGCCCTGCCAGCAGCTAACTCCCCAATACGACAAGCCTATTTACACCTCTGCCCCACAATAGGCTTACCATGTTCCTAAGAAACCGTATTAACAGAAGCAAGCACTGGAACACGAAGCATTGCATACCTGCCACTCTTCTCTACTAATCCACAGCTGATGGAAAGTGCCAAGACTCGCTAGAATACTTCCTCCTAGCCAACCACCATACCTCCGCTCGATGGGGTTACCAGGAGCATGGATCTTGACCTGCAGACGCATTTCTAGATCGATGGTATAGGTTTTAAAGCACTTCACTCACGTGGGGGAAATTCCTTGACAGCTCTGCCTCCAAGCGATCAGCGAAACCAGGGAACAGGCTGCCTCCGCCAGTGAGAACCACATTTCCCATGAGAACTTGCCGCAGATCCGGATCACAAGCGCGAAGAGACTCTGAAAGCAAGGTAGGGATGTTCTTTGGAAGATTTGGATTTTGCGCCTGCAAAGAATGAGCGGCTTCCAGATCGGTTCGGTATGGAGACACGTACCACAAGCTGCGGTGAGTGGAAGAAGAACTGTTCGCCAACTTGGTATCGCTCCGGCCCGAAATACGTGTTGTAGCCTGTCGGGAACTCGTATTGGCGTGCTGGACGAGATGCCGCAGCTCTGTGATGCACGGTGAGAAAGATCGCAAACGTGTGCGAAAGCAACCTACTGGTCGTTCCATCCCTGATCAAGAACACCAGCAACGCTCTGTATCCACTCTTCAACTTCACGACTCTCGCACCAAACCCTCCAGCTTTCCGTCGTTCCAGATAGACGGTCTTCACGGAGGGAAAATTTCGGTGGTGCACCGGGTTCGACGGGCTGTGTTGTGTCGCATTGATAAAACGAGTAGTTCGGACATGATAAACAACGTACCAATTTGTTGGCGATAAGTTGATGAGGGAGAAGTTCGATTCCCCGACGCGTCTGTGTGGGGTTACTCAGGATGTGTCGGGCATGGGCTTGGACGAGTTTAGGTAGCGCAGACGATACCAAGCCTACGGGATGTGAGAATGAGAAAGGTCAAACACAATCGACACACCCTTTCGTAGCACGAAGCCATCAACTACTGGGGTGATGCTGGCCATTGCATGCCCAACGTCGATTACTAGTGCCGAGCCCTTCCCTGCTGCAAAACTGCTCTAAGATTGAAGACATCAGCGCCACATAACAAACGAATCACATCTTACGCATTCAGAACGCCAGTATTGGCAATATAGAAGGCAGGAACATGGAACTCCTCGAACATAATCTCTGCCATTCTTTCTCTATTTGCGGGCGTGTTCCAAGCTGGCTCGGTCACGAGGATGGGATGTTCTGAAGGATTGACTCGCATAACATCGACCAGCGCATGCGAGATCAAAGCAGGGATCGGATTGAAGTCAAAAACTGCATAGTTAAGATATAAATACTATCAATGAACAGAATGTCAAGTTACTTACTCAACGCATCCCGTACAGGGTTCCCAATTTCCATACCCTCTCTCCAGATCGAAGGGCCATTCTGCCCGAGGTAAAGTTTCGCGTCACTTGGGGTTTGTTTGGTGGTTGACTCGAAGTTTTCCGGTGCATTTCCGCCCATCTGCACATCGCCATCCACTGTAGTCGCCTTATAGCCATAGAACGACGGGATAATGGCCTTGGGGATATCATCCCCGGCATACCCTGCGCGTACAGATGAGGAGCCTATATCAAGAACCAAAGCAGACACTTCATCTGTGTAAAACGTGTCAAAGTCGTTAGCTGTATATCCAGCGACGATTACTGACCTCCTCCGTAGTTGACCATCGCGGTTTATGCTAGACGGTAGTATGCCCGATTCAGATCTAACAAACATCTAGTAGTCACGTGACTCTGACCGAAAAATGATATGGTGAACTTGAAAGTAGTATGATCCTTCAACTGAGAAACTTCCCTAGTATCGTCCCTTCTTGAGACTCTTTCCTCAAAGATGGCGGTCACTGGCCTTGGAAAAGTGCGAAACAAGCGTAGGCAGGAGGAGGTTGAAGAGGTCGAGAAAGGTCCTTTTGCTGGGGCAGTGGATTTGGAGATGCAGAGCGAAGACGAAGCAGAGGATGAGGACCAAGAAGGGGACGATACGTCGGACGATGGAGACGTAGATGAATTCCCAGAAATTGATGCTGCCAGTGATAGCGACGAAGAAACCGATGAAGAGGAGGAAGAGGAGGGCACGGATGACCTTGGCGAAGAAGACACCCTTGATGAAAACTCTGACGCCGACTCAGACTTGCATATATTCCCAAAATCTAAAAAGGTGGTTTCTGACATCACCGGACAAACAAAAGTTGTATACCCAGAGATCGAACCTGACTATGATTCGGACTCCTCGACGGAAGATGTGAGTAGGTAACTTTTCCTATACATCCTTGTGATATAACAATCCTTCAGGATCCTAACCGTGTTGGAAATATACCAATGCACTGGTACGATGACCTACCTCACTTGGGCTACAATATAAATGGCAAAAGAGTGTTGCGTCCAGCTAAAGGCGATGAACTCGATAGATTCCTTCAAACAGTAGACGATCCCAATTCATGGTACGCAATGCGTTCCTTCCAGTCATGTCATACACTAATATGTTACAGGACAACTGCTTTTGACCAAAATGCACAAATGGACAAACCATTGTCCGCTGAGGAATTAGACATTATCCGCAGATTGCAGGCTGGAGAAAATCCTGATGCCGAATACAACCCATATGAACCTACCATCGAGTGGTTCACTGGTAAAGGCAAAGAAGAAGTCACGCCTCTCTCGTCGGCCCCAGAACCAAAACGCAGATGGCTACCAAGTAAATGGGAGAAGCAAAAGGTCTGTCTTCCCCCAGGTTCCATGTTACACTTTATTTTATTCTTTCCAGATCATGAAGATTGTTCGTGCCATCCGCCAGGGTCGAATCGTGGGATCTAAGCCTACTGCAGCGGATAAAAAGCAGCAATTCTATGCTATATGGAACGAGCCACCGTCCAATCAAGCGCCCCCGTTACCAGCACCCAAACCAAAACTTCCTACGCATTCCGAATCCTATAACCCTCCCGAAGAATACTTGCCAACTGAAGAGGAGCGGGAACAGTGGGAGAATACTGACCCCGAAGACCGCGAACGAGACTACCTCCCACACAAGTATCCTGCACTTCGTCTGGTTCCTGCATACGACCAGTTCATTAAGCAACGTTTTAATCGCCAACTTGATCTATATCTCGCACCACGGATACAGAGGGTGAAGCTTAATGTCGACCCTAACAGCCTACTGCCAAAACTACCAAGCCCGAATAGCTTACGGCCGTTCCCCAACTACAAGTCACTGCAATTTATGCATACTAAAGCACGAGTCAGGTGTCTGAGCATAAGTCCTGACGGTGCGTGGGTGGCCAGTGGTGACGAGAGCGGAGTGATCAGCCTCTGGGAGGTTAACGTGGGACGAGAGGTTAAGCGTTGGAGCCTGGGCAGCAAAGTTGGCGCCATTGAATGGTGCCCAAGACTTGACGCCTGTTTCTTTGTCGTCGGAACGTAAGGATTAGTTGTTCACTACGATCATCACATTACTGACAAGTGCCTTAGGGAGGAACAACTACATTTCTTCATACCCCCAAATATTTCTCCTGCCATGTTGACCATGACGCAGTCAGCCTTGGCACCCGGCACCCTTCCACCTGTCACTCAGTCATCAATTAAATGGATATCGACATCCGGAGCTGCTGAAGACGGTCCCATCTTGACCATTGAATTACCAAGCGCATCTGGACTGTCAAGGCAGTTGACTTGGCACAAAAAGGGGGATTATCTAGCTTCAGTCTGTAAGCAAACGATTTCGCGAGTACTTCTAACCGCTAATAGACCCTCATTTACAGCCAGCAGCGAGACTCAAGGTAGTGTTTGGATGCATCAGATCTCACGCAGACATTCGCAGTCACCGTTCAAAAAAATCAAGGGTGCTGTTCAGATGGTGTTATTCCACCCTACAAAGCCCCACTTTTTCGTTGCGGTACGTGTTCCACTTGTCGAGCTCCTTCTTGCGTTCATTCCAATATATTAGACCCAACGTTACGTCAGACTGTATAATTTGGCTGAGCAGAAGCTACTGAAAACTCTTATGCCTGGAATCAAATGGATATCATCGATGGACGTACATCCGTCCGGCGACCATATCATTGTCGGCGGCTACGACCGAAAGCTGTGCTGGTTTGATCTAGAACTAAGCGAAAAACCGTACAAAGTTCTTCGGTAGGCTACTTGTTTTGATTCAAAATCGATTGTTAATTTCGGCGACTTGCCACTAGCTATCACTCAAGAGCTATTCGATCACTGCATTTCCACCCAACCTACCCTCTTTTTGCGTCTTCATCTGACGACGGCTCGATCCAAATTTTCCACGCAAGAGTCTACAGTGATCTTATGACGGATCCATTAATCGTACCCCTCAAAATATTGCGCGGCCATGATGTTCAGGAGGGACTCGGTGTCCTCCAAATCAAGTGGGTCAACAAGCAACCATGGTTGGTTAGTGCAGGGGCGGACGGCAGTGTTTCGCTGTGGTGTAGTTGAAGATTAGCCCTTTGTCTGAGTTTCGACGATGAAAGAATCTCTTTGTTGAGTTCGAATCTTCGAAACAGTGTGGCTGTGAACCTGAGCATGACTGACGTGGGTATCAAACCGCCACACCATGATATGTCACCAAAACAGGGCATAGTGCTAGGGTGTCAGTGACCAGAGACATAGGTAATGCGGTGTGTAGCTCGATGCCGAATTTTTTTTGTGACCTATCTCTCATTTTGAATCTCCGGCAGGATCTCCAACATCCGCCGAGTTTGAGGACCGCTGGTGCAAATCAACAGACTAACTAGACATTACCTAGTGGAGAATTATCAGTTCGTCATCTGCTATTGCTACTGGGACAATGAGTCGCGGTTCCGATCTAACAGTCCAGTGTAAGTACTAAGTATATTCCCACAAGCCCGTCCCGCATTTGCACACTCCGAAGATTTGATAGTTTCCAGTCTCTTCGTTCAGGGAAATTACCACTGGCACTGGACAACCAAGCAAGAATACCATCAACGAGTCATCCCTTCTTCACTTCTGGCGTTAACGGTCGTATCTGGTACCTTGGTGGCATTTACCAGTGGCGACTCCGCTGCTAGATAAAGATGCTGACATGCTCAGTCATGACGACTAAGTACTAACACAAAATATCATAGCCCCGTACAAGGAAATTTACCTCTGCCCGCGAGTGCATGACATGCTTGGGAGGTACGTAACCGTCCAATGAACACTTTCTTGGTTCTTGCCGCGACCGAAAGAGGTCTTGATGCTACGTCGATCAGGACTGAATATTAATTCTTAAATACCTTGTCTAGGAGGTATATATATCCGATGGAACACCCCCGAGATTCAGTGTGCTCTTCACTAGTTGCTCCCTCACCTACTGGCTTCCTCACTGTCGCTCGTTACATCGTCCCGAGTCAATTACAATGGTTGACTGGAAAACCCCGAAGGCAATAGAAACAGAAGGCAGTGAGTATCATGCTGAATTTCTAGTATTTTCCTACTCTGATTATTTTGCCCTTGTAGTCCCTTTCATCAAGGCAGTCTATGTCCTATTTGGAATTTACATATGGGAAATCTGCATAACTGGCCGATTCGAGCTATCTATATTCTTGGGTAGGCGCAAGCTGACTTGGCCTTTGGTGCGTCCCTCTCTCATATATGATCGTGGCTGACCTTAACGATCACAGAGTATGTGTATTAACCATGAACAATTCTCCGATGCTTACATGGTCTACAGTCTTCTTCTTTCTGTGCCGTTACAGCATGCTCTTTGCTTTCATTGGATTGTAAGCCGCTAAGCTGTCCCCTCGTGTTACTGACTCAAGTCAATTCCAGGATCATCTTCGTCAATGTATCCACGAAGGTAACCTCGTGTTTCCCTCAAATATAAAGTAACTCATCTTCGGTCTCGGTTAGATTGATTGTAATGTGTGTGCTGTTTCTCGTATGCGTACTGCGGCTGACATTGGTTATCCTAAGGCTTTGTACACATTCACTTATGTGAGCTGGTGGGAACATCATCGGATTAATTGGAGCTAATATGATACTCGCAGATCGCAGGCAGTTTAACAATTCTAAGTGCATCCACTTCGCTGATGATCAGAACGTAAGTACTGTCTCGCATTATATTAATTGTTGTAAGCCACTGATCTCACCTTCAAAGCATGGCGCTTTGGGAGTGGAGACGCTGGGCAGTTCTGTCGATGCTTGCCCTATCATTTGGACAGTGCGCGATCTTAATTCGCACCGGAATGACCGTGCAAGCGTCATGGGATCACCAGCCTATGGCTTGCGTGGTTGTCAGGACAAATCACATCCTCCTGAACCTGAATTACGCCTACAGCAAGTGACCCAAGTTCTCCGCTTCATTTCGCAGCTCATTCGATGTCTACTAGCTATGTCATTTGACTTCGTGATTTTGGTGATGACACTATTCGTTCTGAGAAAACGTTTCAGACATGAGGATCTTGCGGGCCTTCTCTGTCGTGACGGCTTGGTTTACTTCCTCATCACATCGACCTGCAACACCGTTCCAGCTGTAGGTCCTCTTTTCAAATATGCTCCCACTCAGGCTGACATCCACACAGGTCTTAGCTGCTTTCAACCTCAACGGTGAGTTAGTCATGTCACAATGTTCTTAGAATCAAACCTGACTTGTGTTGGGACTCTCAGATGAGATGAATGTGTGAGTGGCTTTCACGATTACGTTCCATTTTACCGAGCTAAAACAAATGCTGGATGTAGCATCGCGATGGTAAGTTGCATAGCGGCTTTTTTTGTCTGGCTGAACTCTATATTCCAGGTGCCCGCTGCTGCAGTCTCGTACGTGCTCTGTTTTATTCTTATGGTCATTTTTTATAACAGCACACAGAGCTATTGCTGCCTGTCGTGTGTTTATTCGCCTCGATGCATATAACAAAGGCAACGGCGAGAGGGTTCACAATAACCCGCCGTTGGTTAATCACAATTCCATCTCTCCTTCAGTTGGCCCTAGAAGTCCTTCATCACCGGGTCCTATTAGCTTCTTGCCCTTGCCCGGTCCTAAGACAACAAAGTCGGGGATTCGTGCCACCATGAACACTATGGATTTGTCTGGGTATGTACTTGGTCAAAGACAAACTGAGAAAATTTAATCATAATGTGTTCTAGCCCATCACAATCCGCCAGGAGTAAGTCCCCCTACGAGCGCGACAGCGACCGCACTTCGGTCGACTCCGGGTCAGACTCGAAATATCCTGGTCCTCACGGTGACAGGCGTTTGACCGCTCAGATTTCACCGTATATCCACTTTGGCTCAGCCGTTTGAGTGAATACTGGACATTACTTTTTGTCACCGTGCTACCCCGGAATTTCACAGTTTGAAGCTTGGAGTTTGCAAATGTAGGAGAAATATCTGTAATCAAATAGGTTCATTCGCCCTAATTGTTTAGTATGTATATACTGTGACTCAGAGATGGTATGGAGATGGACTTCGATTTATGTTATCGCAAGTATAATGCTTTTGGATATGTGGTGGTATACAGATGTCACGGCGATAAGTAAGGCAACCTGATGAAAAGACATAGGGTCGTACGCCAGTAGCCATGCATCATCGCCGACGTGACGGGCGCCCAGACTTCCGCCGCGCTGCTGGTAGTCCCTGGCGGTTCATTCTCGTCGACTTCGGTACAGGCGTCATGCCCTTTGACTTTCTCCACTCCTCCCTTCGCGAGTTCCTTGGACCGTGAGTCGAGACGCGCGATGATTTTGTTGTTGACGATTTTGCGGAATCATCGAGTTCCATGGCATCTAAAGGAGTGATCAGGTTGGAATTTCAAGATTATGTTCAGAGAACTTGTAGACCTGGTACTGTAGAATCATCTGGTGGGGTAGATGTAAGCGATGATGATTTATGCATTGGACAAACCGAAACGAGCGAAAAGATACAGCTCCCCCTGGTACCATCGTAGAGCTATAAAATGCGACGAACCTTGCGCACCATCACCTTCCACTGGTTCTGCTAATTCTTTATCTCCATCATCAATTTTCGCCATCAATTTAGAATGGAGTCTCTGCAGACGTGCAGCTTCAGTCGCTGCATATACACCTTCGTCGCGTTTTTTTGCCCTGAATGAACGCTTTACTTTTGATCGAGTTGATTTTGCCATGTTGATGACAATGTGAAAGGAATCACAAATGGCTCGCAAACGAAGGACCTCTGAAATTTCAGGCTGATACACACGTGACACGTCGAATCATGGTTGAGTCCAAAGTTGCAAGGACCATCAAAAGCAGCCGCTTCAAACCGTCTATCCGTTAGATAAGTGGCCGTGCATTCAATACACCTTTCGGTGTGGGGCACCAGACTCATACCAAGAATTGGATGGTCCGAGTCAGAAGATAAATTGTTCACCAACTCGTACTGTCTTCGAAGAATGACTGCCAGCGTAGAAAGTACCTAAATCAGCCGGCACCGCTGCTACTGACAGAAGGCTGAAATTTGAGCCCGAGTTCACAGCACTGCGGGTAATCAGTCATATTATGATGCGAGATTATCTCTCAAGTCTAGACGCCGTCCGCTGCAAAACGCAGGTTCAAGGATAGATAATCATCCAGGTCTTTGATGCATCTACATCGCAATAGATAATGCAAGCACTATACAAACCTACTCCAATCGAATAAACTCTCGAATGTCCTATGATACAACAAGAGTAATGGCCTCGAACCGTCGTTTTGAGCGTACACTGCATGATCATTCTGGAGGAGCTTCCCTGTAAAGTCGCAAAACATGTAAGCATAGAGAACTTGAACAGGATAAATGATACTCATGATGTACAGCACGTTGTTACACCTGCAGGAAAGCTGATAAGAGCACAAACGATAGATCAATGAAACATACCTGATGAAGACTTCGCCCAGAGCACCATTTGATTTCCCATCTTGGAATTCCTCTGTGTTAGCCAGCTATGTAATATATTAGAGATCCATAGAAATAAGCATCAAACTTGTTCTCCATACCTGAAGGTTCATGTACCCATCCGTACTGACAAGGAATCCTTTGTACTCGAGCCCCCATTTTAGTCTTACAAATACCGGCTTCCCGGTAAGCTCCTGCATGAAAGGCTTGGGGTTAACAGGGTTGACCTAGGGTGGGTTAATATCATGACATCCGGCTATGAGCTTGTCGACGCACCGACGACATCTTGGTTGTTGATAGAGGATAGATGTAAGTAAATTCGGACTTCGAAAAAGGCAAAAAAGGAAGAAAATACAACCTGTGACATACTCACTTTGATTCGCCTTTGTTCGTGTTCGTGCCGTTAACTTGTACAAAATATGTCAGACCGTGAAGGACACTCGGGAGCTGGACCGTCGGATGAAGATCTGTCGCTGCCGAAGGCAACGGTTGCAAAGATGATTAGTGGTATGTCTCAGAAGCATGTAGTTCATTTTCCGACCTCTTGAACTGTTACTCGATCCCCATTACCTGGCTCTCAGAACTACTACCAGCTGAGGTCACATGTGCAAAGGAGACGCGAGATCTAGTCATAGAGTGTTGTGTAGGTGAACATCGTCAATGATCTTCCTGTGCCTCGATAGGGCTCACACATTTGGTAGAATTTATTCACTTGATCTCATCGGAGGCCAACGAGATATGTGAGCAAGAATCCAAGAAGACAATAGCACCAGAGCACATCATCGCGGCACTGAAGGTATGTTTATGATTGACCTATATCCTCCGCTGACTTTGCCGTAGCGGCTAGGCTTCGATTCCTTTACAACTGAAGTTGAAGATGTCTTGAAAGATCACAAACAGCAACAAAAGGTGCGTGAAGTTCATACTGACACCTATCATATGATAGACTTTGTTTCAGGACCGAGAGAAGAAAGCAGACAAGATAAAAGATTCGGGTATGACGCCAGAAGAACTTATGGCAAAGCAAGAAGAACTTTTCGCTGCAAGTCGTGCAAAATTTGCTCAACCGCAGGGGCAGCAACAGCCATCGGCCGAAACTTAAGTGGTGACGCCGATAGCGAACACTCATGGTACCTGCGATTCGTATTATTGTTGTATCGGACCCCGTACATCAGTACTTCTAATGATTTTTATTTTCTATTTCTCTGTCTTGTCGCTGCCGCAGAACTTCAAGGCGTCTATGTGGAGAGTCTTGGTTCCATTCTTCCACTCCATTGGAACCCACTGTAAGGTGTGGAAGACCAAATTGTTGAACAGTGAAAGAGGCTGACACCGAAGCATACAGTGATGCTAGAATGCGTGAATAACGGTCTAATTAGCTGTGTGTCAGTATTATGAGCACACTGACAAACCTTCATAGACATTTCCGTTTGCGATGGACAATCCTGCAGCGAGCCCGCCAAGAAAAGCGTTCCCAGCACCTGGTTTCTATCAGTATAATCACGGCCATGCACATATTTACCCAAAGAATCACCTGTGACATCAACCACCTTGTCGATATTCTCAGTGGAACTCCAGAATGCGTCAATCCATTGCCCTTTCCTGTGAGAAGTCATGACGTATGCACCGAGGGCACCACTGCGTATTATAACGCTTCCACTATTTTCTTTACCCACACCCATCTTCAAGAACTCCGATGCAGCATTTTCTACAGCAGATTTCGTAACAACCAATGGAAAAGAAAGTAGGCTCAGGGCCTCTTCAGCATTTGGACTAGTATTCGCGTGAGCAGAAGACACCGATGCTGACTATGTCTCGCCTACCTAAGGATTGCGATATGAGGGAGGACTGCTTTCAGTGAAGGTAACTCCTCGGGAATACATCTGTCCTGCTTAATATTCAATCATCAATTGTGAGACAGAAGCCTGCACGAACAGGTATGGGTTCAAATATTGTGGTCGGGTTCCATCCTTCAATCTCTTGTATTTCTGATATGATTTGAAGCGCGCGCGTGGGTGAACAAATGAAATGAATCGAAGCAGGACGTGTAAGCCGCGTTCTTTCCAAGTCGCGAGGCGTCAGTCTGATCCGCGGAGTAATGTATTCAAAACTATTGTCGTATGGGAATGTCAGGCGGTGGCGATAGATGTATAATGTGAAGAGATAACGACCCTCGATATTCTCCTCTGTAGGAATTCCTTGATCGAGTAGTAACACGATTTATGTCGTCACGAAAGTGCCATATGTCAGAACCGTATGTCAGTAACCGATTCTGGATGTCCTGAGGGAAATCGTTTCCTCGATCGATAATCATCCCAAGGGTATCAGGAGGTAACCTGCAAGAAGGTCGAGTCGTTCACAAATCCAAGTCATGAAACTCGTTAATGCTGACCAGACGCGAGCACCGATAGTAGCATACGTTCCTCCACCTCCGATCTATCATGACATATGACGTGAGGACGTTGACAGCAGCATGAATCTGTAACTAGCTTCCCTGGGGCGCCATCGTCTCTCCGGTAGGTTTCCCTTGTTCGTCTGCAAAGGAAAATTCATCAATAATAAACATCCCAAAGGTCACAAATCGGGTCGTCATGTCTGGAATAGTATGAGGTATGAAGCAAACCCAGCCTGTGTTACTGTTGCTAACCCGCCGGTTGCTTCCGGGCATGGTGTTACCTTGGCGTCTCCGCTGATAATAGTGTCTGCAACTGGATAAGTATCTAGCAATCTATACCACTCATGCAAGTTTGGAATGTCATATACGACCCGCTCGAATTCCCGGATTCCGTGCGTGCCATGTCGTTCACGTTGCATTTCACGTTACCGTTCTGATCGCCTCATACGTCCGATTAGCTTTATCACAGCGCATTGCCCCTAGTCGATCAGACAGCGCAGAGCAAGATCACCAAGTTTCATCGCCGCGAAGACGCTTGTCGTACGTATGCAACTCAGCAGGTTATACATTGTCACCACCCATACTTACGCTTGATCTTTCATCAAGGATCGCTCATTGGCAATCTTCTCCCCAGAGTCTTGCTCAAGAAGCGAGGCGTGGCCCAAGATGCCATGACTTTTGCAGCTACTGATACGGGGAAGCCATATTGTGTATGTCTTTGCAAAATAATTCACCTTATTCACTCCCATCTTATATCGATCCTTTACCTAGACAACTCCTGGAATAGACCCTCCCTTGGCTTTCAATGTTACTCATGATGAAGGCGTCATCGCCATGGCCTTCGGGACGGGCGATTTAGGACCTCCAGCATTCAGTGTAGGAGTTGATGTCATGAAACTCAAAATTCCTCCGCGGACTACTTTTACTGAATTTGTTGACATCGTCGACAGTCAGGTGAAACGTCCGTGCTTCGTATCTTCGGGCTGCGCTCATTCCCTCGCCTTATCACCGAAAGCTCACGGCTCGAGAAAAGAATTTAATTCTTGCTGACGTCACTGAGGAAGAGGCAATTCGCAGGTTTTACTGGATATGGACCCTGAAAGAGGCTTACACCAAAGCTCTCGGGATTGGCCTCGGCTTTGATTTCAGAAGGATAGAATATGATGTTGTGGAGGAGAAAGTGACCGTCGATGGCGAACCTGCGAGAGGATGGCAGTTCTTGAAATTCGAGCTGCCGCAATATGGACTCAATTATGTCGGCTTTGCTGCAAAGTTCGTTGGAGGACGAGGGACAAGCATATCAGAACTGAGTGAAGGGTGTCTCGTTTGTTATGATGCTGTATCATTTGTTAACCGTGCGATCGAAGAAATGAGCTAGACAACTAGACACTTGTATCGTATTAGGCATGTACTGGGAATAAATGCTATATGTTAGACTACTACGTAAATTGATTTTGGGGTGACGAAATGAGTATACTGCGCTCGTCGATATAATTACCTGCAAGATTATAGTGTAGAAGTATGCGTCTAAGTGAGATCAATACGCAAGGAAGATTTCTGAACCAAAAAGCAGGTCATCCTCAGGATGGTTCCTGATTTGAAGGGGCGCTGACTGCCAAACCCTCTTTGCGCCGTCATTTTGCTTTACCTGAGAGTCCCAGTGCATCCCGGAGAACTCGAATGCATTGAGCTCCGTGAAGGACGTCAGAACGCTGGCCACCTGCTCGTAGAATTCCTGTACCACATAAATTAATGTTCCTGGGCGCTACAAGTGAAAAGCCATGACGACTTACGGCAGTTGGAGCAATGAAGATGTCCTTAGTTGACATCAGTCGCAAATAGACTAAGTGAGGCACATGCCTGTGCAGTGTCTCCAAGAAGGGCACAGGAGGTGCATTTGTAACAGCTCCCAGGATGATTACAGGGACAGTCGAGCGGGCAAGCAGAGGAATATCATCCTCCATAAGGCCTTCGCCGTTCAGATGAATACTGCTCACCGGACGGCCGGGAACAATTAATTCGGCTGCCCGGGATGAGCCAATGAACTGTTGCAGTTGGGGAATAGAAGTTGGAGCGAGGTAAGGGAGTGGGGAATTGCGCATGAACACGGTAGGGATAGAATCTACTTCAAGCTCAAGAAGCGACGGCGTTCTATCAAGGAACCTGGCGACGTTTTCATCGAAAGAGAAGAGCAAGTGAACTGAAGCAAGTGCGGGAAGTGGATACGACTTGACGCTTCCTTCAACACCCAGCTCACGCTCGAATCCACGAGAAGAGTAAGAGAGGTTAACTCTGACATATTAAGAATGGCTTTAGCAAGTTGGCGATAATAGGCGAGGAAGACGGGAGCAAGCGAATCTATAGCGATGTAAAAGGACCGCACGAAACGCGCAACATGCGGTTTCTTCGCAAGAGTGTCGATGACACATAAGTTTTGCGACCAGGCGGAAGCCGATACACTACGGTAGAGGACGCGGTGTGCCACTGGACAGAGAGCGGAGCATGTTTGAGCAAGAGAAGCGAGAGAAGAGCAAGAAAGATACTGCGCGATGCTATCGAGAAGCTCGACTGGTAAGCTGTACATGGACATGGGTGCTTAATGCAACCCGAGCTGAACGCGGGACCTCTTATAAAGGCAAGCCTCGGGCGCACAGGTGTCTATAGAATATTATTTTTGAGTGATTGCCGCCGTGTGAAGGAAAAAAATGAATGCAAGCGAATTGAACTAGAAAGACTGAGAAAGTCCATGGATAGAGGATGACATTGAGATGTAAGCTTAGATTTGATTAAAATTACATAAAAATAAAAAGCTTAAGGGAAACGAGGTGGTGGGTACAAAACATGCCAGCAAGCATGAGTTACGGAAAATTATTTTTACCGTTAATTACGTAACTAGTGAACTTAGCATAAAACAGTCAACAGTAAGTAGGAAGTTCCCAATTGCTAACATTCCGTAGTCATGCGCAGCCTAGGGGGACTTTTGATCAATTGTTTAGTGACGAAACAAGTCTTAAATTCCAGACCCTCCTCGAAGTCGCACTATTTTCGAACTCCTGCATTATGGAATGCAAAGAGGCATGTTCAAACGCGAGGCGATGCTCGTTCCGGTCAGCAAAATAACGCGTTCTTCACGCGATTCTTCCGCTCTCAACGCTGTACTAACTCGTGTGTCATTAACAGCCCCGTATCCAAAACGGACTCATACGTGTGGTGAGCTCACTCCCGCGCACGCTGGCATCCACGTCACGTTGACTGGTTGGCTGCTCCCTGAACGGTGATTACCTTCTGGATCCGTTCTCCCTTCAATTTGCTTACTTTTGCTAAATAAAGCAAAGTGTCAAAGACAATGTCCTTCTTTCCCATCAAAGATTCTTTTGGAATAACCCAATTGGTTGTACGCAAGGGGCATGCGAATGCTCATCTGACCGCGTTGTCCGAACTTCCTGTAGAGTCCACCATTGCGATCGAGGGTGAAGTCCTCGTAAGACCAGAACCATCTCGCCGTGATGTTAGTAGGCCCTTTTTTCTCACAAGCTCTAGACGCTCATCCAAAATACTATCAAGGAAGGCACAGGGCAGATTGAGGTCCAAGTAAATAGCTTTACTCTCCTCAATCCTGCGCATTGTAACATGCCATTCATACCGTCAGACAATCAGACATTGGTATGCGGGGTGACGCGGAGTTCTTCTGCTATTAATGAGATCAATAATAGGTCAATGAAGACCTTAGGGCACGTTTTCGATATCTTGATCTTCGCAGGACTGCCCTTGCAGACAACATCAGAAAAAGAAGCCAAGTTGCTCGAATAATTCGGGATACTCTGCATGACGATGGTGCGTGCTCTTGATATCCGCCAAATGTCCTAAGATCATGGTCACTCCTAGGATTTCTTGAAGTGGAGACTCCGCTGCTTTTGAAGTCAACGCCAGAAGGTGCAAGAGAGTTTTTGGTCCCGTCTCGTGTCGGACAATCAACTACACAGCATGATGGAAAACATACCCCCCTATTCTACGCTCTTCCCCAGTCTCCACAGCAACCAAAACAGTTGCTCATCTGTTCTGGAGCTGTTGACAAGTATTTTCAAATAGCCAGGTGCTTCCGTGATGAAGATGGTCGGAAGGACAGACAACCCGAGTTCACGCAAATCGATCTAGAAATGGCATTTATCTCATGGGGTGTGGATTCAGATATTTTCCCATCCAATACATGGCGAATCGGAGGCCACGAGGTTCGTGCCATAATCGAAAGGCTTGTTCGACGCATATGGCAGAAAGTCGAAGAAATCACACTTCCGAGCTCGTTCCGGGTGATCACCTACAACGAAGCAATGGCACGTGTAAGCTAGCCATTTACCGATCGAGGGACATTGTAATTTGGTCATATTAATGATCGTTTAGTATGGTTCAGACAAACCCGACACTCGGATCGATCTTGAGGTTGTATAGACTGCTTGTACGTTGAATAACGCTTACACTGCCTATACTAGATCCAGGACATTACGCCCTCGCTACCGATTCATGTTCAGGCGTCGTTTGAGGACCTCGGGGACATTCTTGAGGCGATCGTTATTCGTCCATCTGAGAGCTGCTCATTCTTGCGGGCAAGTGAAGAATGCAACTACGAGAACGAACCGAATGTCGTCAGTTATCACTTCTTGATCAGTATCGATAATTTCACATGATCAGTTTATAGAGCCGCTCTGTGATCGCCGATAGTAATTTGTTAAATTGGCTGTGTGACAACCGATCTATGGATTTGAAGCTGAGCAGCGAGGAGCACGCCCTTTTGAATAAGACGTTGCGAGTCAGTAGCGGCGATACCATATGGCTATCTCGTCGTCGCAAAATTCCCGAGGTGTGTCTCTATACTATCTCCGCTGCTTCCAAGTCATATGTATTACATGTGGATAGGGCGGGTCCACTGCTTTGGGTCGCCTGCGAACACGAATATCTGAGTTGGCACAAGCCCGCGGTATGCGCTGTTTACTATTGTAACGGAGAGGCATTTATACCGTTTGTAGGTGATTACGTACCTCACATGATTCCTCACTTCCTTTGGGTCACCGAGTTTCCACTATTCACCCGCGCTGATCCTGACAAGGAGTTCTTGGCTCGCGGGCGGTGGAGCAGCACACATCACCCTTTCACAGCGCCGATGTGGCAAGATATAGAAGCCATGTACGCAGGCCGTATTGATCAGGTTTGTGCTAATTTGTTTTCAGGAGTCCTTCGCGCCAGTAGCTTATCCTTGGTCTCGACTTTACTTTTCAGGTTCGGGGACAACATTACGACCTAGTTCTGAATGGCGTTGAGATTGGTGGAGGCTCGGTTAGGGTACACGATGCTACTATGCAAGAGTACATCTTTTCCCAGGTTTTACAGGTTCGGTTCTCTGTCTCGCCCCTGTGGCGTGTTATACTTTGTCCCGACTCACTCGCATTTTTTTTTATAGCTGAGTGATGCTGAGAAGTCGTCGTTTGATCATCTTCTGCATGCCCTCAAATGCGGTGCACCCCCTCATGGCGGAATCGCCCTCGGCAAGCCATTCAAGGTTTCTGTAGCCTACACACTAAAAGCTGACAAAAACCTCCGATCTAGGCTTTGATCGCCTGATGGCTATCCTTTGCAAGACGCCAACCATTCGAGATGTCATCGCCTTCCCAAAAACTGGAGCAGGCACAGATCTACTTTTCAGGAGTCCGGCGGCCATCAACGAAGAGGTGCTATATCAGTATGGTGTCCGACCCACACGTTGTTGAAGCATGTCCCGGTACTTTTAGCACCAGCTAATCGGTTGATTATCATAACTAATGACCACATCGTGAAAAAGGCATCAATGTCCTCGTCAGCTGTTTGTGCACTATAAATGATCATATCTCATCGTAAACGAAAACAACAAAAATTATAATATGCAATTACTAAACTGGTAGTGTTTCATCCGACTGTGGCGACTGGGGAATATAACTGAGGTCAGATTCCCCAATGTTATTCTGAGTAGAATGTCTCATCGTCGAATCAACTAATGTGGATTGAACTGGAGTGGAATCGTCCGCGACGGAAGGATATGGTGATGTGCCATAGGTAAATGACTCCCAACTCGTATCAGGTTCGAGAGTCTCTGCGTGTATATCAGGCGGTGAAGCCTGGGATTCTGAGGAGGGTGTATCGACAGAGTCACTCGAATGACGGACGTGTGTCTCATCAATTACTGAAAGAACACTTCGAAGCTTAGACTCTGCCTTTCGTGCGTAGTGTGTAGTGCTCTGCGGATGAGACTGACGACGCTTAAGCTGGGCAGAGGGCGATGCCGATCGGGTAGGAGTTGAAGAAGGGGAGACAGAATCAGCCCATTCTGAAGTTGTGGCGAAGAAACCCCCATTTGGAGCCCAAGAATTATTAATGATCGCTGGGGATATAACAGAATTTGGGGGTGGTGGTGTGGTAGCCAATGGGCTCGGCGAGGGCGAGGGTGCATTGGCCATTACGGCCAGCGGAGGAAGAATGGTGAAGATCTGGTCCTCCGCCTGAGGAGGTCCATACGAGTCAAAAGGGTCTGGAACAGACTGGAGCATCGCTTCCAAGATAGAATCCGATCTACAAGGCGGGGATAGGCTTTGAGTAATAGTAAATTTCAGGGTCTTAATGTGACTCACGCCTTATTCGTGAATCTGTCAAATACATCCATAGTCGAACGAACGGCTACGCACACCTGGAGGCGAAAAGGTCAGCATTTTACGAAGGTGTGATGATTTTTCAATACACACACCTTGCCTTGCACCACGTCCCAGACTTCTTCCTCGTGCTCCATTATTTCTTGGTAGTGCTGTGCCTTGAGACCATCCAGGTCATCCACTTGGCGCTGGAGGACTGCAAGGGCTTCACGGAAGCTTTGCAGGTCTGAATAGGTGACAGACGTCACTCAAGGCCCGAGAAGACCGGAAGAAGAGACTTACTTCGTTGCTTTTTATTCATGTTACTCAATTCTGTTTGGCGAATGATTTCACTCTTTTCACGAAGAGCCTTCTCATACGATGCGGAGCGCTCCTGTAACAATAATATATGAAAGGGTTCGACATGAGGCTGCGGAGGAGCTGCGTACGTTTACGATCGTTCGGTATGTGTCCAAATGTTGCCGCAATGGTTTCTCGAAGCTTTTGTCAAGTGTCTCCGCCTATTCAAAAGTATAAGAATTGAAGCAAGGAAGAATAATAGTAATTCGTACAAGGACATGCCAATGATTACCGATGAGATGATGAAGTCCTGAGGCGGCCTGTAGTCTTGTGCCTGCTTCGTACGTAGGTCCCTTCAAACTGCATGAATGAGTCACGGGTTTCTACTCGATATTGACAGTCGGAGCATACCCTGAACATTTCTCCAAAGCATCTGCAAATGCAAAAGTCACTTTCGACATATGGAGTAAGGCAGCACGATAATTCGCGCTTGCATTCATGAGCTGCGCAGAAACCCATCATGTATTAGACTCTTCTGAACTTCGACGACGTATTGACAAGGAACGCACGTCGTCATAAGACTGCAAGCTAACTTTGAGGTTAGCCCGAGTAATGATCTTCTCAGGACCGTCTGCACCAAAGTTCATTGCAGAAGCGTGTGTTGCATCTGAAAACGTGGGTGAAGGAGGACCAGGAGAGGATGTGCGCTTCGGTGATATAGCAAGGCTACGCATAGAACGATGCTCTCGAGGCATGCTGGAACAATGAGGCTAGTCAAACTGCCTGTAGTGATGCAGTGCAGTTGCAGAGAATGATGTCCCCTTAGCATGCGACGCTACCCAATTGGGTAACGTTACGGGCGGCTAGTAAACCTGATATCTCTCGTCGCCTGACTGAGGGTGCTGTACCAGACGGCATGGGCATTGCTCACGGAAATAAAAAGTCACAGCTCAAGTAACAATTCCACTGATGAAATACTGCAAGCTCGGGTATGAAAAAACAAGTTAATGTAGCGGAGTATGCAACAAAATTCAGTATTAATGGCATCAACCCGTTTGCTCCGCCCTGTATCCACGGACCACCGCCCAGACTTCCTCTCCGATCAGAAAAAATCAGCGATTATGTGTAATTTGCACAGGATACAGCTGCAGTCAAATTCGTAGACAGATCCCCCAGACAGTAATCTGGTGAGCAGGCGTCGATACTAGAATTCAGAAATACCAGAGGAAATCAGCCACGAAGCAAGCTGAGATTGTAACATACCTACCATGCTTAGGCCTTCACACCCGCAGAGATAGCAGTCATCTTCTCTGGTGTGTCTCTGAGGAAGAATAATTTGGCCCGTCGCTGCCGTCTTCCTTCCTTTCCACCTCCGCCGCCGGCTCTCTGCAAAATTTTGATATCCTTCACATGCGGCGAGTTCACAAAAAGCTGCATCTCCACGCCTGTTCGTTGTATAACATTCCGCAGGATAAAGGATGTGTCAGTGCCCCGCCGTCGTATGGACAGCAGAACCCCGGAGAAAGTAGTGGGTGCATGCTCGAGGCTGACCGACAGTACCGAGCCAGGAAGAAGTCGGTCCGGATGTCTTCTGGCAAACCATGTAGCAAGCCATTTTTGTTTTGCAGGATGGGGGAGACTTTTTTGCAAGTAAGCCATTATGCCTTTCCCTTGGCGCAAAGCCTCCATCTGGGAAGCAGGCATTGCTGGAGGGAGCGGCGGAAGTATGACAGCCTTCGAGAAGGGATATACCGCAGTATTGCTCGACAAATGTCTGATGAACGTTCTACATGATTTTGGGAACATAGTGATAGTCGCGCAAGTCCGTTCAAGTTACGTATTTGGTAGATTATAATATCATGGCCGGCAAACGCCGAGCTAGTGTCCCGCATGATAATTATCGACAATTGCATTTTAGAGCAAGCAGAGTATGTATGAAAATAATACATAGCGAGAAAACAAGATAATAGAGCGTAGCAGACGTCCGTTCGTAAGACGCACAGCCTGGTTTCCAAAGTGCACGCAAGGATAGAGGACAGCTGACGTACAGGATGCGAAGGGCCGCGCACGCGCTGACGCTGTGCGCGTCAAGGTCCTCAATTTTGTAATTAGAATCCACGCCCGCGCCCTCTGTAATATTCGTTAGCTTTGCGTATGGAATGTATCGTAGAAAGTTTACCTGCCGCGTGCTCTATAGGGGCTGTACCCGTACCCACCACGGTGACCACCTCGATATCCACCGCGGTAACCACCTCCCCGCCCTCTCCCCCGGTTGAACCCAGGAACATTAGTCCGCTTTGTAGTTACCTGTGAATGTAATGATTAGATGACATGCTAATGCTCGGAAAACGTCACAAGCACTTTTATTAGTCGTCCGCGGAATAGGGAATTGTCCATAGCTAATGCTGCATCTATGTGTTCAAGCTCGGCAAATTCGACATAGGCAAACCTGTGAGCGAAGAACTAAGACGAATTGGGTGTTAGAAGAAAAACCTCACGTACCCTTTAGGGTGTCCGGTGAACTTGTCACAAAGAATAGTTACACGATTGATCGTCCCGCAAGCCTGGAAGTGCGCTTGGATTTCTTCTGGGGTTGCCCCGTAGTCCACCTAGATAAAAAAGAACAGCGTGAGCAAAGTCACCGCCGCGGTAGAAGGCGCAGATAGTCGCACATTGCCAACAAATACGCTCCGGCCGTCGGCGATGGACTTGTCTTCCTCAGTCTCCATCGGAACACCTTGGTCCGCCTCAGTAGCGGATCCCCCATTTGCTGACTCTGCAGCTGCCTGCAACTCCCTCAGTTTTTTTGCTTCACGTTCCATTTCCTCAACCCGTTGCTTCATGAGCTGAATTTCCTGGAGGACAAGGTCTGAGACGTTGAAGTTTAAGAGACGAGGGAGCGAACCTTCGATTCAAATTCGTCACCATCATCAATTATAGGGTCCACACCCTCCGCAGTGGGTGTTTGCGTCGCGTCAATATTAGCCTGCATGACAATAGTACTTGCGACAAGGACGAAAGTTTCATGGGCACTAACACGCTGCGCCAAATATAGGCAAACAACTTTGATGCCTCGGACTTGCCGAGGCCCATCTCCGAGTCCTACTACTAGTACCACTAGCCAACTGGCAAGCACTTAAGTATTAATTGTGCCACAACTTCCTAGATACATTTGTGGAGAGTCGCTCGTGAGTGTTTCTCGCAGTGCGCACATTGCTTGTCTTTGCGCTTCATTTCTCACCTCTAGTGCTCAGTGCCCACTATAACTATTGCCACTTGGTTTTTGAAGCTTTCCTGAGGCTGCCTATGCAAAAGCCGAGATGATACATTATGCTTCCTTCAACGCCCCATATGCATCTACATGAAGAAACAATCCTTTAGGCGATGAGATCAGGTCTTTCAGGCAGTTTGGAAAGCGAGCCGTGCATCCCGGTGCAATACCACGAAGATACCTCGCTCTGATGGCACGCATTAATAGCGTTAAGGCAACTATCGCCTCGCTAGATGCTGTTCTCCTCTATGTATGGCAGCGCCGCAACTATTGGTCAAAGTTCTCGTCCTTGGGGTGCTTGCAGGGCTTCTCTCCATTCACTGTCATTACTATGCCACGTAAGGTGAACGATATGGCATCTGTTCTACGAATATGTGGGTAAGCCCTGCAAGGAAGCTGTGTCATCCTCGTCTTCGTGACTTCTCCAGTAAGTTTAGAATCTGTTTGAGGTGGCACTCCCCGTCTACTCTATGAGCGTCATGCGCCCACGAGATGAACTGCTTTCTACTCAGATGCTTTTTAAGATGCAATGCTACATATGAACGTCTCTGTCATTTCGTCATTGATGTGAGACAGCGATGTTTTCGCACTGGAGACACGTTGCGTCGTTCTACAGGTGATGTGCACATGCCACCCACATTATATGAATGACGGAAGCCCAGGGTGATCAAATTTGTGAGTGCCTAGTCTGCCACCGATGTTGTCCATATGATTTTTTAAACAAAATAAACTGTTTTGCTACTTCCATTCCGGTTGTATGGTACAGCTTTAGGTTGTAACATTGTTTCGAAAGCTTCCGTAGGACCACGCGGTGCCTCGTACACAATTCTCCTCTTAATGAGTATCAGATTGGATGGCAGTATACGCCGACTCGAGTCACTGAACTCGTGCCGTCGCAGTGTGGAGTCATCGAAAGTCACCGTTGGACAGCCGCGCCTCGTGCAAAATTTGAGCATGACATGCCATTCGGCAGGTGGCTTGGCCAAAACACTGCCTTAGCACGTCCATATGGAGTTGGGAAGAGTCTCAAGAAGCGCCGCTCTTTTGGGCAGTTTGGCGTTGTAACCGAGATATCGAGTAAGGTCAACTCCATATGACCACGTCGAGAGTCTGGCCAAAAGCTTAGGGCATATTCCAACCCTGCGCTGGTTTACCTTTTAAGATGCAGCACGCAATGGGGACCATTTCAGATATATTGTATTACGGGGACTTGACGGGGACCTTGTGAAAGGCGGGCAAGTACATGGAACGTATCTGGTTAGTTTGTCTGCTTCCTTGCGCAGTCGAATTTGTCGTAAATACTATAATTAAAATGAGGTCCTGACAGTCTCCACAGATAGTATTATACACTGAAATCAGAATGGAAGAGCTTTGTAGTAATTCTTCTTTTGATGGAGTAGGTCAGTAGCTTGTAGTAGGTGATCGGGAATATTAATCAGCAATAACGTGCTGCAGATCCCCCATGAGCAACTCCGCAATGTTCCTTATTCCATGGGCCCATTGACGCTTAACAAAAGCCCAAAGCTTGAACAGGCTCCATGCACAAAAGGCTATCAAAGCACGTGCTGTCAAATTGCTGGGGGATCCAATGTACAAACGACTCCGAACACTCGCAGAGTAGTAAATTGAAACTGCGCATGGTATGCACCGAGTTCGCGGCATGCGAACATGTTGGAGCACATTCACATTGCGAAGCCGAAACTTGACAGGGCAGAATGCAAGTCGATCATGACGTGAAGGTGTATGCGAGCGTGAAATTGGAAGCCTAACAGGCGCTGGCTCGAGTTGGGAAGTCACATCAATACTTATCGCACCCGCAATAGGCTCGGGGGCGCCACCTAGTCTCGTTAAGGCCTGACAACGGACAAGTCGTATGCCTCCACAAGGGCCACATGGTTACACGGCGTACAAGTTATATGTTGCATGCGTTGGTTGGCAAGACGAGTCGAAAACAATGTTGGAGACACCACATATGGTAAGTGAAGGGACGAGATGTCGTACGAACACGCTTGCAGTAGAATTCACAGCATGTAGCAAGCAGACCTTGACTCACAAACCACGTCTGCGAGGGCAAGAACTTACATCGAATTGATCGGTGAACTCAAATAGTCGAAAAGGATGGAGTGGCAGAAGCACAGTGTGATCACCTGAGGCGACGATACCACAGCTGAGGTCCAATCACGTATCTCAACGTTTGCCCGAACTATAAGTAGGCAACCATGCTCTTCACAGATTCCGAGGAAGCCCCGGCGGACACCCAAGACCAATGCTGGCTAGAAGTTTTAGTCAAATGTTGAAGAGAGTAAGAGGCGAGCGTACACCTCAAATGCGACCGTAGTTTCGGAAGTATGCGAGTCGCACTTACGAAAAGTGTTGTTTGGGGATACTGCTGTAGAGATAACAGAGGAAGACCCTATATTTCTATTGGACATTAACCGAAAGCCTGGAAGGCATAACATTCTCGAGGAAAAGGGGACGCAATATCCAATCCGCTCCCGACCCTGTCAAGACCAGATATTCGGGAGAAACACCGCAGAGGCCGAACGTGGGGCATCATAGAATTCTGCCTAGAAACCAGATTGTGAAGAGCAGAGAATATTAAACCTTAGACGTACGCAACGAGAGCGGGTTAGACCATCATTCTTGTACTTCGTCCCCTTCCATTGCTCGTCGCGTCGCGTGCAGTCGATCATTATCGTAGACAAGTGATTTATAATGATGTTTGTTCTCGGGGAGAATTGCTTTCCGAACCGTTGATGAGTTCTTCCAGAAAAAAATTTAACCCCAAGAGATATTCCGTGCGCTAGAACATGTCATAATTGTACGGCGCAGCATGGTCCTGCATGGTCCCTTAATGGACCTGAGAGCGCTTGAGTATGGATCAGGTCCATATCCGAGATATGTTGCCGGATAGCGAGATGGAATAACAACATACGAGGCACAAAATTACTGGAAATTACTCCATTTCGAGTTTCAAAAGGTTTTCAACCGCAATGAGATGATCGGGGGAGAAGAACTTGAATCCTATTGGAGAGATACTCAAGAGCTGCAAGAAGTCCTGTGTCATCGATTAACAGACAATTAGTAAGTTGAGCAATGCCTTTACTCGCTCGGAAGCGTATAGAGATGATGAATAAACTCAACTCAAATTGGTACTATGAAGCATGCCGTCTCCAACGGGTTCGGGTTCAGAGACATCCCGAGAAGACTTGGGAGAAAGTTGTGGATGGGGCTGGTACACAGGAAAACTTTCTATGAGATTCATTTCCGAAAACAAGAGGTATAAAGAGAACCAAGCCGTTGTCAGAGGAGTGACCAGGAATTCCGCTCCGAACCTACTCTCGACCTGTGTCTGTCTTGTGTGCACGGTGAGTCCTCGTTTCAGTCTGACGTAGACACCAGTGCAACGAAGTCATTGTGCTAACTCGGCACAGCCAATGAATCAACTTAGTCATCCATGGCATCGGTCCGACCCGTCGACTACCTTCCGAAGATATCTTGCGGCCGCCCGACCACAAGGGCAATTGCTGGCAGTACACCACGCTTCTCCTGAGCGTATGGTACAGCACGACGATTTTTACTCAATGACACACCAATCGAAGAAGAAACGCATCGATGATGATCCTCTTCCCACCGATGCTGGCGCAAAACCAATACAGCTTCAGCGGCGCAGAGTCTGGAGGGCATGTGAAAGTTGTAGGCAAGTCGATCGAGCTCTACGTTCTCATTTTTGTTTCCCAACAAGAACTAATCGCACCGATCGCAGACGTAAGAAAATCAAGTGCGATGGCTGTGAGCCGACCTGCTCTCAGTGCCAGTCATCTGGATCGCAGTGCACTTGGCTTCAGACAAAGGACAGGGCGGCTTTAAGCAGACAGTAAATGTTCTTATAATTCCAATCCATCCCTTCAACTCATCGTCCCAATAGCTATGTCCAAGAACTCGAAGCGCGTCTCTTGCACATGGAGTCGCTGTTCTCTCAGATTACCCCTGTGCTTGAACAACTAGGGCCATCCTTGAATTTGCCCGTCGTTGCTGGAACCCCAACTGGAGGCAGCGAAGGCTTTCCAGCTTCCACTGTGCTCCAAGCAATGTCATCCAAGGCTGTTGCGGACACCCACAGCAACGTGTCTACTCCAGAATCTTCGTCAATCAAAGTAGAAGACGATGTCTCTGAATATCTTGGACAGCTCGCACTGGATGAGCATGGCCACATGCGCTGGATAGGTGGCTCTTCCACAATGTCTCTCATACAATCCTTCCGTACTCTCACGACATCTCCGCTTCACCGAGTCTCCCCAATGGAAGAAGACCCACGCGCGCCTGGCCCCAGTGTCAATAAATTATACTTCCCAGCCTCTGTCTTCTTTGGGAAGGTTCATGCTCTCCCAGGCCCGGAAGAGGTCGAATACCCGGACGAGGACCTCTGCGATAAGCTGGTAAGTATGCCTTTCTGAATCATCAGTTCTATCTAACCACATCGCGTCAAGGTGGAAACTTATTTTGAGCGTCTTCATTTTCTGATGCCTATCCTTGATAAACCTTCGTTCATGCCAAGATACAAGCAACTAATGGCTAAGCGGGATGACACCGATTTTATTCAAGCAGAAGCTTCCTTCATCTCCGTAGTTTTCGCAGTGTTCGCCTGCGCAGCACACCTAGTCAACGATCCCCGTCTGACTTGCGAAAATCCAGATGATGGAGGCACGGGGATGATTTACTATGAGAGGTACGCCTTTGGCCGTCATGGAAACTTGACGTCATCCCTAACGTCGATAAACCCCGCTAGAGCTCTTATATTGCATTATATCAGCCACGCCTCTATTCAGGTGTCTCACGTCCAATGCTTCATTCTCATGTCCTCGTTCCTGTGTTCTGTGAACTGTCTTCCGCAGGCCTGGTTACTCGTGGGACAAGCAGTGCGAACTGCTCAAGACTTGGGTTTACACGTAAGCAGCGCTCATTTTTGATTTCCGGGCCGATTGAATAATCCTTGTGGCAGCGATCCCCACGCCGTCTCGCGATCTCTACCACTGACAAAGAGACTCGCCGAAAAATATGGTGGAGCGTGTACTGCTTGGATCGCATGCTCGCTCTTGCTCTCGGCCGTCCACTTGGTGTTGAAGACTCTGACTGCGATGTCGAGATACCTGTTGCGGTCGACGATGAGAACTTAGCAGATTATTTTGCTGGAGTTAACTTCCCGCAAAAATATCCGTCGCTCATGACTGGGGCTATCGCTCTGACAACCCTGTACCAAATTGCGGGACGGGTTCTGCGGCAGGTCTATGCCATCGATAACTGCAAAGATGTGCTCGAGCAAGACAGACGCATAGAACTTCAGCGTACCGTAGAGGAGCTCGACGACGAGCTTAACAAGTGGTGCGACGATCTTCCTGCCACGTTCCGGAACGAGGCGGTCACAGACCAACAGGTCTCCATGGGCGCAGTGCTTTGCAGTCATTATTATTCCGTACTGACCACGCTACATCGCAATTTTTTGCCTGTCAAGCGTGACCAGCCTGTACTACCCAAGTCCACTGTCAGGGCTGTTTCTTCTGCTCGCTCCTGCATACGACTAGCGCCATCTATCAGCAATGTCGTTCCACCATCGCATCACCTTGCCTTCTTCATCCAGCATCTTTTTAGCTCCGCTGTCATCGTCCTTCTCTATGCCATGCACTGCTCTGATACTAGAGCAGCTGCTGCCGCTATGGATGAGGCCAAGAGTTGTTTGACGGCACTCGAGTCCTGGGAAGGACATTGGCCCGGGGCTCGCAAGTGCAAGGAACTACTCGCGGAGTTGGCAAACACTGCGGAGGAAGCAATCAGGAATGGCAATGGCGGTACTAGGCAGTCTCAGATGATGCCCATGCCACCTCCTGTTGCTCCTGCTATGCCTGAACGAAGGCAATCGCTTGTGTCGTCACCCGGCCAGATTCCAACTGTCAATAGACCTATCAAGAGCAAGCCACGAAAGATCAGCCGGTCGCGAGATCCCGCTTCCACTCGACGCCCGATGAATTCATCCCCCTATCGTGTTGAATGTAAGCAGGCATGGGCTCTTTGACGACCTTGACTGATGTATGACGGACTATAGCGCGACGCAATAGGTCTACATCGCGCAAGCGGGGCCACGACGAGAGTGAGGGACTTGCAGGTTCGAGCTTGAGCTACCAAGGTGCCTTCTCCACGCCGCAGCCTTCGAAACCCAGCCCCCACAGCTCTCCAGCGTCTGTGAACCTTCCCTCGCCGTCCATGTCCACGCTCGAGACCCCGCAACAGCAAGAGGGCAGCCCAAATGTCATAGGGTCTCCGCCGTATGGTTATTCTGGGCCGCCTCTCTCTCCTCTGCATGTATCGTCACCATATGATTATGGCATGCATCACAGTCCCCTCGTCTCTTCGAGCACGCACCAGTGGGACTCTAACACGGTCGAACCTCGTGGGACTGATCTGTACCCATCTCCGACGCAGAGCAGATCCCTTCCATTCAGCAATTTTGAACCGCAAAATACTGATACTCCTTGGTACTCTTCGGATCAAGGATACTCGGGGCTTTCAACCACCCCACCCACCGCTTCGTTCGCTGCCCCTGGACTACCATTCCTAGGGCTTGATTATATTCGCAACTACAATTCGCACGGTTACTCAGTGGTTGGTGAACCAGACTCTATCTGGCAGACTTTTGATGCTGGCGCATTTGGGTTGGACCCTGATTTGCCCTTCACCCTTGGTGATCTGCACGAAGGACAACACTCCTCGCCCTAGTTCAGGACCCTTCTTGCTGTGGTGTTTTCTTGGCCGACAATGTACTTTTACAATTTTTTCTTCTTCTACTTTGTTCACTTCATCATCTGCTCGGGAATATCTGATTCCTCACTGAATCATATCCATATGCATGCTCTTCATAGTTTTGTTTGATTGACGACTCTGCTACTTAGCTTTACGCGCTCAGAAATTACTCACTACTATAATGTTTGACTTCCGGTGCTTTTAAGACCTTATAAAGCAAGTGCATTAATAGCAAATTTAGGTTGACATCGACGTCGATGAGGCCTTGAGGCTTGAGGCCGAGGGCTTGTACTATGTGCCAGTCACTGCCGACTACAACGGGACCGGCTCGGGTACCGGTATCAAGTTTCCCGTTAGTCCGAGACTCCGAATATTAGCCGCCCACCGCTTAAACAGGACAGCGTTCCTCTGTCATGTTTTCCGCATACCCCCAACTTCATATCACGCAATGACTCGTCATCCGGTTGTAGAACTAACTTCGGAAGCATCCTGGAATCTCGTACGATTTATGATATCTATTTCGTAGCAGAAGACTCATGTCGCACAGATCGAGGACAAGTTCACACCCTATGGGAAAGAAACGCTCGCGAAACTCGTATATTTCCTTGAGGTATGTAGGACTGCCCATTCAACAAGTTCATGATATCATATTGCGTCAGGATGAAATCCTTCCATCCGTGAAACTCGCACATGCGCAGGTTCCCAAAGACCCTGTGCAGCGGTGGAAGACAGTGATTCCGGTAATCGAGGAGCTCAAAGTGAAAGCACGTAAGCTCGGGCTGTGGAACCTCTTCCTGAGCAAGACGCATTACCCCGAACACGGCGTTCCGCTGACTAATGTCGAAGTGAGTTATTTTTTGTTTCATATGTTGTAAATGCACAATTAACGATCGGGTTAGTATGCGGTTATGGCTGAGATTCTCGGACGTGGGGGACACATAGCTTCCGAGGCGGTTAACTGCTCAGCCCCTGATACCGGGAATATGGGTATGTGCAGGGTTTGCTGATACTACCCCTGAATTTCCTGAATGTTGGTGAAGAGGTCATTGCGCGGTATGGTTCTCCGGAACAGCAGAAGAAGTGGCTTGTTCCTTTGTTGAATGGCCAGATTCGGTCTGCTTTTTCGATGACGGAGCGGTTTGGTTCGTGTTTCCTTTTGTTTTTGGTGTGGGTTGAGGGTAACTGACTATGGGTGATGTTTGCAGTGTCTTCTTCGGACGCTCGCAATATCAAGACCTCTATCAAGAGAGAAGGAGATGAGATTGTTATAAATGGTCACAAATGGTGCGTGTCTAGATTTTTTAGAGACTGACATCATTCAGATCGTCATTGGGGCAGGTGGATATCGGGAGCGGGCGACCCACGTACCAAGCTTCACCTCGTCATGGGAAAGAGCGACCCTGACAACGCGAACGTATATCAGCAACAAAGTGTGGTCATAGTGCCAGCAGACGCGCCTGGAGTGAAGATCATTCGGCCTATGGAAATATTTGGGTATGATGACGCGCCTGAGGGGCACTGTGAGGTCATATACGAAAATGTAAGGGTGCCTGTGAGCAACTTGGTGCTAGGCTGGGGACGAGGATTTGAGGTAAACGACGTTTTCGGCTTATCCTTCTTGCGTTTTGGCTTACGGTCTATCGGAGATAATTCAAGGTCGCTTAGGGTATGTAGAGTCGAACTGTGTTGTCTACTCGAGTCTGACCTGCTGACAGTCCTGGACGTATTCACCATTGTATGCGCTCGATAGGTGCAGCATCGCAGGCTTTGGATCTTATGATCCAGCGCGTTACAGACCCTACCCGAAAGACTTTTGACAAATTTCTGTACCAACATGGCGAGTGATTAATTCTTCATCGTCATGTATTCTAGAAGCTGACACGACCTCACTTGCAATTCAGGTACGGTGGTAGCCGAAATTGCGCGGTCACGGGCGGAGATCGAGTCTGCACGACTTCTTGTCCTGAGCGCGGCGCTTCAAGTGAGTGCCTGTGTTCCTTGTCTCGGTGCTAAGAATGAATTTGTCTTGAAGATCGACAAGCAACGGGCCAAGGGGGCGTTGAAGGAAATCGGCATTGCCAAGGCACGGCTTCTCAATTCGCTTAACCAGTCTATGATTCAATTTATTTTGTAGTTTGTTGTGCCTGCGATGGCCTGCAGAGTGGTCGATCGGGCTATGCAAGCATATGGTGCCGAGGGATTAAGTCAGGACCAAGAACTGGCGAGCATGTTTGCTCAACTGCGGACGCTGCGGTTGGCGGATGTGTGTCTTCTGTTCCTGCATCGTCGTGTACCTGTGGTTGACGCGTTTTTTTTTACAGGGACCTGATGAAGTATGTTTGCATGGCTGAAAATAGCAAATGTCTTACCCCACATTTTAGGTTCACATCCAACAGGTTGGGCAACGTGAGTTGAAGCGTGCACCGGGACTGCACAAGCGTGCTGCGGAACTAAAGCAAAAGGAGTTTGCTGTACTGTCTAAGGCTCGTCTCTGATGGCTTGGGATATTTTGTACATTATTTAGGATGAATGTGTGCAGTGCTTCGGAATGTGATATTATGTACAGAGTGACAACGAGGAAGACGTCATTGTGCCTTTTCGGCGATCAGCGTGCAAGGTAAACTCTTACACTCCACTTTCATGCTTGAGGTGTAATTCTTCATTGGATACTCATGTCTAACTACGATGATGGGACCGAGCGATACGACGTGACACCGATTTTGGAGTCGCGGTACTTTATTCTCCCCGCTTCCGCAGCACTCGTTGGGGTATTCATCGGGGCGGTGCGTGGATCTCGCCTTGCATCACTCCGTTTTCTCGCGGAGAACGCACACCGGCCACCCAAGACAATTCGGGGATGGTATCTCTACAATAAAACGAAAAATTACAAAAGAATGGCTGCCGGTCTTTCATCTGGTGGCAAAGATGGAGTTAAACTTGGAGTGACAGCACTTGTTTGGGTTGGGATTGAAGATGGATTAGGGCGGTGTGGGAAACCTTTTGATGATTTGAAAGAGGTTGGAGCTGGTGTGGGGACTGCGGGGGCGTTCTCGGTTGTGTGTAAGTTTGAGGTATTCGTGGTGGATTAAGGACTAATTTGACTGGTTAGACCGACTACCGTGGCGTACTGGAAGTCGTGCATTATTGCTTGGATCGATGATTGGTGGGGGAATGGGATTTCTACGGTGGGCTAGAGAATACTTGAGCAGAGCCCGAGGAGACTTTGATACATAGATCATGGCTAGACCTTCCGGATCATGAAACAAGCATTTTTTTTTAAATTTTAAGTGGTCGAATGGAAATATTATGTCTCTCCGGTTAAATTTTGTACAGAAGTTCTGGACACTCGACCATCTTCTTAAAACAGTAGAGAGCTCCACATATCAAAAATGAGGTCCGCTCCACCACTATCTTCCGATAAGTCCTCCTCATCGTCCTCCATAACCTCTTCACTGTCTTTCTTGCCGATTCAAAAAATGATCAAACTCTGGCCATCTATACTAGCTGACCAGATAACACCAAAGGCTACTGCTGACGGTCATGAACGTCTTAATCCTTTCGAGGTACAAACTCATTCACCCTCATCCTCGTCCCTAACATCTACCAATGGTCTCGCAACTCCAACTCTATTATCACCAGGCGTTTCAATTCATCATCATTTACTCGGCACTGCTAGTTCTCCTTCTACTGCGGCGAACGCCGATCTCACGCCGCCAGGTCCTATAACACCTCTATCCGGTGCCTTTGCCGCTCGTATTCCTACAACCCAAATTTCCCTTCATGCACCAGATTTTTCAATGCGCAACACCAAAAATTCAACTAACCTCTCAGATTCAATGGAAAGTAAATCCAATACGCCATCGTCATCGTCCTCCTCGACCAGAACTTCTTCAATCGCATCTACTTCAACAGCTACCCCGCACTCGACGGGCACCTCCAAGGGTCAGATCCACGTCAAGCTCATATCTGCCCGTGGTCTTAATGTCACATCCGTATGCTCACGACCTTATGTCGTCGTTCAATTCGAGCAGAACGAGTTTGTAAGTCGCGATCCCACAGACGAAATGGACAAAGAGGTCAAGGGAACAGCGACCGCTCTCTCTCGCGCATCTTCCTCTATTGCTCTCTCAGCTCTCTCATCCATCGGCGTTCCTCGTCCACCAGGAAAGGCTAGTACCGGAAATTCCCCCTCTTCATCTCTGTCATGTAATCAACCTTCTCCCATCAACCTTCCTTCCACCACTCAGGGCCTGTTTGGTCGCTTATCCGCACACAATCCCGTGTGGAAACACGAGGTGTCATTGTGAGTATCCCATAATCAACTTATCAAATTTCCCTTTCCAATTCTTTATAGCGACGTTACGTCCGAAGAATCCCTCGTCTCATTTAACCTATATGACCGCGTAGCGGACCATTTCTTTCTCGGCACTGTACAAATCAAGCCAGTCCTCATCCATGATCATACTGTTGACCAATGGTACAAGTACGTACAACTTCCCGCTTGCCTTGTCAACTGCCATCCCGTCATTCCGTTACTAATGTCATCATTTGCTTACGCATAGACTCCGGCCGTTCGAGAACGAAGTAATAAGCGGGGAAATGCGGGTACAAATCACTTTCGAGCAATACAAGGTACGTTACACCAGTCTAACCTCTTTCATTCTCACCGACCCCACGATCTCGGCCTCCCTTTCGCATCACTTAATCATCCATCCTGACAACGCTTCTCACTCACTCGACCCTTTCACGTGACAGACCAAACGCGCGCTTACACCACGCGATTTCGAGTTCCTGAAGTTGATCGGACGCGGCACCTTTGGCAAGGTCTTCCAAGTCCGGAAACGCGATACAAAGCGAATATATGCTATGAAGGTTCTCTCAAAGAAAGAAATCGTTGCGAAGAAGGAGGTTGCTCACACGATCGGAGAGCGAAAAATCCTACAACGTTCACTAGAATCACCATTCCTCGTTGGCCTCAAATTCAGTTTTCAGACCGATACAGATTTGTACCTGATAACAGACTTCAAGAGCGGTGGCGAGCTGTTCTGGCACCTCCAGAAAGAGACACGTTTCTCCGAAGAACGGGCCCGATTTTATATCGCAGAGCTAGTTTTGGCCCTGGAGCATCTACATAGATACAACATCGTTTATCGGGATCTTAAACCCGAAAATATCCTTCTTGATGCCACCGGCCATGTCGCGCTCTGCGATTTTGGGTTATCAAAGGCGGATCTACGGTCCGACGAACTCACCACGACGTTCTGTGGCACAACCGAGTACCTCGCCCCTGAAGTACTTTTGGACGAGCATGGATACAGCAAACTCGTCGACTTTTGGTCGCTGGGCGTACTCCTCTTCGAGATGTGTTGCGGTTGGAGTCCATTCTATGCCGAAGACACACAGCAAATGTACAAGAATATTTGTTTTGGGAAGATTCGGTTCCCGAGAAACGTTATCAGCGAAGACGGCAAAATGTTTGTGAAGGGGGTGAGTGCCGGCATTCAACTCGCTTCGACGTTTCTGATAGCCATTTATCAAGCTTTTAAACCGAAATCCCAAACATCGCTTAGGTGCGCAGCGCGATACCGCAGAACTGAAAGAACATCCGTTCTTCTCGTGTATAGATTGGAAAGCTCTCCTTCTGAAGCAGGTGACGCCGCCGTTCAAACCTGTCGTGGAGTCGGATGAGTCGACTGCGAACTTCGATCCAGAGTTTACCACTGCTGATATCAAAGAGGTCGGCGGTGGTCTCGACGGGCATGGGAGTCCGGATGAAGAAGATCCTAGCGAAGACTGGACACAAACGCAGGGCGGCTTGCCAGGGTCGCACATGCCGAACGGACCACTGGGTAGTGACCGTATAAACCAGAACGGTCCGGCAGGCCTTCCCTCTCCCTTACCTAACGTGAATGGCGCGGGACGTGCTATCCAGATTGGATCGCGGAAGAAGCAAGATATTGCAGGGTCGCCGCTGACGAACAGCGTACAAGAGAATTTCCGCGGGTTCACGTACTCTGGAGGCGAAAGTGTGGTGTTACAGGGCATAATGGGCGGAGATCCGGCTGACGATGAGGAGGAGGCAGTGTCCGATGAAGAGGTCCCAGAGGTGACTACAGAAGATGAGTTCGAAGACAGGGAGAGATTCGCGGGACGATACTCGAACCGAAGAAGAGGAATTGATGAGGACATAGCTGTATGATGCGTTTGCAGCGCACGCCGTCCAAGGTGGTCGGCGCCTCGCGCATGTACGGAGCTTCTATTCCACCAACTCGTCAAAGACAGAAATGGACTAATTTGGACTCATGCATGATTTGGTGCATGCACTCACCTACCATCCGCTTGAGGTGTCGTGCCTCCCATTACTACTTATCTGATTTAATCGCATATTTGTTCTCGCCACCCTTCCCATGCAATTCCCCCCTTTGCTCATATCCTCTTTATGGAGCATGTTATATATCTCGAGTTGAACACATGATTGCCCATCGTGGATTGTTTTTACCTGCTTCTGTTATCGCTGTTGTTCTATAGTATAACGTACCACATTTTACAGGAATTGTAATAATTCATTTGGTCTGTATCCCTTTCGTCGTTTGGGTGGAACATGTGTGAATTCCGCCAGCAGGTTTACAGCATCTATCATTAATATCTATGTAGTAGGGATAGTTCCGTCACCAATCATACAGAGTCTTTTTTCCGCGGCACGGGAGGTCAACTCCACCACGCAAGATAGTTGGGAGGACTTGACCACCAATAATCGTGTGCTTGACGATCGATTCTACTTCATGGGGTGTGACACGTCCATACCATACACCAGCCCCGCGAGGAGTGTAGATCTGCAAGATGGACGTCCGAGTCAACATACCGTTCAGACGACAAGAAGAAAATCACACACGATGCAGTTGCCTGCGAATTTATGCCCGCCGATGTGTGAGTTCTTTAATATCAGCGCCCTGCGCTCAGCGTGAAGAGATTTGAGATGTGTCTCAATCAATTGTTCTTTCTCGGTGGCTGAGCTGGCTTGTGACTCGAGGGAAGGTTCGGAAGTGAGATCGTACAGGTCGGTGTGGACTTCCCAGCCTTCTCGCTCGAGATATTGATGGAAGGCTTTCGGAGGCGTTAATTTAAGGTCAAGAAGGAGTCTGTGAACTTACTCTTTTCTAAGATTGGCGCCGCAATAGCGCATCGTTTGTCTCGTCTCTTGTGCGAGCCTGGTGGAATCTGTGAGATATATTCAACACGTGACTGTGTGTAACTCACACAGTAATATCAGACATGAGTAAGGTAAAACCCAAGTACTCAGATTGTCCGTTCGGGTGGTTGCTCCAGCCCGATCAATAGTCGGATCAAGAGCAGCCTTCCACAATACCTCAGCGCCCGCCAAAGTGCGCGGGACTCCAGATACGACCATAAAGTCTGGAAGCACAATCACAGTCTCTTCCGACTCGTCATGAGAGAGAGACCTATGACTTCCATTGAGAATGGCGAGCTTTTTTGCTTCGGTATGGGAGAAAAGACCAGATGGTAAGGGGTCGTTGGTGGACTTTGGTTTCTTTGGAGTGCTTGATGAAGAGTTGGCGGTTTTCAAGAAGGCAGCGAGCGTGCCTTCAGCTTTGGTCACATCATTCTCCCAGTCTGTCTTTCCAGTTGATATGACCACCTGTGTCATCATCAGCAAGTCATACTATGAAAAGCCGCAGTTAGTGCGTAAACACCAGGGACGTACCTGTCGGCGGTAGGGCTTCACCGATCCTAACATGTCGGAGTCCATGTCGATATCCATTCTGCTGGAGAAGTCATCGTGATCTAAGGATCATTGTTGGTGAGCGTGACAAGGAAGAGTTGTAATGATGCTCACCCTGATCACAAGGGTCGGCGCAAGACCTGCATTCGGCGGTCGTGACTGGGACGTCAGCGGTTTCGAGGTTCTGGTATACATTTGTGCCATTAGGCGAACCAAACACAAAGGCTTTGAGTTTACCGGTCAGAGAGGAGCTCATGGTGGATTGGGTGCTGGAACGTTGAGGGTTGAGGGCAGTTGCGCAGTACGTATACAGGACTGTTACTTAAGTCGAGAAATATACAGTTAGGTTTAGTTTATCAGATAAGCCAGACTGTACATAATAGGCAATGCGGAAGCCACTTACTGTGCAATCTGTAAGCAAGATTTATTTAGCAGCCCAATTAATCCCACCAATCTCAGATAAATAAAATTGGACCGAGTCTACCGCCCAGACATGGCGTTCACGCAAAATATTATTGCTCACTGCGCCTCACCACCCGGTCTTTGGTCACAATTACAGGTCTATGATGCCAGAAGCATCTCCAGAAGTTCGCCGTCAATATATCGAACTAACTGGATGGGACAGCGCAGTATGGAGATAAAATTTATAATGCTGAGTCACTATAATGAAGTCTGCCCACTATCCGCAGGCCAAGTGACAACTCTGGGCAGACCGTCATAATCGGACCAAGCAGATATGAATCAATATATTCGCTTACCTAGCTAAACGCCCTGCCGTTGGTCTTCCTGTAGTTGTTTTTCTATTTTCGTCGCATTCTCCTGGACCGCAGTCCACAACGGCTTTCCATCCCGGCTCACCCCTACGAGCGCCTCCATCGCCCTTGCCGTTCTCTGTTGGTCACTGTTGGGGCTTGACGATGCTAGCGCTGCCCTTAGGCCAGTGGGAGGCGGCTTGACGCCCTTTCCGAAGAAATGGCGCGGCTCCTCTTCTCTTTCGGCAACTAACCTCTTCAGCTCTGCAAAACTGCGTTTGTCGAAGTTGGAGGTGAAGTTGACGTTATTTGTCTGAGGAACAAAGGCTTCGTCTATTTTCTGGGAGAGGTTTTCCGGAGTTACAAAGGTGTCGCACTGGTGGTATAGAGAGACGAGGGCGCGCATGCGGACGTGGTGTTTTGAGGCAGCCCGTGATATATAGCGTCTAATCACGAATGTGCATTTCGACGGAGACGGTCGGCAGGGTAGCATGGCTCCGTGCTGAAAGGTTGCAGATTACAGCGACGAAGAAGGGTTTCGAACGGTCGCAGCACAGGCTTACATCAGCCTCCCCGAAAGGGAATTATTAGGCACGAGGGGTGAGCAACAAGTGGTCGGAAACGTTCAAAACCCGATGGGCGCTCACAAACGCGCTCCGTTGGACACAAGATGGGCTGGAGGAAAGAGCGGTCGAGATGGCAATACAAGGTGAGATCCGGTGCTAACACCAACGCAGACTGTGAATTTCTCAATGCGAAGCCGTCTGCGTTGTCGCCCTTTTCTCGCGGGTGCACCAGCCAACTCAAGGTACGAAGCTCTCGCGTTATGAAAATCTCATGGTATCAAAATTTACTGTCGTAGGGTGATGTACCACTGCAGCACACCCTCTTCAGTCGTCAACGACCTTTTGTTCTGTGCCTGCAAACAGTGTAAATAGGTGGGGCTCACACTAAATCAGATTGTTCGTGCAGCGATCTGTGTTGGCAGCAGTGGCTCACCACTGGCATCGCTTCGAACATCTCTAAAATCACAGATTCACAACGGATCTGAAGACTACCTCCCCATGGACAACATCATCTTACGATACCGTCTACACCGATCAGAACGTGAAGTTACCACGCACAGGACTATTGCAGTGTGTAGTACGAGATATCAGTCTGCATGACAAATTGATTGACGCCAATGCACAGTGCGTCGCACATGGATAATAGCGTGCCGGATGAGCATGATGGACGGACTATCTACTATCTGTATCAGCAACAGCACCTGTGCATGCCACAAGAGGTTCAGGGCCAGACCGAGGAGACACGTAAATTGAATAGTGTGCACTAAAATGTATGCTCAATCAATCCAACTGAGCATGATGTGCTTACATTTTCCCTTGGCTCATCTGATTGGATGGGGGTGTCGTGTTGTCATTGCGCCCATTTCAGTATGCAGTCGAGAATAGTGATGCGGAATGTTTATGCACAGCGTGAGGGTGCAGAACAAGAACACCGTACTCCCATCTTACGTTGAACTCACCTGCACCCATCTTACGTTGAGCTTACCGGCGCATCATCGCGCAGTCTAGCATATGACTATGCAACCACATGTTATCTATCTAAGCCCCATATAACTCAAACTCCGCCTGGCACTTGTGAGTCTGGGAGAAGATCGCTTAACCATATTCTTTGTAAAGGACATATCGCATAAATCTTGATGTACGACAAGTGCGCATATATCCCACTAGGGATAAGGGTATTCGTCACTGAAAGTGCTACTGGACGATTGATGTCATGACGACTGTCTTCGCCGTTATCGAGCTGATTCATGTTAGCCGCCAGGTGTGCTAAAGAGGATAGAAAGTTAAGTGTAATTGTGAATCATGCTGTCAAGGGACGAGACGAGGGCTGTGGAAATGAAAGAGGTAAATGAAAGACCAGTTGCGAATTTGAAACAGGAGATATCGCAAATTTGGGTTCCTTCTGGTAAGAAGTCGGTAGATGGGCATGGTGGCATAGTCTGCATCGGAGATTGATACTGAAGAACGATGAAGAGATCACAGAGGCGACCACAGAAGATGAATTCGAGGATACGGAGAGTTTCGCGGGACGGTACTCGAACCGAAGAAGAGGAATTGACGAGGACATAGCGGTATGATGTGTTTACTGCGCATGCATTGAGTCGTCGAAAAAGGAAATGAACTAACTTGGACCTTTGTATGATTTGGTGTACGCGCTCACCCACCCGTCCAAGGTAACGTGCCTTCCATTACTACTTATCTGATTTAATCTCCATTCTCCCCCTCCTTTTCTCATACCTTCTTTATGGAGCACGTGAGTCGAACATATGATTGTTTCATCGTGGATTATTTTTACTTGCTTCTATTATTTTATAGTATAACGTACCACATTTTACAGGAGTTGTAATAATTCATTTGGTCTATACTCCTTTTCGTCGTCTTGGTGGGACGTGCGTAAATTCCGCCAGCAGGTTTACAGCATCTAATATCTAAGGGATAGTCTCGTCACCAATCATACAGGGTCTTTTTTCCGCGGCAGGGGAGGTCAACCCCACCACGAAAGATAGTTGGGAGGACTTGACCACCAATAATCGTGTGCTTGACGATCGATTCTACTTCATGGGGTGTGACACGCCCATACCATACACCAGCTCCGCGAGGAGTGTAGATCTGCAAGATTGACGTCAACGTACCGTTTAAACGACGAGAAGAAAATCACACACGACACAGTTGCCTGCAAATTCATGTCCACCGAAATGTGAGTTCTTTAATATTAGTGCCCTGTGCTCGGCGTGCAGAGATTTGAGCTGAGTCTCGATTAATTGTTCCTTCTCGGCGGTTGAGCTAGTTTGTGACTCGAGGGAAGGTTCGGAACTGAGATCGTACAGGTCGGTGTGGACTTCCCAGCCTTCTCGCTCGAGATATTGCTGGAAGGCTTTCGGAGGCGTTAATTCAAGGCTAGATATCTATGGAAGGAGTCCGCAAACTCACTCTTCTCTAAGATTGGCGCTGTAACGGCACATCGTTTGTCTCGTCTCTTGTGCGAGCCTGATGGAATCTGTGAGATAAATCTCAACACGTGGCTGTGCAACTCACAAAGCAATATCAGACACGAGTATGGTAAAACCCAAGTGTTCAGAAGATTGTCCGTTCGGGCAATTACTCCTGCCCGATCAATAGCTGGATCAAGAGCAGCCTGCCACAACGCCTCAGCGCCTGTCAAAGTGCGCGGGACTCCAGATACGACCATAAAGTCTGGAAGCACGATCACAGTCTCTTCCGACTCGTCACGAGAGAAAGACCTGTGACTTCCATTGAGAATGGAAAGAAATTTTGCTTCGGTATGAGAGAAAAGAAGACCAGATGGCAAGGGATCGTTGGTGGAATTGGGCTTCCTTGGAGCGCCCAATGAAGAGTTGGCAGTCTCCAGGAAGGCAGCAAGCGTGCCTTCAGCTTCGGTTACATCATTCTCCCAGTCTGTCTTGCCAGTAGATATAATCACCTGTGTTGTCGTCATCATCAGTAAATCATACTGCGTAACCACCAAGGACACACCTGTCGGCGGTAGGGATACACTGATCCTAACATGTCCGAGTCCATGTCGATATACAATCTGCTAGGGAAGTCATCGTGATCTACAGACTAATGTTGGTGCACGTGGCAAGGGAGGGTTTTGATGCTCACCCTGATCGCAAGGGTAGGCGCAAGACCTGCATTCGGCCGTCGTTACTGGGACGTCAGCAGTCTTGAGGGTCTGGTATGCTTTTGGGCTGTCAGGCCAACCAAACACAAAGGCTCTAAGTTGAATGGTTAGTGAGAAGATCATGGTGAAACGAGTGCCGGAACGTTGAGGGTTGGGTAGTACGCACACTTCAGGACTGTTGTTAAGTTTGGTTTATATCGGACCAGGTGGCAATAATAGGTCACCGGTTAGCCCCCATCCATAACCATAGTACGGAATCCACATACTGTTCAATCATTTGCAATCTGCAAGCAAGATCTATTTAGTAACCCCGATTGATTCCACCAGTCTCAGATCAATGAAATTGGACCGAGTCGACATGGGGTTCACGCAATGTTGCTCACTGCGCAGCATGGAGATCAAAATAATGCTGAGCCGCCATGATGAAGTCTGTGTAACCATCCGAAGACCAAGTGATAACTCCGAAAAACCCGTTATGATCGGACCGAGCAGGTATGAATCAAGATATTCACCTAATTAGCTAAACGTCCTGCCGTTAGTCCTCCTGCAGTTGTTTTTCTATTTTCGCTGCATTCTCCTGAACCGCACAGATTTTTATACCGGCTCACCCATACGAGCACCTCTATCGCCCTCGCCGTGCTTTGTTAGTCATTGTCGGGGCTTGAAGACGCCAGCGCTACCCTCAGGCCAGCGGGAGACGGCTTGATGCCCTTTCCAAAGAAATGGCGTGGCTCATTAGCTCTGCAAAACTGCGTTTGTCGAAGTTAGATGTTAAGTTGACGCTATTTCTCTGAGGAACAAAGGCTTCGTTTATTTTCTGGGAGATGTTTTCGGGAGTTACAAAGGTGTCACGCTGGTGGTATAGAGACGAGGGCGCGCATGCGTAGCCTGCGATATGTGGCATTTAATCACGAATGCTAAGGATGTGCATTCCGATGGGGACGGTCGGCAGGGCAAAATGGCTTTGCGCTCAAAGGTTGCAAACTACAGCGACGAGGTCGTTAATTACAGTCGTTTGCATAATGATTTAGACAAACTGAGTGATTCTTACCGTATTTGCTTCTGTTTAGCAGGGCCAAAGTGTGACAGCGTGTCACGCTACTCCCCTGTTTTGCAAAACATCTTCCTGCAGCAACGTCCATGCAGCTTCGTGAACGCATTACAATATTGTCTGGCATCATCAAATGCACATACCAATTGATGAAATTGTAGTACTTTCAGGACTTTCACATGAAACCATGTACAACGTCCTTCAGTTATACAGTAGACTATGCCATAATGTATATGCCCTTAGTGTGTATTTTCAATGGTCCCACTGTGGGACAGTGAGAAAATAGATCCATAATGTATATTGTATAATGTATTGACCTTGCATGCCTATTATACATTATCAGACGGCACTTTTGGTGGTGGGGACCGTTGTCGGTGCTGGCTGTTGTCCATGTTGTAGAGAATGAGATTGCTCTAGGCATAGGTCGTGCATGTTTCAACTCATGACGATTGGTACAGTGTGCAACTCACCATCTATGACTTTCCTGCAAAATGTGCCAGAGGCGCAACACTTTCCCACACTATGTGACACATTCCCACGCACGCGCTTAGTGTGCTCTTCCTGCGCTCAGTCGCACCTTGTCATGCAGCATCCTGGAGCCTTCATCCATCATCCAACCAGTCTCCTAGTGAGTCCTTTCTTGTTTATTCTCATTATCAGACCATATTTAGCATCATACGACACACTATTTTGTCATGGACCCTTTATTTATCTCACTTACATACATAGAGCACTCCCTATTTGCTTCCAAGCCCTAGGAGTGTGCCTAGGAAGTTTTCATACACCAACCACCATCATGTCAGTTAGTCTCTAGAGTGAGAATCTATTGTCTTCAGTCAGCATGCTTCAGTTGTCACCCTAGTCATCAGCATCAGTCTACTATTATCAGTCTCCACCCAGCAGCCTCAGTTCACATCCTCACAACTTCTACCAGTCTTTACATGTTCATGCATGACACACACCTTATTCTCATGCTTCACGCTCCTATGCACTCAACATTCCCACATGCATGCTCCCAGCATGCTTCACCAGAGTTGACCTGGTGTCACTTTGTGGATATTTGCTTTCTTTGCTTCCCTTAAGGATCGAACATATCACCTGGCACACTTCAACCAACATTTAGAGAGTCAGTAGACCTTCCTCTCACCCCAGAGGTAGAGTCATCTTTCTTTCTTCTGCTCTGCAAGCCAGCAGAGCTGTTGAACCTTCAGCATGTCATATGAAAACCCTATGTATGACATCATGCCAACCAAGAAACCCACAAATCACATTCCTATAATGATTGCTGAGAAGTGCAAATCTCATGGTGTCCCTCTGCTCAATAATCGGCTGAAGCCAAAGAAGCCAAAGACAGTCAAAGCTACTCAGCCAGTGACCACAGTAAAACCAGTAACAAATACAACACACCAAAACCTTGCTCTCACAGATTGGCTAATAGTCTTTGCATATGTTGATCCACACCCAACAATCTCACAATGTGATATTGTTAATCACTTCAAGTGTCTTTGGTCTGAAGCATTGACCTTCACCCAGGCAACACTGTCTTGGAAGCTGAAGGAATGACCTAAAGTGGAAGCACATGTGAATGACAATCCAAATGCTTTGTCATCAAAGAGACCGCATATTGTCACCAGACCAGATGTTGAGCAGGCATTATATTTATGGGTCAAGAGCATGGAGGAGAAGGGAGAACATGTCAATGGACCTATGCTAAAGGAAAAATGGCACCGACTTGAGAAACTGTTCAAAGTGCCAGAAAAAGAACAACTCTTAGGAGATGGGTGGTTGGCACCATTTTGCAAGGCTTACAAAATTGCGAGCATCAATGGCATGAGGAAGCAGGATCAGTGGACCTTGATGCTGTTGAAGTAGAGCAGAAGTGATGTCAAGAGATCTTGTCAAAATTTCAGCCTCAGGATCAGTGGAACTTTGATGAAACAAGTTTGTTTCCTTTGTATGTGCTTTTATATTTCATTCAGGGGTTAATAACCAACTATATTATCTAGCACACCACCAGACCATGGTCTTGCAACAAAGCAAATGAGCAGAAAGAAGAAAGAAAGATTTTGCATTACCATAGGTCTGGCTTGAAATGCTGATGGCAGTGAGAAATTTGAGCCAATCTACATTGGAAAGTCTAAGCAACCTTGATGCTTCAAGAAGTCATCCCCTGAGCAGCTTGGCTTCTACTATCGTAACAACAAGAAAGCCTGGATGATGGCAATTCTTTTTGAAGAGTATGTGATCCATTTTAAATTTTTGATGTTACTGACCAAAAATAAACAGATGGATGAAGAAATTTGACCTCAAGATGTGCAGTGAGAATTGACATGTTTGCCTAATCATTGACAATTTCTCAGGGCACACAATATCTTATCAGCCAACAAACATCCAGCTTGAATATTTTGAGCCAAACATGACATCCATTGTGCAGCCTTGTGACATGGGAATAATCTGCTGCTTCAAGGCACTGTACTGCTGAAAATTTTATGATTGTGCAATTGATCTTGATGAAGCTGGTGAACACAACATTTACAAAGTTGATCTTCTTGAAGGGATGAACATGGCTTGTTCTGCATGGAGAGGTGTCTCATTAACAACAATTAAGCATTATTGGGATCACACCCAAATTCAATTGTAGGTCATTCTGTTTTTCATTTGGCTCATTGACCTCAAGTTTATCATTAGGGATAATCTATCTACCAGTCAGCCACCACTGAGTTCCTTGCCTCACATGAACCCAGCTGCTTGGGATATCCTGTGAGACTTTGCAGTGTCTGAAATGACATTGCCAGAAGCAGAAGCACACATACACAAAGTCCTTGGCACCTCTTATACTGACACAGATTGGTGGCCTGCATTCAAGGCAGTAATGGATGCTGAAGGGGATTTGGCCAAAAGTGCTGTTGAACATCTTGCACAAGTTGCATCTCACCAATGAAGGTGAGGACTAAGGGCTATGAGAGAAACTGACTACTACTAAGGGAACTCTACAGCAAGACCTGGATGTGAGACAGAACTTGACCCAAAGAACAGCTACTGAGAGAGAGTCCTTGAAATGACAGAGGGAGACTCTGAAACTGAGTAGGTGCTAGAGGACATGTGAAGCATGGTTGAAATGTGCATGAAAGCGCACTGGGGTGGTAGAATGTGAGAGTGTGCACAGGGAAATGTGGCACATGCAATGAGGGTCTGAAACATAGAGACAAAGGGCTACCTGGAGGCTAAATCCAGTGAAGGAAAGGTCAAACTGACACAAGGCGGTCCCATTCAGGCAGGTGCACATGAATTCAGACTTCTGAGGCTTTAAACTTGCTCTAGAGTGCAAACTATTGCTACTACACAGAGGTGGGGAGTGCTAGGATAAGATACTCTAAAAACTATAACTCCCTTCTCTATATTGAGCACTAGGTGATGCTTGTAGCATGGAAGTGAAGCGAGTAGGTAGTGATATCTGTATGTAATGGCACTTAAGTGCACGCATATGTGCTTACAGCGCTGTAGTCAGTCCAGAAGATATGTCAGAGTAATAGAAACATAATAAAAATGCACCAGTGGACTTAGTGAGGACATGGACAGGTGGGTAGACTGTAGTGGAGGACCTGGAGCAGATGTGTGGGGCGTACAAGTGTGTTTGCATGCACATGGCAGTCACATGTTAGTGCATGATAGTGCGAGTGACTTATCCTGAGGATTAGAGCTGGGGTATGAGTAGGAAGGGGTGGTGTATCATCCTATGATGGCCATATAGAGGTGTGAGTCTCTACACCAAACTGGCCTAAAAATTCGTATTCCCATGCACCAGCTTCCTCCTACTCAGCTTACAGCCCTTGAAAGTGAACTAAAATCTTCTCTTCAAGAATTGAAGGCTCAGAATTGCATTTTCAGAAAACCCCTATCCCTAAATGAGCTGCTTGAGCCAGCTGAGGAAAAACAAATTGGGGATTCCCTTGGGTTTGACTTGAATGGTGGGGACATGGCCATTGTTGTTGCAGTCGGTTGAGAGATTGCTGAGAAACAGAGTGAGGCAATTGAAGCTGATTCTGACAATGACTCAGAAGAAGATCATGATGCAGCCCCAGAGGTTTCCCATGTAGAAGCACTAGTGCTATGTCAGTGGCTCAAAGGAGCATGCCTTCAGCATGGACATTCTCAGGACTCAACACACACACTTGATCTGTTAAAGCAAATCCAATGTTTCTGTGCCAAATTACAACACGAGAAGCTACTCCACATGAGGCAGACAACATTGGACTTGTTTTTTAAGTAGATATGTATTCTAGCACCTTAGATTTTTAATGCTGTTGAGCAGTGTCACATGTGTTTGTCACATTTGGTCACAATGTGTGACATCAGTCCTTCTGTATAACTTTGATAATGTATAGGTGTGAGGTGGGTCCTGACATTATAAGTTATGGGATAGTATACTGTACAATGATTGTGGATCTCTACAACAGTTATAGGTGACAGCGGCTTTGACAATCCAGCTTGTTAGCATGACAAGTGTAACATGTTTGTACCAACAACATGACCAAACACATAGCTTACACCATTTGGTTGTCTAGACCATTATGCAAATGACTGTAATATTGTCAATTGTGATCAAATTTGAAACATGAACAAATAGGTATCACGTGATCAGTCATGTTGCTCACACTAATGGTGTTCAAAGTAAAAATTATCAAAGCTTTGAAACATGGGTAATGCTAGTCAGAAATTCTCAGAACATTCAGGACATACATTTGGAGTCTGAATTCTAACTTGATGCAGCACCTGCAAGATGCCTGTAGAGCATCCTTGAGTTTGTCACTCAGAGTGACTTAGAATACACTTTGAAACTTGCTGAATATTACCTATGGTGACCAAATCTACCCAAAAATCTATCTGTGCTAGGGGGAGGGGTGCCTCGACTTGTGGTGTGAGGGGATAAGGACAGGCTGCTAGTACAGAAGCTGATCTTGTCCAATCCAACACCATTATGGATGCTGGACTTGATGTATGCTATGGAATCAAGATATGGTGGGAGGCCAATGGACAATGTACCAATTCCCTTGTGCAATGCTTATCCACTCATCTCACTGACTGTCACATTCTATTTAACAAGGGAGGCAAAAGACCTGACAACAAAGGCCATCCATCTGGGAGTGACAAGACAAAAATCCATGGAGTGATCATGTGCCATGTATTTCAGAATGATCATGAGCATAATGAGTTGTATGCTGAGGAGCCAGCCAAGTTCATGCAAGCCATGTCCAATTGTTTGACTTAGTGTGTTCTTTCCCTTTTCATATTTATATATTTATCATGATTTTTAGTCTTAGGAACAAGTATAAAAAGCTTTGCAGTCGCTTCTTGCAGACTGGTGTGGGCATTGACCCCTCTCAACCTAATGCTGGAAACAATCTACTTGGTACTTTTTTTTTCATTGTCATTCAATGAATTTATCTAAAATACATCTAAAATTTTAGAGCAAGTGATCTCACAGTTCCCATGGTATGAGGCTCTCAATGAGATATGGAAAAATAACCCTGCATATGCCCCTAAAATGTTCTTGTCTGCTCCAGGGGCAGATCACTTAGGTGGCATGATCGTGCTCATGTCAAAGTGCAAGTGTAAAGAAAGGGCTATCCCTCCTCCTGAACCTGAAGATGAACTAATAGAGATGTATCCTGCCCCCACAATTGACCCTTTCCCTGCCATTTACCCTTCCCCCACTGTTTACCCTTCCCCTGCCATTAACCCTTCCCCTGCTGTTGACACTTCCCCCACCATTAACCCTTCTCCCACCATTCATCCCTCCCCTGCCATTCATTCCTCCTCCACCATTCATCCCCCTGTCATTACCTGCCCTACCATCAATGACAACAACGACATGGGAGATGATGCACCATATGTTTTCAAGCAGGACTTTAATATGAATGGTCAGGAGTAGAATAGTACCTGGTATCACACCTCCAACAAGTGCCCCTTGTCATTGCCCTCACTACCACTTACACCTCTGCCTCTCATGGGACCTTCAAGTCCCATGTAGACCATGTCATAAATTGTGGATCTGTTTGCTCACCCTCATCACCTCATGTCATTGCATTGTCATTGGTGGGATCATTGTCCATGGTGCCATCCTCACATTGGACGATGTTATCCTGCAGGCAGAGTGGGTCGCATAAAGTTAAGTCTAACCTGTTGAACAAGGTGCAGTCCAACATTGAGGACATGCACAGGCAAATTGAGTCACTCACTGAGGAGAATAACTATGTCTATACTGTGAAGGCAGTGCAGTCTGAATATAAAATTGTCAAGGTCAATTCCCACCACCACCACCAACTAGACATTGACTTCCAATGTGAGCAAGCTGAGATCAAATGCTGTGAGACCACTGCTGTCCATCAACACTCTCAAGAAGCAAAAGCGCTGGAGATTTAGATGCTTGAAGCCCAGGCCAAGGTTCACTCTGAGAAAAGAGTTATGCTTCAGCTCAAGATCAAGCTTCTTAAATTGAAGAGGGGTTCATTGTCTAACTAGAGTCAGGCTTAGGTTTGTGATTAGGTTAGGGTTAGTCTTGTGTCCTCAACATGCCCCCTTTGTTGTTGTTCTTGTTATACATGATCCTGGACACTTGTAGTTGTTTGCATGCCAAATTATATGTTGTACATGCTTGTCATTTGTTTCCTATGCTACTAATACACTTCTTTTGCTGTCCTCTTCCCATTTCTTGTAAGTTTCTAACCCAACAAGTACTCCATCAATTGTGCACAAGCTTGGTAGCCAGTAGTGCCTTCAAATGAGGTATCTCCCACCTCATTAGTGTCAAAGTCTTCTGGCTGTGGAGGTGGTATAATATCTGACCCCTCATTATTAAGGGCCCAATTCTCAGTACCATATTTACCACCAGAGATGCCACATTGTTCCTCAAACCTAATGATCATGTTATGCAGGATAAGACAGCACATGATCCAGTAGGAATGATACTTGAGTTGCTCTTCATTCTGCAGTGGGAGTCAGAGCTCTCAGAGATACTAGAAATGGCTCTTAAGGGCAGCAAATGCATGCTCTACCTGCACATGAATCTAAAATAAATGTGAATACACACCAGGAAAAATCAAGAAAAATCAAACAAATCAGGAAAATAAAATAAAAGTTTCCATTTCTTTTAGAATGGGACACATACCTTGGAAAGGACAGTATTGAATGCCTTCTACTCATGGGTCAAGGCCCCCCTAATAGGCTTCTTGAATGAGGAAATACACCATGACTCTAGTGGATAAGCACTATCAGCCCAAATCCAATGGTTATCACCCAGAAGTGCTTGATGATTCTGGTAGACATAGGTAGAGCAGTGTAGGGATTTCATATTCTGTGGGCTTGTATAGGCAGATATTACTTAGTGTTATGTTCACACTTTTGGTGCTTATGTAATCATCATAGTTTTCACCACCTACCAGTACCAGTCTGAGACTGAGAGTTATTAGCATGATTTCCTATCCTCTCTGAGCACTGAGCTTAGTCCAGAAACCCTTTAGGGTTGAATAGCAGCTAGGCATAGCACATTTAGCCCAACATTAGAAGTCTACTTTCCAGTTCTCTTCTTGTTGTGTTTCCCACAGTGGAATGCATAGGCATCATGGGCACTACCGGTGTGACCAAGAGAATAATCAACTATAGAAAGAATATGGGGCATGATAACTGCTTAAAAATTAGAAAAATCAGTATTAAATTAAAAAATATATATAATAAAACATACCTGACAGTTGAGGGAAAACTGAGACTTCCTACTATAAAAGGTATCTCCAAAAATACTTGGCCCTTGAAAAAGATTAACCAATGATCCATCAACAGCTAGGATACCATTCTGCCACTCTGGGCAGCCTGATACTCTGAGAGCATAGGCTCAGGCATGTGCAGTGTCAACAGAGTTGAGAGCTGGGAAGGAGATGAAATTATCATGCTCAGCTAGCAAGGCAGCCATAACACAATTGGTATAGTTGATAACTGACCTAACAGATATCCCTGCCCACTGGCAGACATCCTTGGGGGAAATTGCATTGCCATAGTGGCCAAGTCAATTAAGAAAGATAGCAAGCTGCACTGCAACTGGAAGTTGGGGATTGTTGGATTGATTGTGGAAAACAGGATGATTACTGATCTGATCAAGGATGTCATTGAATGTTTCAGGAGAAACACATAGCTTCTTCTGGAATAATTTGGGGTAATGAATGGCAAACTCAGATCAAGGAGTTAGATCTGGGGGGCTTGCATAGAGGGCTTATCTAAAGGGTTAAGAAGCCGTTTTTCCTCCACCTCTTCCTGAAGAGCAGCAAGTGAGCCAATAATACAAAGGAAATGCTGATGAATTTCAATGGACTCTGGCATGTTGGAATCATCAGAGCCATCAGAAGAGTCAGACATTTAGGGTGACATAGGGGAGACTGGTGATGGGGTCCTGATAACAGAGTCCTCAGAGATAGAAGAATTGGACTCAGAGACTTCACCATCTGCCATGGCATGCTCAGCCCAGGCTCTGGCTACATCTAGAGTAGCAGTATCTATTTCATTAAGCAGTTGTTGATGATGAGATTAGCAAGGCATAGCAGGTCACTCATTATCATAATTGACCAACTGATCTGATCTAAGTAATATTTAAGTGGAGTTTAAAATTTGGCTATGTGTTTCCCTTCACTGTACTACACAACAAGCTCAACCTACCCTTGAACTGATGTGCCACAGCCATGTTCCACTCTCAGGATGTGCGTAATCTCATCCAAGTTCCTTAGGCTAATGGGGCCATACCACCCAGACTATCTCAGTCAGAATGGGGTGCTTCCCAGTATGGCTAGTGTCAGTACTGCCATCCTCTGGAGTCAACAATATCGACAGAGAAATGGTCCCAACACATCTTCATCTAATAGATCTCCAAACATCAATAGTGCCCCATTGTCATATCCACATATCTGGATCTCAGATCCGATCCACATCTTATCTCCAATCCTATCCACATCTTATCTCCCTCCAACATCTCATCATCCAATCTGCCACTTGTCCAGTCTGGTCCACAATTCATCTGAATCCACAATCAGTGCTTGTCTCCTTTCAGTAATCCCCTAACTCCAGTATTTTGGTTATCTGTATATCCATCCTACTCACTGATCCATTACCTATGCTTCATTTCTGTTTCATTATTTGTGATCCATTTCTACTTACCAATAGACCATTCATATGCTTCATACATAGCCTTGGACCCTGCTGATTGATCATTCTGTTAGATACCTATAGTATATAACCTCCTGTAACTCTCTGTAGCACCTCAGTTCGAATATCATCTTAGTTCTACTCATTCCTGTCCTCCGGACTTGAGTATCTTTACTCTCATCACCCTCCAAGACTTAGGATTGATTCCTATAGTCTATCCGTATCCGCCTCTGTCTATGACAGTCCAATACTATTAGTTTCTAGTCTGGACTTGTCTGAATTAGCCCTACGATACTTATCCTGCATCCAGAAGTCATCCAGATCCACTACACTACTTGTCCAACCCTCCGGACATGTTAATCTTGCCCTTCTGAAATAAGGGGCATTACTCGGATAAGGGGCACAGCACACAAGCTGAGGCTGAAGCCCTTGAGTATAACCTTAACACTCATACCATGAACACACCATGACCATGTCCTACTCTCAGTTTGTGCATGATTGCAGGTTCCAGCACATCTTCATCTAACATGTTCCTTACTCTAGCATGTTCCCTACCCTCTCCTTCAACCCTTCCTGCTGGACCATGTTCCCCTGATGACCACCAACATGGTCTTGTTGAAATGTCCTGCTTGGTCAGTGCACTCACAAAGTGACATCCCTGGAACTATGTGGTGTCCAATTGTCAAAAGGCACATGGCCTGTGTTATTGGTAAGTGCCACACTTATAATCCCTTCGCAATGTCACCATTCTCTACTTAGACTTCCTCAAAGATGAGACTCATTCTTTTGCCATCCAGGAGGATGTCGACTTCCATCTGGAGCTAAATAGCTACTCTTCATGGACGAATTGGAACCACATCTGGACTGTGTCTCTGGATCCCTAGTTGGATTGTATTATAATTGTTTTCATTTGCTAGCTATGAAATATACAGACTTGGTGGTTTTTTTTGTGTGTGCATACATCTGGCCCTAACCTTAGGGTTGGGACTTTGAGAATTTGAAGTGTTTGAACTGCTAAGTATTTTAAATGGAGTTTAGAATTAAGCATTTAAACTAGCTTTCAGAGTGGTTCTGAAATGTTTCAGAATGTTTCAGAACCATTTCAAAGCATTTAAAATTTTACTTTGAATACCATTACTGGCAGAGTTCACACAAGTACTGTTGCCTTTCTCTGTCATGGGTCCTTTATGGTAACAGTGGAGACAGAATTATGATCATTTCAGAATTTTCATTATGGGAAGAGTGGGTGCTGGAGAAACCACTATCCTGCAGGGGGTTTGCAAGTCAATTGAGGACCCATACCTATATGATAGCTTCACTAGGGGCAGATTTTACTAGGTCTGTTTGGATAGACATTTTTGCCAACTTCAACTTTGCAAATTTGCTTTGTCATACTTTATAGCTGTGTGACCTGTGTGACTGTCCCCATCATACATAGTGATCATACCATCAATAATCAGTACACACTGGTCTTTGCCAGTACAGATATGTGGTATGCCTGTCACTTGCTCTTCTAAGTCTACTACCACCTGCTGTCCTCATTTGACTCATTCCATGAGGTCAAATAAGGGTTGTATCCAACTATCAGCACCTACAATGGATAAGAAAAGAAGCACTGCTGCAGAGAAAACTACTGGATTGGGAAGCCAAGAGACTCATGCTAATCAATGATGCCACTGGACAACTGAAGATGAAATATGAATGGTCAACTATGTACTGTATTCCAATGAATGAGGATGGCAGTTTTTTCACAGAAGGGGAGATCAACAGTGGGACACTGGATGTGGTAAGCATTTTGATATCATTTACAATCCTCTTCCAGTGTCATTATAGTATTGTTTATTAAATTTAATAGTACACTCTATGACATCATATGCATATGCAGAGCTAATAAGTATGAGAGTATCAAGGAAAGATGCTCAAACACAGACCTCACAGTATGCCAGAGAAGTATTTGCCAACTGGCCACAACTAAGGCTTTTGTACAATCACCACAAGGGCATCCAATGTCCTCCAAAATACCATGTGTCTTACTTGTAAGCTGGTCAATATATTGAATTGGCTCCCTACATATATTCACTCTTGTACTTATCTAGATATGGACAATTTCTATAATGCAGACTGTGGGCCACTCATTGAACACATGGCTGAAGCTCTGGATGATGATATGCTCAAGCAGCTGTTTATCTCAACACAGCAAACTAACTTGAGGGTGTGTATGTGATATGCAGTTGAAAGGTAATTCCTCAAACCTGATCTGTGGTGAGAAATAACAACTGAAAACTTAATGAGGCCACTCATGCAGTATCTTGGTTCTGCTTGGACAATCTCATCTGGAATATTTGGGAAATTTGAGGATCACCAGATCATAAATGATGTGGGTGCATGGTTTCCACAGGCTATGGTTAGATTGTAGTAATATCAAAAGATTTATCTCATTTGTGTTTGACAATCACTTGTAGTTTGTATGTCTGTTGATTGTTCTTGCTGGCATGCTCACCTAAGATATGTATGATGGCAGTTTGTGAGTGAGTTGATCCCCTGTCAAGCTCAGTCTTACATATTGCTGACCAAACACATGCTGATCCCTTGAACAGGCTGTGAGTGTATTGACCTTCTGTCAAGCTTGAGCATCTCTGAGCAAACACATTGTTAATTCCTTGACAGGATGTGAGTGTCTTTATCATTCTCACTCAAGCCTCATTGACCAACCACATTATCTGGTGAATATATGAAAGTGGGAAGTGCAAACACTGTAAGAACAAGTACACTACATTGCATTAGACTTCACAAATATGAATTACAAATTCTAACTCACATCTCAGTCTCTTCCAAAGAACTGAGATGTCTGTGTGCTGTTAGAGGTGCTTTTATAGTAAGCATATTGCTAACTAGTTATATCAAATAGAAACATGAAAATAATCCAGGACACAAGCTGACATCAGTGTTGCTTGCCTTAGTCCAATTTTGGCTTGTGCTCATACCTCTCACTCTGACTTTGTTCCTGCTTTGGATTCATTGATCTTCATTGACTCAGATCTCTCAGACTCCAACACAACACTGATGTGTTCATAATGACAGCACATAAGTAGATTTATCTTCAACCATTTCCACCTTTTTATCATGATTGACCAGTTATACTGCCCTGAAGATGAGGAGATATGGCCCAAGTTACAATATTTGGTATTTCTCATTCCAAATGTTTCCTAGCCTTCTGACTCATCAACATTGAAGAAAGTTGTCCAACTTGGGTCTGGTGAGATTTTAGGCAACACCACAATGAGTCTGCTGATTATTGATCATAAGCTGCTGTGACACTTTCTGTCTCTGGGAGCAGGACACTATCTTTGGAAGGTGTTCATTCACCCTGTCCATCTTGCTCTCCAGAAGCACATGATGTCTTCCAACACAGCTGTTGTCAGGGAAGCTGTGAACTCTGCCATCCACACATATCAAGCAAACCCCTTTGGCTGGATGGCAGGTTTAACCAATTGCTCTCAACAGAAGGCGGAGTTAATTAACACTATTCTTGAAATCACTTCACAATCTCATGATCATAACATTTGCACTGATCTGTTTGTCATCAGCAAGGTCTCATGACTATGTTTATAATTGAGCTTAGGGGTGTCAGTTGTGAATGAAGGTTTCTTGACTGATGACATATATCTATGGAGGTGATTTAAGGAGGTGAAGCCATATCAAATAGTTGTATGATCATGCAAATTGGCAGTTTTTATGCCATGGTAGATGCAGTGCGTGTAATGGACATCGTGATTGGCCACCAGCAAGACCTGTTGGCATGAACTGATGAACTACCTCCTAAGTCTCTGCGGGCCGAGTACCTCAAGGTCACATGTTGGGAATGTGTGTAGTTTGCTGGTGACAACGACGATATTATGCATATGATCAAGATATCTGCCTTCTTGTTCTAGTAGACAGTACCGACCCTGCATCTACGGTCCCTATGCCGGGCAGGCTATATGAGCTAATCTGCCTTAGCCAAACTGACCGAAGCGGGTATTGGGGTACTCTACCCAGCCCACGTTGAAGCTGATAGGATGCTTTGGAAGGTCGACAATATTGTGGGGAGAATCTGTTGCTCCCAGCGCATCTGTCGATTATTATGCTCGTCCTTGTCAGTGTCTGCTAGACCGTCAGTTGCGTACTAATGGACCTCAACCTTAGCTGCTTGGTCAAAGCCGGCGACCACAGGTCCATATTTTCCCGAAAAACGGAGGTCTCAGAGAAGTGATCAAGCGTAAGAGACAGGCACCAGCAGAATATCCAACAGCGTCCCGTCTTTTTAAGAATGAAACCACACGGGGGTGTGCCGAGACTACGAGAAAAAGGTCGCACAAAGACGACGTTAGTCCGTGGAGCCGAAGTGTATTGCTATGCACAGAGAAGAACTACGCTCGAAGAAAGTGATGCGACAACAGGCCCTGCTGCCTCAGAGACGTTCGAAACATGAAAAAGGGTCATCAGCGCCATTCAACATCGAACACCCATGCAATGTATCCCGTGACGTAGTTGTTGCGTGCGTAGGAATACCTGCTACGAATGAAATGGATTTTCTTAATCTGCCATGCGCACATCATCTGTTCACCAGCGAAATTTATGCAGCTTACCTTGAGGGGACGTGGCGGCTCAAGAGCGAAACATTAACTCCATCATCATACAGTATCTAGAACACGTTGGTAAGTAGACTTTGCTAGAAGGCTTGTTGTTGCAGGACCAGAGCTGCGAGGTTCGACAAGGTAGGACACAATTCTGTAGCCGCAGGGTATTAGCGAACACCGGACATGTCTATTTTTTCCGAGCAGGGAAGACATCCATAGGAAGAATCAAGCCCAATGTGAGACTTAGGACTTCCTAGAAGGATACCGGTGACGAAATAGCAACTGATTTTTTCGCACTGTGCGGCAGGGAGCCAGGTGCCTGGTGCCGTGAGGCTCACTAAATCCTAGTACATCGCCTGGATTCAAAGATCGAGAATGAACGATGAAGGTATGAACAACCAGGATCTGGATGAGGTCGGCTTGAATGATGCACGATGATTATTGAGCAACATGGTCGGTTGATGCGAACTTTGTTTGTGTATTGGAGAGCGTGGTCGGTTTGGATTTTGTTTTACAGTGTCATCCACAATTTGGACACTTGTGTCGGTCTGTATGTCGGTTAGGCAAAACAAACAAATCAGCTTGATTACACTTACCACAACGCTTCGTTGTCGTCGCGGTCTACGACGACGAGACATACTTCGACAACAATGGCTGTATCTACGAGAGGAAACTGGCCCGTGCGCGACCTCAGTTCTCACGCCTGACATAAGCCGCACATGTTCCCCCTTGATGAAAGCTCTTTTCAACATCAACGGACCTCCACTGGTTGCCAGCAAGTTCAGCGTCTTCCGCTCTTCTTGTTATTTGTCGGCGAAAAGACATGTCGCAGCAGCCACCACCCACAGTAATGCCGCAGAATATGCTTCCTCCTGGGGAAGCAGAGCTCGCCCAGGCCAATTCTTACTATCCGCAGGAACCTGCAGACCTAACGGGGGGTCTTCCTATCAACCTTGACTCTCTGCGTGATGGTCCACCAGGAAGCAAACCATTTTATCCATATTCTACGCTTATACGGTAAGCGACTCTGAATTGACTGTAGATGCTCTAATAAACGGTCTCGGTTTGTCTGTGGGTGGGTAGGTATGCTATAAAGGGTTCTCCGAATCAAAAGTTACTCCTCGAGGATATTTACTACGCCATTGAATCCCGCGTACGTGGTAGCTTACTCATACTTCAAGTTGCGCATTTCGCGAATCCCTGACTCCACGTCACCAGTTTCCTTATTTCAGGAATGCCCCATCCGGTTGGAAGGTGAGTAAAGTTCTTCCGACGCTGTTGCCCAATGACTTCTGTATCATATGTGTTGTCGATTGCCTGCACCCATTGGACGCGAGCGCGATGTTGATGTTTGATTGTGTTCATATTTGTTTTGATCAAATCTTTCAAGCCAGGCACCAAACTAACCTAACCTTGCTTCGCACGTATCCAGAACTCAGTGCGACACAACCTTTCACTCAACCCATGCTTTGAGAAAGTGCCGCGTCCCCTCACCGACCGAGGGAAGGGCTCGTACTGGACTGTCAATGATAACGTAGACCCGAGAACAGGTGTCCACCGAGTGAGGAAGAAGAAGCCGAAGGGCATAAGGGTCGGCAGTCGGAGGAAGATCAGGATGTGGATTATCATCCTGAAGCATTCAACGACCCTAATGCACAATTTGTGCAGCCGCCACCTATGCATCCTGACGAAGCAGGCCCCAGTCGGCAAGCGCCGTATCCACCGTATCCTCCCACGTATGCCGTCTGGTCTCAAACATTGATACTAAACTGACTCTTTCGTTAGATTTGATCCCAACTTCCAGATGATGCCTCCTCCACCTCCCGGCCTTCGATTCCCTCCTGTGCCCATAGATGATTTGGAGGTAGACGAGGGTGGGAATATCTTGTGGCGTTTGTCCTTGATGAAGGAACTTGCGCACTTGCAGCAAATTTCGTCAGAGAAGGACATGGGCGAAGATTGGTATCGCGTGATGCTGTTGCGTATGCGTGGGGCTGTCATGGCCCCACCACCTGCATATCATGATGGTATGCACCCTCCACCTGGGATGCCACCTCCACCTCCGCCCAACCCGGAGTTACAGCAATGAATCTTTCTTCAACTTTTGAAGTGAAGAATTTAGCTCTGTCGTTTCTACTATTATTAACTGGTTCCCATGTTTCAGAGAATGTCTTCTTTCATCTTGTGGCATTGATGATGGTCTTTAAGTGGACAGCATTTTGAATTCATTCTATTACAGCATGTTGTCTGTATGTCATTTCTGTATCCCAAATGAACTTTGTTGTCGGTACATGATTGAATCTTTGTCCCGCCGACAATGGACCGATTTCGGCCGATTGAAATCGTTCTTGTGACCGCTGCTTATCTAAGCGAACCGATGTCTGATTAATGCACTCTGAATCATCATTTTCCAGCTGACCCTGTCCTCCTCCCTCCCGTCATTCTCTCTTTTACAGCGTTAGGCATTTCTGATGGCACCTGCGGCTATCTACGCTGTTTCCCCCGCCCAAATCACATCAGAAGTCAAGAAATCATTAATCAATGGATCATCATCTCGCGAAATTGTCAAAGGGCCTGCCCTTGCGATAGGTTCATTGGACACTGCTCAAGACGGAAAGTATCAATCGCTTCTTTTACGCCTCGATGCACAGGAAGGGCAGGCCACCGAAAGGCAGATGCTTGATCGACTCATTGACGGAGGTATGTCTCTACAATTCGGAGCATCGCTCATTAATCATCATGATTGACGCAGCGATATTGTTGGCTCCATCAAGCTATGCTTCCATCCATGTCGTGCTCTCCCCATCAGAATACATTTCATTATCACCAAATTTGCCATCTCTCCTTCAGCAGACCTTCACCGGTCTGACACCCCTGGGAACTCTCCACCTTCTTAATTTAACTGCGGGGTTCCTGAGTCTTCCTCATGAGTTGACTCTAGCTGGATTCACGATCATTGAGAGTGTGAGAGATGGTTCTGACGCCAGAATAGTCGCCCAGAAGCCTTTGCCAATCGTAATGCCTCTGCCTTCTGCACTTCCTCTCCGAAAGAAGACCGACCCTGCCAAGCAGTCTTCCAAAAAGGCTCTTTGGGCACTCTCATCACCATCCACTCCCACAATCGATGCCGAAACCCTCCTAACAGCGGCAGATCGTATACGCCCAGTCCCCACTTGCGATCCTGTTATAGCAGGTGTCCCAAGGCGGAAGAAGGCATGCAAGAATTGCTCATGTGGTCTTGCTGAGCTGGAAGCTGAGGAGGCCAAGTCAGGTAAAGTAGTTCTGCTCGACAACGACAGTGCTGTGGAGGTGGGAGCTGGTGACATGACGAAGAGTTTGATCGCTGCCGCTAAAGCTGCACCCAAAGCAACTAGCAGTTGTGGGAGTTGCTTCTTAGGTGATGCATTCCGATGTGCCAGCTGTCCGTATCTTGGTGCGTTTCTAACAATGTTCTTCCTATCAATTCAAAACTCAGAAAATTTGTTGAAAAGGTCTGCCTGCATTCAATCCGGGTGAGAAAGTGGAGATTGACATTGGGATGGATGATATCTGAGCACTATTGTTACACCTTGATCATTCCCCATACCACCAAGTATGTAAACGCCGTATGATACTATTTATATTGTACTATATTGCTTACAAGACATTAGAAGCCGTATCTGTTCACCGTGATGGTGTAGAAATCACGAATGTCTATGTCGGGCCACCCTTCGCTCGAGGGAACTGAGAAGTTCACGTATGCCATCATCTCGCGGTGGCAGGCCAAAAGATCGCTTCGCGTCTTAAATCGTGTCTCGTGGGTGTGGCGCTCTATCCACTGGAGAGTGGCGCTGTATCGAATGGGGAACAATTCGCATAGCTCCCGCAGTAGCATGGTGATATCGGGGGGCGTCGTGAACTTCTTGACAATATGAAATGCAGGGTCAGCAAGATATTTCCTCTTGCGCGAGCCACCTATGGCCCGTCCCCTCTCATCTATGACATACTCCTCGTCAAATATTTGGAGCAAGGTGTTCCTGTCCTCGACGTTCGTCGCACTGGGGAGGTATCGGACCATAGTGTACATTATGACGTGCAGGAAGGATTCCAAATCATCTGCCAGCACGTGCTTGGGCTGGGTACCTTGGTCCAACAAAGCGCCAGACATGAAGGGTAGAGTTCCCTGTCATTTGAAGTCGTCAGTATCTCGACGTATACATAAAAATGCTGTACGTGCCATCTGGATTTCCAGTAACTCTTCGCCCGATTTGGAAGAGCAGCACTCCCAGCCCATGAGAAGCCCGCGCCCCTCACCGGTGATGCCAATGTTCTCCATACTGATGTTCCGATGCAGAAAACCAAGATATTCATAAGCTTCTTGATGAGCTACAATGACCCGTTAAAAACAAAAAATCACTCGAGAAACGGAGAGGACACTCACCTGTGAGAGCATCCTTGAATACAGTCAGAAATTCCTTCGGTGTCTTGAACGTGCTCAGGTTCCGTTCGACACCACGAAGGATGATTCGATGTTGTACGAGTGGGAGGTGTGCTTTGTGGTTGGGGGTGCAGCACCACCAGGCCTCGCTGAATAAGTGTGTGATGGTTTTTGTTCCGAGGGCAGACATGTCACCGCCGTGCTCGAAGGTCGGGATGTTGCGAATGCGACGAGAGTGAAGTTTCCGGTATACTTCTGATTCCGTGCTGGTACCTCGGGAATGAACTCTCCAAGTTTCCTTGAAGAAAACGACTCTCTTCTGCGCAACATCCCAAACATGGAAGCTATGAGTTCGTTGCTCGAGTAGGCTGCATTGCTTTGGGGCGGGGCGTGGGCCGACGTAAAAGTGATGAGTGGTTAAAGGACGGCCTTCCGCGTCTTTGGGCTTTTGAAGTGCGGTATCGACGGGAACCATGTATCCATACAGAGGACTCGAACTCCCAATGCCTAGTTGCTCCCGAACAGTCCTGTCTTGAGACTCCGGAAGGGAAATGGGAACTACAGACACGTCGACGCCGCGATTCCCAGGCGATGCACGGTTGAGCCTCCATAGGAACTCAGCCAATGGGATGAAATTGCTCGTGTAATCAAACCGCCGAGACACGACAGCACCAGAACGGTCCCAGTACACAAAACGTGCCCGGGAGCCACAGAGGAGGATGGAAAATCCAAAGCGGCGGAATTGTGTTGCGAAGAAGGCATTGGTGCACGCCACCATATGCGCGCGCGTTGAGATGGACTGCTTGTCGGAGGACTGGAATGTAGGATAGTAGTCTCTTTTGGTGTCCCAATATGGCAGCAGGTCTTCCTCAGGACAAGGTATCGGTGCAGTGAAGTCCACATTTGACGGCGGGTCGATGAAGGGGTCTTGTTGTATGGAAGGCTTGATGATGATCCATGCCTCCATCGCAGACATGTCTGTCACTCCGTTTCGAGTGCTTTCACTTTTGTATACACCCACGGTTGGTTGGAATTCATACCCACCCACGACGACAGAGGGATCAGGACAACCGGAGGTGTCGACAAGATCAAAATTGGTAGTGAATTTACGCAGAAACGCCAACTGCCAAGGGCACCAAAATCAGATAGGTCAGAGGAGTACTTATATGAAATTCTTACAAGCTCTTCTGGTGACACCACCTTGGGCATCACTGGACGACCGTCTGCCTCAGGCAGGAAGTCAAGAAACTGGTGCACTGGCATTGCGCCGACGAAGCGTCTTGGGAAGGAACCTATAAGCTTGGCTTCAATAGCATCCTTGGATGTCATTGTGACTAAAACTTGAGATGCAGGAATTGTATAAGCGATATGATAGAAGGAAGATGATTGGAATTGGAAAGACGGGATGAACAGACCAAGATGTCTGATGCGCTATTTATTGGTTTATGTTGTGGATATTTTACTGTGTCAATAACCACGACAACTTTAGTGGACAATGCTCGTCAGTCGTAGCCGCTTACGGATGTGGACACTCGAAGATTCAATGGTTTGGAGTGCAAGTCCCTAGAATTGGTGCAACTGACTTGAGCACAAGAGGGAATTGGGGGCGAAAGTCTGCATACACAACAAGGTAGGCGACAGTTACTCTGCTACGTCTTCATCCCAATCGTCACCCCAGTCAACTGCGTCCGAATCATGGTCAGCTGCGCTGTGTGCTTGCTTAATCAACTCGAGAACGGCAGCGTAATCAAGCGCGGGGCCTTCTCCTTCATCTGCTGACAAAGAGCCTGTGCTGGATATGTCGTCTTCGGTGGTACGTGCCTCTACAATAGAGTCTTGGTCGCCACTTTCGCTTTCCGCGTAGTTCCCTAAAGCCCCCAACTCGTCTCGTGTTCGGCTTGCCGCCGCTTTTTCCGATGCAGACTCACTTTCACTTCCGTAGTCACCAACGAGTCCTGAGATCGCCTTTCTCCCTGCTTTCGCACTTAGCTTTCGTCTTTTTATAGCTCTGACGTCGTGCTCGTGTTCGGACATCGGCGAGGGCTGACCCCTTTTGGCCACAATATTTCCAATGAATGTAGACGAGTCCGGATCGTGTACATGGATGGTGGGGAATTCAGCGAAGTGCGTACCCTGAAGCAAATCCTGAAGAGTCTGAGAAGGGAAAAGTTTATAGTAAGATGGGCCAGTTTGCACTCCGACGCCTGGATAATGTGGAATCCTGGCCAAGTCCATGTGCGCAGGTAAGTAACAGAGAGGAACTCTGAACCCTTCGGGATCGTCTGGATGAGGGTGGACAAGAGAAGTAACCCAGTCTGGACAAGGATGTTCTTTCTTCGGTTTGGGATTTTCCTTGTTAGAATATGTATGCTGAGGAACATGTCTCTGAAGAAGGGTGATTAGGGAGGAGTTGATGGGATTGCGATGCACAAGTATTGTATGTGGGACTGATGCTGCGGATAAAGAAGATTGCGACGGCGCTCCGGGGTAAAACCTGAACTCTATCGTCAATACTGCAACCTGCGTCCTGATGAGGGTCAGCACACGCATAAGGACGGAAGACAAGAGCGTACTTTGCATCAAGAGTCGACTGGTTTACCTTTCTACGTTGCATTCCAACGGGAAGGACATCCATCTCGATGTCCAAATTGTCTAGATGAGCTTTTAGCAAATCTCTTTTGGATGATCCACCACCTCTTGAAATCCCCCTTCCGCCTCTACCTCTTCTGTTGGCTCCACGTGCTCCCCCTCTTCCCCTCGTGTCTTTTACATTTGTTGTTGCGTAGCCTTCACGAGCAATTTTTCCGCCCCACTCACTCACTTTTCTGCCTACTTCTTCAAGAAAACAATAGTCGCGCATCATCGTACCCCACCCATAAGCGTTCATCTGCACATAGGCCGCCTTATTGCGTTCACCGCTACATCCAGTTTTGGATTTGTGGGTGCGAGAGCAGGGTAGAGAACATGTTGGAGTAGAGCACCTCGGGCAAGTATAACGTGCAGGTATCGAGCAAAGCGCACAAAGACGAGTTGATGACCCACCGGCGATTGATTCCATCGACGTGATAATTTGTACTGGAGATGTAAAAGTTAAATGAGTAGCATGGTCGTGGAGTGTGTTGATGTTTTTTCGAACATCCTAATCAGATCAAATCCTCCAAGTCCACATGGTATGGTTTACTGCGTCAAGATTACTACGTACTTACTCCTACAAAGTTTTTGCTATTGCTTTATGACCCGTTGTCGTTGCGTAGTATCATCATGATGGCTCAAATGGTCTGGCAGTCATTTGATTCAAGCTACCTAATAAAATCACCCCGGATCAAAAGGTCCAATTCACATGATGGTGTCTGTGATTTTTACTTCAGTACTCAAGAACAAGCCAAGTGTAGAGTGATGTAGGACAAGGACGTGACACGAGTAGCAGGCGACCATCTCAGGCTCAGTGTAAGTAGCCAACAAAGCATGACCAACCGAGCGCTCGAGTAACTTAAGTTACAAGTCCTGTCGCCGGAGGTCCAGTAGTCCTTTCATGATAAGCTGAACGTCGAGAACAGCGTCAATAGCTGCACGGACTGTGCTCACTTGCACATGCCCGCTAGATGCTGGTGCAGACGTATTGACTTGAGTGGCGGTCTTGACCTCGACCTCCCAAAGTGTGTCGGTATGTGCTGGTATAGGGAGGGAGGTCTTTGGGTCGACCTAGTCATGAGTAATGTCAACTAGCGGTAGGGGAACGACAATATCAAACACCGATATGTACCTGCTCTTGCTGGAACATTTGTATTATCAGAGCCCCTCTTCGAAATGCATATCCACGTTTATATATTTGTGATCGTTGTCTGACGACACTATAAGCGTAAGCACAGACGATGAATTCTGGAGCATACGGACACATATCCCAGCGCCGAAGCGAAACTGAGGGCATCACCGATCACTTCGCAAGTAGCCCATGGTCTGACAGTAGCCTCAGGATGAACGCGTACGGATTCCGGCTTGAGGTACGAGAAAAGCGTCCTATATTATGGTTGATCCAACGCCTTCGTTCAAGTGGGTTGTCCAACCAACCATCCACTTTCCGTCCCATCTCCCAGTTCTTTTTTTGCTCTCAGCAACGCTGGCTCATCTCCTTGTACTTGTGACTGAACTCCGAACTGCTCGAATAAAATTTCACGGGTGTGCATGGGCGCTGCGGACTCCGTGTGCAGTGTCAGGCGATTGAGAATCGCCTTGAGATCCCGAGCAAAAAATTCACCGAAAAGAGCGACTTCATATGCATGCGCATGCGTCTGTGTGTTTGCGAACATGGACATTGGAAGTCAAGAGTGGATGTTGTTGAAAGAGATAACGTGATCTATGATGAAACGGCCCCTTGAAGAATAGTAGCCCTACTCAATACTAGTAGCCGTGCATATCATCTATGGCGTAACATAGGGAATCAGGCATAAGTAGTACGTAGAGACTAAGTCGAGTACAAGTACGGGTGAGCAGCTAGCTCTAGAAGCGGACCCAGACCTATTCCCTTGTCAAGGAATCCTAGTGCCGAGTCGAAACATTCTCATGCTTCTTGTCTGTCACTTGGAACGTTTCCAGTGCTACACATGACCGCCAGTTGACGGTTGCTGAGAATCATTTGGAGGTATCCTGGTTCTGGTATCGGACTCAGCTACAAGCTTAGCATGATATCCTCGAACATTAAGGATGAGGCGTGGTCCCAGCACAAACATCTGTATGACCGAGAAGATATTCAGGGCACCATTATAACCCATGGAATTCGATGCCTATAGAAATGATGAACAGCGACATGCAAATATCAGCAAAAGATTGGCATACCAAGACAGTTGAGAAAAAATAACGAAGGGCGACGCAAGAACCAGCAACAAAGCTTGAACGTGCGGAACTTCAGTAAAGGAAGATAACCACGGTCAAATTAGCAACTAACCTTGCAAAGTACACCACGTGAGTCTTCATTAAAACTGTGAAACAGTTCCCGATGATCTCGGTTTGCGATGATCGTCGCAATTGCCGGAAGTGTTTCACAACAATCCAGACTACAAGATACATCACAAGGACCTCCCATATAATGCGGAGTATCCAGGTGATGGACATCAGAAGGCGGGCATCTCCATCGTAGTCATAAGTGCACTGATACATGCCAGGAACGACCTCTGTCATTCCTCCGATGAGCCCTATACACTCGAGTCGTTCGTCCATAATTTAAGCTTACCCTTTGAATTACGGTTGACTCCTATTGCAGTAATTGCTCCGCCGACGATTGTGAGAACAAGCAAGGTTGCAATGAGAAAGATAAGCATCTTTCTTGACCCCTGATACATGGCATATAGCCGAGTGATCATGATGACTTGTATGACATTTCAGTTAAGATATCACGGGGTATTGCAGCCGAGCAACTCACCGCCCAGCATGGCAGCGACTATCACATTCATACAATTTAGTGCGACAAACATATTATTGCCTGGTAGAAACCCAGTTCAAGATGAGCATCGGAAGATCATGAACATCCAAACACTCACAGCTATTGCGGTCATTACATCGAACAAACAAGCCGATGAAGAGCTCACCACTAGGTAGGAGCACAATTGTTTGGACGGGAATGAGAGACATCGATGCAGAATACTCACCACATCTGTCAGCGGGACTGACGGAAGACTTCCTGCACGCCACTAATCAGAACAAACAATTGTAGTGTGTGAGAAGACATACCTAGCATGAACATGCTGATTGTGAAAGATGATTTATTAGCAGTGTCAACTTGAGTTTTCAGCCTTGGAAACATACACGACATACGGCATCCCAGCGTAGCGCACCTAGAAATTTGAATATTGTCAGCACAACTTGCCAACTGCGTGTATACGTGAGCTACATACAGTAAGATACAAAACGGTTATGAGGGTCCACCGCTGCCTCTGGGCCGAATGAATCGCATTAACCTGTTGTTCTTCTGATATGGAACTCTGCTCACCCAGACTAGTTCAACCTATAACATCATTCTCAGTGAGATATCTACTCCAATACATATGGTCTCGGCCTACCTCTCGTCCAAAGGTTAAAACTGTAATAAATATCATTAGGATATCAACGGTTCTTCAATATTGTTCGCTCACCCCAATCATATATCACTGCAGCAAAGGATGCAACTGCGAAACCACATTCAAGGTTAGATCGAGATACATGGTCTGACTATCTCTCCACAAACCGGCAATATAACTGTAAAATTGATTCAAAGTGACAACCAGCTGACTGGGATCGTTCGACACTGGAGTCATATTTGAGGGGTGGGTGTAAGCGAGTGGCAAACTTGGTGGCCGTAAACTGATGGCGTTCGTGATAGATATACCGTCATCCGGCGCCTATATCGCCGAAATAAGCATCGCGAGGATGTCCCTCGTTTCTGCCTTGGTTGAGCAATGTATTGTTATACAAAATCACGGAGAATGCGGAAGGAATCAAAAGCAAAAATTGGCTGTGGATCTGCAAAAGTGTCGCACGCGCAAGTTGTTTGAACACCGGAAAAGTTCGAAAAGCGGTTCGCAGTGCTAGTATTTGATTTCCGGATTGTTCTCGAGATGTTCTTGGCACTTGCATCAGGACTTCCAGCAATTCCATCAGTGAAACCATGCGCTTCATTGATCTCCCGCGCGCCTAGATGAGATGCGACCGCCGAAAATGCCTGCGGTCTCGATAACCCTCAATGAGGATCGTCATCCGTCCCGCTGGTCCAGGCCGGGAAGCCAGGTAACAGCTTATTCGAGGTCTGATGTCACAGGCCACAACCTGTCGGTGAGGCACAAGAAAAATCAGAAATGAAAGATAGAGTAGGTCCACACGCGGCAAACAGATACCTTACCTCTCTCCTAGGCTGAAACACCCTCGATAGTGAAATCCAGTGTCCCAGGTCCTCCTAGACCTTCAGCATCTGTCGCCCCATGTGCACCTCCGGCTATGATATCATCAGGATGCAAAAAGATGGCACTCTGATGCAAAATATATGCGAAATACGGCGATTGATGGCATCGGCGTTGCATTAATTTTTCACGTTGATTGATCACCCGTGTTGCTCTGGCGCCCATATAATGCTAAGTGGCTCGAAACAGAAACAAGAGGTCACAGGAAAGACAATTCGGGACACAGCTGCATGAAACCATGCGGGAAGCCAGACTTCTTGATTCTTCGCGCCACGGGCTCATCTCGTAAAGATTGACGGTGATTGTTTTTCAGTGATCTTCTGTCCCAATTTAGTCTGGTCTATATATCGAAAGAATCGAGAGACAAGGCAAAGAACTCACAGCATGATCTTCGTCAAGCCCAGCAATTCCACGGGCAGGGCGTAAAAGCCGCAAAGTAGTTTGATGGTTTCACCTTCACTTAATACTGATGAGGACCAGCTCAATGACCAAGATTGAGCGACAAGTTCCTGAAAAATTCCGAGATGTCACTGTCGAATTAGACGTATGTTCTACGGGTCTCTTAGACACACTATTTGAATGCACGTGTTGAGATGGTATATGAAGGTTCCGATAGGGAATAGGTAGCGCTACCCGCAGCTCAAAGTGATGCTCGGAGCGTGCCAATAGTCGTCAAATGCCCGGGAAGTGTTGTCGCGTGGAGATACAGCAATGTATCCATATGCACATCAGTAGCCAACAAATCGCAAAATTAGACAGAAGTTACCTGAAACACGGAATCAGTGTCTGGGCTATGATGGGTCCTCTCAAACAAATATAACTAGCCAAGCTATAGCAGCGGTACATCAGATTTAGATTCAAAGTCCGCGGGGACATCAAGCCATTGTACCGGGTAAGGGGGGGTTTGAAATTGAGAAGCATACGGCTGTGCAAGTGTCGGATATTTACAATTTCCACACCTGGCGCGACTTGTATCCTAATGATCGCAACACTCCGCCTACTGGCCCTTGTGAGTAGTTCCGGCCATAAGGACCTGCTATAGCCTCAACCATTCTGCAACACATCAATGAGCAACATCAGAACAGAGAACATAAATGGGGACTAACTGCTCAGGACCACAAACCAGAAACAGTATCTTTCGGTCACTGACATCGCTATCTTGCGAGAATAAACTGCGCCACCAAGGAGCACGAGAGGTAGAATGGAGGGCGCCACATATTGAATCTTTACCAATGCGACCCTTGTGTACCTCTAGATCTAAAGAACTTTGACCTTTGGTTTCACCAAACGAGTCAACAAAGAACTTCAGCCTGAACTTCTCGGGATTATGCTGCGCGAATTTTAACAGGGGATCAAGGATATCGCGCGGAGGTAGCTCAGAAGGTGTTCTTGATGAATGTAACAATGTGATTCGGCCTTGAAAGGATGAATTGCTGGAGAATACGGTACCCAACAGCTGGTAGAATGGAGTAATCCCAGTGCCGCCAGATATCTTGAACGCAAAAATCATTAGATAGGAGTAATCTATAAATTGACTATTTCCTCACCAAAATGATCTCGTCCCAAGCACCATCCTTCCAAGACCAGGTTTTGAGAGGGCCTCGAATCTCAATGGTATCACCGACTTGTTTCGAGTACAACCACCGGCTGACTTCGCCATGCTGATATCTTTTGATCCAGAACTTCATATTTCCATTTTCGTCTACTCTATCGAGTGGAGTGTAAGGTCGCTCCACTTGTATGTCATCGTCTTTGATGAAGACGGACCAGATAGGTGCGAAGAGATCACTTCCCTTGGGTAAAAGTTCGGGAGGTATCGCGACAGTCAAAATTTTTGTTCCACTTGATGTAATAGTGGACGAAACGAGTTTCGCTGGCGTGAAGTGAGATGGACTGAGGGGTATGTTGTCACGAGTTGGCGCGCCTCGGGAGATGTCAGGTAAGAGAAGATAAGCGGCGACAGCAGCAGATGCGCCTCCTAAGAGCAGCGTTGTAGTTGCCCTCTGTAGTGATCTCCGTGTATTGATTGTCGTAAGGCCTCTAGCACGAAGGCCAGCATGCTTCGCTAGTACTTGGAAACGCGATTTCAGCATCTGGTGTTGATTCCAAAAATGGCAGTACAGGTAGAAGCTCTTGCCAAACAAGTGTAAACATAAAAAGGATCGGCATATTTCCATTTCCAACTTTCTCCTTTGCTTGAGTTGAATCTCCCGCCAGCTCCCTCGAGTTCAAGAAAATTACGACCTTCACTCTTTCACAGTCTATCCTACTTTAATCACATTTAATGAGACACCTCCGTGACGCGACATGCAGCTATGCCTCAGGAACAACTATTCGTATGACTTCTGATAATACCACGACGCTGGCGTTGCGATTAAATCAAATGACTACCCCTACACTCTTTTCTCCTTCAAACACACGATACGTAAATCACGAGGACCACAACGAATTTTTAAGATTGTCTCCGGATTCTCAGTCCAATGGGTTCCTAAAGTCACCTTCTCGTTGCCTCCTCGCTGGGCTTGGTATCCACTACCAATTTGATTCCAGTAATTTCATGCAAATTGGCGAAAGACAGTATTTGTACGGCGAGGGACAAAATGCTTCGGATGTGCTGGCGGACGATATCAGTAGCGCCCAAAATCATTCAAACCCTCCGCGCGCGGCACCTCGGCTAATAGATCATACTGCCGAAGTCCTCAGTCGCTTAAACGAGTCTCAAAGCTCCTTAACTTTTTCAAGCGACACCTCGCTACCTAACCTTGGGCACTCATCTTCATCGTCATCGGCTTCCTTAGCTTCTGCTCGGTCTGTCTCTGACAACGAGGAAGGTCAGGCTTCAAGAGAGTTCTCCCTGGCTTGTCACCTCGCGGATGATGCTCTCTCTTGTTCACCTTCCAACATTGGTCTCGTTCCTGATGTCAACATGTACAACCTTGCGCTGTTTACGAAGTCACCCAGTGTAGGTGTCGATCCTTCAGCCATCATGGGACAGTTACCTGCGTCCCCTCGAGCATTTCTGTCGCCTCGCCTCACCCCTCGTAATGTCGCCTTCCGTTGCTCTCCGCTGTACATTCACGATTCAGTTCCCTCCACTCTTGGCGTGATGCGGGAATTGACACCCGGTGCACCATCTCGGGATTGCCCATCGCCACGTCTAATCCACGATATTGTTACCATCTTGTCCACTTCTGCAACACAGGATACTGACCAGCCCCAGCCCATGCCAGCTATGTACAGCGAACAGTCATCCTTCGAGCAATGCGCTCCGCAGAAGAGGGCACCCCCGATAATCAAGATGGAGACATTGCCAGATGCATCTATATTGCGTGTGTTCTCCCCCAAACAAGAGGAACGTTACGCTCTTTCTAGCTGCGACAACTTCTTGTTCCCTTCCTCCAACAATGTGTTTTCGCCAAGGCAGACCAAATTCGAGCCAGATCGCGGAATCTACAACGATCCACATCCATCGCCGATTCTTAACGCGCACATGGGAATTGAACTGTCTGAGCTCGCCTTCAGAGCCGAGCGCTATAAGGCACGCCATTCTGCACAAGAGATTGATCGAGGATGGTTGATGCATTTCGCGGGCAAGTTGAGCGACCGCGGAGAGCTTATAGAAGAATTCCGATGCTACGTTGTCGGGTGTGGCCAGAGGAACAAGCGCAGAGATCATATCATTGTACATGTTGGGGCTCACGTTGATCAGCGGCCATTCGGCTGTTCCATGTGGTTCGCACTATTTTTGCTACATCTCTGGCAATCACTGGCTAACACTGATTGACGATTGTCGACAGCCCACAGCGGTTTCTCCGCAAGAACGAATGCAAACGTCACGAGGCGAGCCATAGTGGGGTGAGACCGTATCATTGCGAAGTTTGTGGGCAGACCTTCGTTCGTCAAGATTTGCTGAAGAGACACACCAAGCGGACTCATGGATTAGAGAAGGGGACTCGCGGTGCAGGCTCGCGCCGTAAGAAGGCGAGGACTGAGTGATTTCGTTGTTAACTCGTTCGACAATGGAGACACTTCCTAATATCGGTGACAGTCAAATTAATCAAGATATTGTTTAGCTGATGGAGTTGTCACGGTGAAAGACATGGACAAAAACTTTGATGTTGGGATGGCGAAGTTTTTACAACTCGCAATGTGCCTCAAGATAAACCTATGTTCGGAGTACTGAACGTGCATGCATAACACAAATTTTTAAGGGTGCAGTAGTTAATAGTGTTTTCCCTCGTAGGTAGAGGCGTGTCGTGACAACGTGACATGTGTGAGGTGTCACTTCGCATTCCCTTGCAAGTTCAAAAAATCGGCCAACAAGCTCAACCATGTCGACCAGAGGACGGTCCATCTCCCCAAAGCCTTTGCAAGATGCCGATGTAGACATGGAGAATGGGGGAAACGATGACAAGAAGTGCAAAGTAGTTGTCATAAACGGTCTGTCTCGCAACGTCGTCCAAGCGCATCTACAGACTATTTTCGCATTCTATGGAGAAATCGTGAAGATTGACCTTCCACTCTTCCTGAAATGTAAGATTCTTGATAATTATCGTTCTTAGTGTATTTGATTTATTCCTACATTTTAGCCGGCCAGAATCGAGGAAAGGCTGCTCTTGAGTTCACAGACGCAGCATCTGCCCAGAAAGCTGCTTCACACATGAATGGCGGTCAACTAGATGGTTTGGTCGTAAAAGTCGAGTTATCTGATCTCCCAATCCGCACTCGTTCTCGCTCTCGCCCTCGTCCTCCACGCAACGGCCGTGAAAGGCGTTCACTGTCTCGGTCGCGTTCCCGCTCCCGTTCACCAGTGTTCCGTAGGAGAGGTTATGAATATTCTCGTTTCAATGAATCTTTCCGTGGAGGCAGAGGTTTCGGGCGTCGTGGACCTCCCGCCAGGGACACGTACCGTCCTTCTCGATCACGTTCCCGCTCGCCTATCAGGCGTGGGGATCGCTTGCCACTCAGAAGGAGGTCTCCAAGTTACGAGCGTGGAGGGACTGGGACTGGGTATGGGCGCAGGGGTCGAACCCGTTCCAGGAGCTACTCGGTGCGCTCCAGTCGCTCTCGTTCACGTACTCCTTCTAGGTCTCGCTCTCGTTCTGTATCCTATTCCTCTTATTCGAGGTACAGCCGTAGCAGAACTCGTTCAAAGTCTCTCAGCCGCGGAAGGAGGAGTTACAGTCGGGATGATATCAGAGATAGCAGGTCCAGATCTCCGGTATAAAAAGCAATTCTATACACTCTGGTATCTCAGGTTGCTGTTGTAATTATGAAGGTTACTACTGTTCCTGTTTTACAGTATCACAATGAAGTCTTGATCCGTACTCTAATAACTGGTCATGGAATCGTCATCGGTGAGGAAAGGTCTGCCATAGATAGTATCAACAGTAATGTCCAAACTGAAGGGTGTCGCTTACGCATATTCATGTTCGTTCCTGATGGCAATTGACATCCACTCTTCGTCGGCTTCTTGCTGAGTAAATCCTGGTCCTCCAGCAAGGCTAAGGACGACGGGTAGAAGTACCAAACCATGTAAAGCCCCAGAGATGATGAGAGTAAGCCACATGCGGAAGTAGTATATCTGTGGGGGCGTAAGACCTGTGTACATTTTTATCGGTAATTTGAAGTCTTACTTCCAACAGCTTGGATCGAGTGAGCGCTAGGACGGACATGCCAATCAGCTTGGTGAACGTGATACCGGACAGAACCTGAGAGATGTTGGTCATGGCGTAGCACCGAGTAGGAGGAATACTCACTGAGGGTCCGACATCAACAAGGGCAATCCACATCCTCTCGTCCCGCTCTTTCTGTCCCGCAGGATGATCAGCTGGCAAACCAGAACCAGCACTCATGAATGCCCTTGCAACATGAGCGCAAAACTCCACTGCAATGCCGATTGAAATGACCAGATTCACCAGACTGATAGCGTTCAGGCTAATGCCCCATATTGCCATCACGCCCATGACAGTCATTACTGTCAGCGCGACCACACCCGTCACAATTGTCCCTGTACGCCATGAACCTAGCAGTAGTGCTGTGACCACTAGCACGGCAGCCAGCCCAAGCCCGAGTATCTCTTGAGTGATGGCGACGATGTGTGCATATTGGTCGAAGAAAACGTAATGCAGGGAATAAGGGAAAACCTGTGATCCAGTGAACTCTGATATCTTGGCTGCTATTTGGCGTGCGACCGCCATGGAGTTGATAAAATCATCTTGTGATTTAAGAGGTGAGTGTGATGTGCGAAAGTGAGATGCGACAACGCCAGTTTCGTCGTCAAGCGAGAGCGCGGTGCCGAATGATGCCTTGCCTGCCAAGGGACACGTCTCGTCTGTAGGTGAGATAAGCCACTGCTTCAGATACCGCATGAACTCTTCTCCCTCGGGTAATCCGACCATGGTGATGTTCCAGGCAGGTTCCTTGCCATATAAGCAGGGTTGGCATAATCGTTCTGAATCTCTCGGCGTACAGAACATGGAAGGATTTCTCTTGCGTACACGGCAGCACGTCTCCATGGCAGGATCAAGCCACTTGAGAAAGTCATCTATCCAAGACGCAGTCGGCTGCGAGATAAATGACGACTCAGGTCTCTTCCGTTCAGCCTCGAGAACGTTAGCAACAGAAAACTCATCACAGGTCGTGAAACGACCACAGAGCTCTTGCTGGCCAGGCCGCTTCGTCACGTCAAGGTCATGAGATACGAAGTAAACTGGAGGTCCGACATCCAAGTACACATCAAGATGATCAAAGTAATCGTTGAGGTAAGAATCCGAGGGGAGAGCCAACCTTTGATCTGTCAAACGATTAGCTTAGTTAAGCTTGACTTAATATCAAATTACCAAGTCCCAGCTGAATGTGCTGCATCGATATTGCAGAGAGCACGAAGATTCCCGCAAAACTAAGGAGTACAGCACCCTTGACAACTGGTCGAAGGAGGAAAGGTGCATAGTGGCGTCGGATGAAGCGAGCAACCCTGCCTAGTCCACTTGCATTCATGGGAGCATCAAGCAGGGCGATGCGAGAAGGCCATGTGATACAGGGGAAACAGTCAACTCGGCTTGCCTGTATAAGTAGTTAGTCTAAAAAGTATTATGTGGACCGACAGACGATTACCCACCTCTACGCGCTTAAGATCAATGGCAAGCGCACTGACAAAGACAGAAATTTGGAGCAACGCATTCAAGAAGACGCTACCAGCGGCATACAAGGCAAAGTTGCGTACAGCTGGCATGGGCACCAATGCACCAAGGCCAAAAGCAACTGTTTCTGTCACGGAACTCAATAGAATTGACGGACCCATCTTTGCCAATGTCCGCGCAACCCTTTCCTCTGCAGGTAGATATAAGGGCACCGAGGCAGTATCGACAGATTCATCATGTGCCGATTCAAAAGGTGAACGGTGAGGGGTAGGAGAGCGAGCCGTTGGGTATCCTCCTCCCGGAGCAGTTGCCGAAGCATTGGGCCCATGGAAGAGATTTTGCCTATCAAGCTCGTGAACGAGAATAAAGACATTGTCGACACCGACGGCGAGTACAAGGAAAGGAATAACTTCGGCAATAATGAGAGTCGTCTTGACACCGACAAGGGAGAAGAAACCGACTGAAGATGAGACGGACAAAATGACAAGTCCGATCCCAAGCAAACCTAACGTGAATTTCGAGTCGACGAAGAGATGACGGGGTAGTCTCGGTAAAATGTGCGGCGTGTTACGGGAGTCGACAGAGACCGAAGAGGAAGTAATGTTTGACCGTTTGAGTAGCTTAGGGAAGTTGCGAGCCCACAAAGAGAGGGACGCCATTATACCCTCTTCCTCCCTTGCTGCTGACCCATTGCCCAGGGTCAATGATATGTAGAGAAACATTGCGAGATACGATAGGACGACAATCCTGACGTCAGTGTTGGTACTCCTGCTGATCTCTTCCTCTAAAGAGACGCCGGTAGAGAATGCAATATTCATGCCCGCCTCAGAGGGAATGCGTTTGCTGAGATCGACGAGATATGCCCTCAGAGTTTGCTCCCATTCGACAGCTTTCGCGATTTCCGCCTCGTCGAGTGAATTCGCCACTACATAAGTAACGACGAGAGCCTTTGCATCGAGGTATGATTTGCGCTCAGGCATATCCTCAGGCACGCCACCTAGGACATACTGTGGGCCAAGAGGCTGCTGGAAATCTGGAAGGCAATCCACAGGGGAGTTTGCACATTGAACCAATCGGTCTTTCCAAGACTCCTCGTCGTAATCACTGAGATCATTACCAAACCATGCACCAACAGACTGAACGACACATGCTCCTTGTGGCCCGGCAGGCTTGAAACATACATCTGTGAGGCGGTAGCCATTGGGGGAAGATTGGAGAGAACGTATATCACTCTCTATGTCCATCCAGTATCGTAGATGATCGTAACTGAGCACAGGATCTTGCGAAGATACACCAGTATCTGTGAATGGGGGCGGGTCGATGGTGATAGGGGTGCTTGAGAGTGCAGTAACAAATATTTGCTGTGGACGGTAGAAGGGACCGAAGTGTTCATCGAAGTATTCTTTCTGAAGTTTGCTTTCTGAATCAGGAGCGACCCATAGCCGAACTGGGTCAGTCTCAATGTCGAACCTTTGCCAACCTAAGTTGAGCAGACCAATCACGGTAAACACGAGTGCAAATGTCAAGAATGGCCAGGATGCTGCAGCAAGGCCTAAACGATAGAAAACGCGACGAAGGATCGTGTTGAGGCGATATTGGCGTGGCTGAGACGCTTCAATGGGGTCAAGAAGGGAAGCACCACGACCGAGCCGTCTGGATTCTGTTGATTGAGCTCCAAGGGAGTCGTTTGCGTCACCTTGCGGAAGCGAGACCGCGCCAACAAGACCGCGTGTGTGTAACATTGGGGAGCGGACAGATGCGGTGTCCGCTGATAGTGCCATTCTCTCGTATCTTTTCTCTCTTCGCTTCCTCATAGTGGCCTGAAGAACATATCCAAATACAAAGGCAACGGCGCACAAGGAGTACGCGAGGATGAGTACGAACGAGAGGCATGAAAGCGTGCCGAATTGGCATGTCGGGCCACTGATCCGTGGAGGCTCGTAAGGAAGTGCAGGACAGACTGTGGGGCAGTCAATGCAGGTGCAGCGGCTTTCTAGGTCGTTATCAGCGCAATTCCGTGGTGTGGGGTCTAGCGCAGTGAAATCAAGGGGTGTGGAGGAGGGGTAATTTATCTGGAATGGACTTCCAAGGTCCTTCTCATCTCCTAAGAACTTGAGGAATTCTGAATACGTCTTAGCACCTCCCCCAATGAGGTCCATAGCATATCCATTGGTGGCACCGACTTGGACGTTCTTGCAGCTATCGAAGAAACCCGAAGCGAATTGTTCGCCGACGAAAAAATCAACCGTTTTCACAGCTATCTCTCCCGAACCGGTCTTCTGCGTATCCGTGATGTTTAGGAATGATCCCTGGTGTGGTGAACAAGTGAATGAGCAGAAGAACGAACGGAAATTATTTCGGCATGCAGGACAAGACGAGATGATGAGCTCGGCTTGTGCTAGACTGTCACGCAGGGTCTCGACCTGACCAGAAGTGCAGCAGGTAGGCCCTTCCGCGAATTGGACACCGCAAACTGACACAAGCAAATCTCTGGCTTTGCTGTCCTCGGGCTAGAGTAATGGTGAGCAGAGATACAATTGTATTACACTATAAAACGTACTGCGACCGGAGAACCATCATACGGACACGGAAGTTGCTGCCCAAACCAACCCTTCGTTCCACAAGAACCCCTCATAGCACATTGTTCAGCTCCGCTATCTCCTTCCCATCCTAACATGGTGCAGCGAAGTTCGCAGACCCGACGGCCAAAATAATGCAAAGCTGAGTTTGTTCAATAACGCAACTGATGACGATCAAATAGAAGGTATCTGAATGAAAGTAGCGGCAGCAGCTCAAACTGAGCCAAAGTACTTGAGACACTCCACGAGGCTCCACGCAAGTGTACTCTGAGTCTAAAGAAGTCGTGCCAACAACCACTCACGCAGTGGACCACGTGCGTTCCCGGGCCAACCCCGGCCAGGTCCCCAGGAACGATTAGTACTTCACAGCTTTGATCACAAATTGACAATCTCGGGTCCATCGCACCACACCTCCATTCATCCACTCACTAATGGCAGAACAAACACAATCCAAGAAGCTCAACACCGCTGCAAAACCGCGAAAGCGTTTCGTCGGCTCAAAATCTGCAGCACCATCCAAATCCGGTTCACCAGCAGCAATCGCCAATCAAATACCCGATGAGATATTGTCAGATGCTCTGCTGAACCAGGCGATTAAGCAACTTCCTGCAAATTACTCTTTCGAAATCCATAAAACAGTGCACCATGTCCGCAAGAACAAAGCAAAGATGGTCGCCTTGCAGATGCCCGAGGGCCTGCAGATGTTTGCTTGCACAATAGCGGACATAATCGAGCGGTGCGCAGGTGATGGAATTTGATTTTCAGAGCTGCATGCTAAGCTGATTCTTGATGTCGTAGTTTCACCGACGCGTTGACTGTAATTATGGGCGATGTCACTTACGGTGCATGCTGTGTAGATGATTACACTGCAGTCGCATTGGGATGCGACATGCTAGTCCATTATGGTCACAGCTGTCTTGGTGGGTTCATGCGCCGCAGTTTTCAAGTTTTATCCCTTATTTGGCCATAGTGCCCATCGATCAAACCACAATCAAGACCCTGTATATCTTTGTCGAAATTGGAATCGACTCGTCTCACTTAACAGAGACGATACGACTAAATTTCCCAAATGATCGACAGACATTTCACAAACAATTACTCGAATATGAAGAAGATAATGTACGGATACCTGCTGGTCAGAAAATCGGCAAGACTCGCCACCTCCAAATCGAAGGTCTTTCGAGTGAAGGAGAAACGGAACCTCCAGCTCCTGCCGAACCGACAAGGTTTGCGTTGGTCTCAACAATCCAATTTGTAGCAGCTCTACAGAGGTTGAAGGAAGATCTGACGTCGCCGTATTCTGATGTCGGAATGTCACCTAATGGACTGCTGCACAGTGCAGAATCAGAGTCATCAGCGGGAGATGTCTCGAAGTCGTCATCTGGTCATCGCCTTTGGACTGGCGTTTATGACGCCACAATACCGAGATCTAAACCTTTGTCTCCTGGTGAAATACTAGGGTGCACTGCTCCCCTACTTGGTGATATAGACGCCCTGATGTACGGGATCACCTTTGCATGTTCACCAAGTGTCTCATAGTGTTTCAGATATCTTGGGGATGGTCGATTTCACCTAGAGTCCATTATGATCGCGAATCCCTCAGTACCTGCTTTTCGATACGACCCCTATTCCAAGAAAATCACGAGAGAGCTTTACAACCACGAGGAAATGCGGATGATCCGAGATGACGCAGTTCAGAAGGCGCGTAAAAGCATCACAGCTTTCCCAAAAACATCTTCACAGGGGATCGTTTCCCCGACTGATGAAAATCCGATATGGGGCATCATTCTTGGCACTTTGGGGCGCCAGGGCAGCTTCAAGCAGATGCAGGCGATCACCCATCAACTTTCTACCTCAAAGACGGATATTCCTTATATCCCTATCCTACTTTCTGAACTCTCGCCCGCAAAGCTTGCACTGTTTAACCCATATATATCGACGTTCATTCAAACGGCGTGTCCGCGGTTGTCGATAGACTGGGGGTATGCTTTTGACAGACCGCTCCTCAGCCCATATGAAACAGCAGTTGTGGTGGGGCAAGCAAAAGGGTGGATGAATGAGGAGAAAGAGGGACGTGAAAGGGCTAGAGGTGGAAGATATCCTATGGATTTCTACGAAGTAGGCAGTCCGTGGGCTGTTGCTAGGACGAAGTCTTCATATCTTTAATTCAAGCACGAGTCTCGGTAAAGAATAATGACACTGATGATCGTATAGGCTAAGTCTGACTTGTCTGCTGCACTCTGTACTTACTCAGCGAATTGCCAGGAAGATCAATCGCAATAAATAGTACGTCATCCATATCATATGTAGTATACTGACCTTATTTCGATTTTGACCCCTGAAGGCCATGACAGCGTGTGCCGCACTAGCTCAAATCTGCATTAAGATTCACTGAATCGCATCCGACTGTTTTCAATCACATCAAGGCAGTAAGAAGGAACGGTCATCTAATTAATGATTCCGTGTCTAGCTTAGGGCGACTATAGACTAGTGCTTATTAAGCACCGCCACAGCATAAGTAGTCACATGCACAGCTTGTACACTCAACCAGGACGAACTTTGGTTCAGTCACGAACCTTGTTCAGCCTCCTGCGTCATGCATATCTGTCTCTTACCTGCAGAAATTGTACTACAGATAATACTCGATATCTATAGAGACCACAAAGGGACTACTGAATGTGCCACGCTTGCTGCTCTTGCAAGAACGTGTAGGAAATTCAAGGAGCCTGCGCTTGACAGCCTTTGGAAAGATATATTTGGGTTCAAGCCACTCAGGCCTGCCTGAAGGTGGCATCGACACAAGTATGCGAGGACAGGTGGTAAGAAAATATCAAAATATTTTCATGCTATCGAATGATCAAATTATATATTGCAAATAGACGCTCAAAAGACCTCTTGCAAATTCAGAGTGGAAGCTTGTGGATCGATATGCACGACGTATCCACTCCTTTGCCGTCTCAACAGCTGATATAGACATACTAGACGGTCGGGTTGTGCAGGTCCTCATTTCTGCGCCATCAACCACACCACTCCTGTCGAACCTTCGCAGGTTGACTTGGTATGGCGACCAACAGCATTTCCTTCCGCTGTTGCGCACCCTCTTTGGACCAACTATCACATCGATGATACTGGGCTTCAAATTGAAGCAGCCCTCATTTGCATCATCAGCTTTGTTGGCTTCCATCGAAGCTCGATGTCCATCCATTCGAGAACTTGATTGCGCATATAGTGGTGATTCTGAAGAAAGTTCAGATCTAATTGTAGAAGCCTTATGTGGCTTGCGGAAGCTTTTTCCATCTTCAAACTAGGGTCTTTCATGCCAGAGACCTTGTTCGTTTGGCTTCGTTACCGTCGTTGAAGTCTCTGCACTTCGACCTGATGGCTTACGATATCGACGAGCCGCAACGTGGTTCCATTCCAACAAATTTCTCCCAACTTGATGAAGTGCACATCACTACACCGTCACATTCCATCCTTAATCACTGTCTCAAAAATGTTCGTTATCCCTCATGTCGATCATTGAAGATGACCGTCGATCCTGATGATTTCGACGCTGACCCAGAGGTCTCGTTATTCCCGTATGGTCTGTTGGAAATTGCAGACGTCATCTCCCTCTCGGAGTGCTTCTCTCCTGTTCTCAAGGAACTTGTTTTTGAATTGGAGTCCGAGCTTGACGACTTTAATTTGAAGACACGCTCGCTGGTCCCAGGTTTGCACTTGGCTTTGACGTGGTTGTCCCGTTGCTGTCGTTTAGTCGCTTGACGAACTTACGGCTCGATTGGATTTGCACTTCGGCCATCGATGACGCCTCACTCAAGACGATTGCGCAATCCTGGCCTCAGCTCGAGACTTTTTGGTTCGGAGGTGCGGTTCTATGGGTGGTCCCGCCATCTCTCACCTTCATAGGATTTGCCCACCTCATATATCATTGCCGGCGCTTGTGCAACATTCAAATGTCCTTTCGCGCATGTCCAGTCGATATCAACAGCGAGCCGTTCTCTAAAACCATCCCTAACGAGAATATCACCAGTTTTTCTGTGGCGGTATCTCCAATTGTCGATCCCATCAGCGTGGCCTGTCAACTGCGTAGATTGCTGCCCAAATTGACCGAAGTCTACTTCCTCGACTGGCTTGCTTACAAGCTTCACGTGCCGCCCTCATTTGAACATTATGAGGATGGATGGAGTACGGTGAACGAGTTCCTGGGGGTTCGTCACTACTACAAATGGAGAAGAAATAGGCTAAAGATCGCAGCCCATGCTCTTGGTTTGACGGGACGTATTGCGCAGTGACTAACCTACAAATATGTATTATCCAGGTCTGGCGAATGCGTTCGGCATGTACGATGGCGAAGACTCGAGTGGAACAGCGGATCCGGAGGAGCTGTCCTTACCTTTTGTACATAAAATGGTTGTCAGCAGGTTTCGAACCAGCTCCGAGAGAAACAGATTTTGACTCTGGTAACCACTTGGCTCAGACGAGTTAGATGGAAATCATCCATGGGCAAATGTCAAGATGTATTCTGATAGAAAAAACAGTGCTTCAGCAGATTTCGAACCTGCAGGGTCCAGAAGAAACAGATTTTGATTCTGTTATGCAACCACTTGGCTGAGACCGGTCGAGATGAGCCCCCAAGGAAACCATGCATGAGTGAATGGATGGGTGTGTTCTGATAGAAAAAGAGGCTTGTTGTCAGCAGGTTTCGAACCTGCTCCGACCAAGAGAAACAGATTTGGACTCGGTTGTGGTGTTCGGCAGGGGTCAAACCTACACAGCCCAAGAGAAACAGATTTTGATTCTGTGGTGGTAACCACTTCGCTAAGGCCAGTTAAGATCAGCCTCTAAGGAGACCATCCATAAATGATTGTCAAGGTGTGTTCGATAGAAAAAGTCTTGTCGTCGGCCGCGGCAGGTTTCGAACCTGCGGGGGCCAAGAGGAACGGATTTTGACTCTGGTGACCAATTAGCTAAGACCAATTAAGATGGACCTCCGAGGAGCTGTACATGAGTGAATCTTCAAGGCATGTTCCGACAAGGAAAAAAAACCTTGTTGTTGGTAGGGATTTCGGTTCTGTTGTGACCAGCTGGCTAAGACCGGTTAAGATGGATCTTCAAGGAAACCATCCATGAGTTAATTTTCAGCGTGTCCTGATAGAAAAACAACCTTGTCATCGGCAGGTTTAGAACCTGGGCAGTCCAAGAGAAACAGATTTTGATTCTGCTATAGCACCCTCTGGGCTATGACCAGTTAAAGATGAACCTCCAAGGAAACCATCAATGAGCGAATCTTCAAGGCGTTTTCCGATAGAAACAAAACTGTTGTCGGCAGGTTTCGAACCTGCGCTGTCCAAGAGAAACAGATTTTAATTCTGTTGTAGTAACCAAGACGCTTCCTGTGCACGTCGAGGTGACCCTCTGAAAACTGTCAATAAGTGAATATCAAGGTTAAGAGGTTCAAATCCACACCACCCAAGGGAGCAGATTTCTAGTCCGTTCTGGTGCCAGTTGCTACTTAAGATAGACCTTGAAGGAGCGAGTCAGAGGCTGGCATCGGTGCCGTTATGATGATGGTGTAAGTAAAACATTGATCATGGCTATGTACTTGGCACATGCTGCCCCCTGTCAAGGAAAAACAAAATGTTACTTCCGATATCAAACGACAGATATGTACACATGCAACACTCGAACTAGCGCCTGAAGACTCAAACTGTCCACACATCACACCCTGTCCATCGCGTGAGTTTGACATACTCGCAGTAATAGTGGTGCAACTTACCCATAAACATACTCAACCTCATCAACCCCACCGCCAGAACCGAAAGGACCTTTATTCTCGCGAGACATAGGACCGAGCTCAGGCCCATCCTCGTCGTCGTCAATAGGATTCTCATCGTCAAGACCAAATGTCAAAACAGGGCGAAGTCCCCCTCCTGAACTAGACCGCCTGTTACCTGCCGGAGATTTAGGCAGTGCAGCCATAGTCTTTGGGCTCATGTGCTTAAATAAGTCATGAATGAGATGCAACCCGTGTCGGAACATTTAGGCGTTGGCTTACCTCCCAATCATTCAGGTTCTCATCTGGGATGTCACGATCATCCCGACCGACGTCAAGTCTGGGGTCGTCGCCCAAATCACCAATTGACGCCACGCTGTCGCTGTCGCTGATGTTGTCAGCAATATTTGAGACAAGCTCTGGGAGCCGCTGCCATGCGTTCCCGCCCGTTGAGATCGTTCCGAATGGTGGAAGGCCAGATTGATCGTCGGACCAACCGAGATCAGACAGGTATTCCTCATATTCCTCCTCAAACGCAAGATCTTCGGTAGTATACGGGAGAAATATGGATGGATCCGGTGCTTGAGAACGCGGAGGTGGGAAAACATCAGCCTCGACGACGTTCGGAGTGCCAATTGGTCGGATGATGTTTCCGAGGTCTAGCCCTGGAGGCAGGCCTTCCATGTTGTGAGAAATACTGACGGAACGCCGATGTGCCTGGGATTGCTGGCTCGGGGCCTGAGGTCCGTATCGTTTGTTATTATCTAAGGAGTGGGTCACGGTGAGTATGATACATAAAAACGCGGGAAAAACGCATACAATACTTGACAAGGTGACGCAGAGCTTGTTCTTGTGCCTGAAAGAACATCGGCATAGGACACTAAAGATGAGACTCGTTACATACCTGAGCGTCAGAGATATCATCAACCTCGGTGCCAGTTAGCCATTCATCACGCAGATCCGGTCGACAGTTCAGGTAGATCGACGTGATCACCTTCATATTTGCTAATAGGGGATAAGTGTAAACGCTTACTACTGTAGTCATCGCACGTACATTGCCGCCACTTCCTCCCACAGAAGGGAACTTGACTCTTGATAAGTTTCAAGACATGGAGTTGAAGCAAAGGATGCGAAACCCGTAGCACGCGTTTCAACACCGCCTGAGCAAGTTTGTAAATAGTTAATGACAGCTCAAACAGGCGCGCTCACAGAACTCTTGTACTGCACAAGCATCCATATACGATGTGACCGGCTCTTGGACAACTTCTGCATAATCTTGGCAAAATTAATTGTGGAAAAGAAGTTGCGCCATGAGAACTCCGTAAGCATTTCGACTTCTTCTTCGTGTTTTTGGCCGTTCGGAAGATTTTTTGTCTGTAGCACCACGTGGGCACAAGAACGGGGTTTTTCATCCTGCAGACGTGGAGCAATTTTTGCGTGATGTATCTGGCAATACCGGAAGAAGCTGGGTAATATCCAAGATTAGTCTCGATACTCGCGGATTCCGCCTTACTCACTTGTGGTCAGGAGAATCGGCTTTTGATACGACGGATGACGAAACTTCTTGCAGTCCAAACATCTTCAGAATCAGCAGTAAGCAATTGGTGTCCAATAGAAGCTGGCCAAGATGATGAAACTTCATCACATCTGTGGTGTACGTTAGATATGCGTTGACACACGTCAAGGAAAAGTACTCACGGGAAGCTTTGAACCATTTCAGCGTCAGCAACAAAATAGCTGAGACGGCTTTGGATGTAATCTCGCGATGCCGGGTCACATCGAGGTCGTCGAGTGTCGGCGGTGGGGCGGGAGGTTGCTCAGGTGCTAAACAAAATTATGATCAACATGTGTGAGAACGGACCACGGAGATACACACGAGATGCAACACCGGGAGGGAACACTGAAGATGTTGATGACTGAGGAACTTGCTGCTGCCCGGTCCCAGCGGATACAGTCGCTAAAAGGAGTTTCAGTAAGACCAGTACCCATCCTGATAGGACAGGCAATACGGCGCTCTAAACGCAGGTGAGTCAATGGCGATACGACGTTGAGCGAACTTACATAGATTGTTTCAACCCTCTTCAGGCGCATGAAATCCTCCTTTCTTTCCCTCGCCTTGCGCTCTTGGGCGGAAGAAGCGGCATCACCTACAGCCACAACGGCTTCCGCGATTTTTGCATCCAGCACTGCAACATCTAGTAATGGCTCTGCAATCTCAAGATCCTGAAATAAACTTTCTCAGCAACGGCCATCCAAATTAGCAATGGGACGGCATACATCGCTAGTGACTTGGAGTGGTTCGGCATCCCCCTCAGACCCAGGCATACAGTCAAGCCCGCTCTCGGCAGTCATGCACTCTTCTCTTGTCTTCCACATTTGCCAGAGCGAGAGACTTACATACATATGCCGATTATATAGCTTGTCCGCCTCATCGATGGCAAACGGTACGAGGCGATCATTGTTAGCACCAAATCTACTCTTCCGGGAGAATGGAAATAAGAATGGCCGATTTTGATCCGTCTGATATTGCTGTTTCTTGGGCTTGGGAGAAGGAGGCGGGGATGGTGCAGGTGTTGCAGGCTGAGGACCCGGGCGATATCCTGTATTAGGAACATGTGACTGGAAAGGCTGGTGATTCAGCGAACTTGGAAGACCAGAGTGCTGCGAGTCTGCGTCATCGTGGTGATAGTGATGGCGGACAGGAATAGGAGAATATGCCTGTGCTAATTTGGAAGTGGAAACGGAGGGCGCGGGTTTGATCGGAGGTGTATCTGGTTGGGTGAGCGGAACTGGAGGCGTGAATGTCGGGTATTTCACCGAAGTCTCCTGTCGGAACGTTTCAATGTCAAATGGGGTGCATTTGACGGGGACAGCTTTTATATTCGTTGTGAAAAGCGTCAAATAAGCTTTAATTGAAAGTGACCAACCTTCGTCGGGCACAGACGGAAGGTTGGCAAGTTCCCGGGCCAACTTCTTGACACGTGCAAGTTCTCTGATGCCACCACAACACGCGAGAAGTGTCTTCCAAAGCACAAGGAGTAGCTAATTGTATTTCAGTTTCGCAACGCGGCTTCAGATCTGCTGCTGTGTCATACCTTCTTAATGGGGTATCCCTTCGCGCTCTTGTCCCTCAAGGCAGAGACCACGTTGAATAAGTACACCGGTAATGGCGGGTCCATGCTCACTAACCGATCGGAATTAGCCTGTATGACGTCTTCCCGTTGCAACACGCACTTAGTTCATCTGCGAAGTCATCGCGTTCCTTGAATATTTCAATGAGGTGGTACATCATGCCGAGATACACCGAGATCTCGGTTGTAACCTCTTCTAGAAAGTCGGCTTTTTCAGTAGGTGTGATCTGGAAGTGTGCTGTATCTGCATCTGAGAGCGAGCTGTTATCTAAAGGTCAGATAACCGACCACGTACTAAATAAATGCATACCAAAGTAGATCATGTTTCTGACTCGCGATTTTCATTGATTCGACGATTGTGCTTAACCCATTAGCGATTCGCACAATCTTGCAGTTCTCGTAGATCCAGTGCAACTGATGCTCTGGAGACGTTGTCTCAGCAAAGGTACCTATGTCATAAACGAATGAGTATTCGTTGTTTCGTCGCGCATGGGAATGAGACCTTGCAGAACGTAAAAGAGTCGACGAGCATTCGTAAATCGGATCTCTGCGTCCCTGTGCTCGAGACTTTCGAGGAGTACCTCAACGTGTGCCTTCCGCTGTGAGGGAGTAGTATCGGGGCTTGTCCACTCTATAAATGTGAAAGTTATATCTGATCCTGACGTGTGATGGACGGTGCTGCATACCTCCGGGAAACGAGCCTTTCCATGCTTTTAGATTTTCCGCGACTTGAGGCATCTCTACGTATGAGTAAAATTCATCGATCTCATTCATGACTGTGTCTTCATCATCGTAACGAAAGTCATAAAATGATTGCTATATATATGATAGTACATCATGAATACGATAAACGACAAACAGAGCCGGAAACATGCCTTTGGCTTTGGCGCGCATGTGACCATTGCCTTGAGCTGTCCTAGTGTTATGGAGTCTAGTCCCAGCTGGGATGCGGTGTTTGCACCATCTTGTTCCCCAGTAGAGTATGAGGGCGGGGCTGAAAATATCATGCCGCTCATGTTGACGGAGGTAGTAGTTTACTACGATACGATACTCGTAACGATAAAGAACACGACTGTTACCACCGAATATCACGTGACCTACACATGTCTCTCAGGGAAAAACCTGGCAGCTTTATATAAACTCCCTAATGCCATGTCGTACAAAGACCCTGTTCTTGGACCTGTCTCTGCTCTTATCGATGTGGCTGACATGGCCAAGATCAGGACCAGGACCAAATCGGGCCACTCTGCAGTGCCTGCTGCTGCTGCCATCACGATCCAAGTTGAAAACAAAGCGTGCCCGGAAGTAGTCCTAAACTAGTTCCTGACTCAGTCATGAGGGAATTCGCATGGCTATCTGGACTCTGGGTGAAATGATGATTCGATAGCGATGACAGTGGCGTTCCAAAATGGCGTGGCTAAGTATATGTGGGCGTAGTAAGGCGTCCTCGTGTCCACGATTTGAGTCATTTCACGGAACGATTAAGGATCAATAGATGATTCGCTTGACTCATCCACGTTTGTAATTATTACCTGAACATGCTCGGCAGAGACGCGTACGCAGACTTTGTAGCGAACTGCAGGCTAGCCTATGTATATGGCGTGGTTTCATGGCGTGGTCTGAGTAATCGCAGCCTGGTCGTAGTCAATGGTTCCCTGCGCCCCGAGTCCCCAAGCGGAACCAAATCAAAAACGACTGTGAGAAATTCTGACATAATCATAACATTATAAGAATTTTTGGGTTCTTCCGTTCTTTCAACCACGATTCTGGCTGTGGATCGACTTCGCAGTCGGTCACATTCTTGCCAATTCACTCACCGTTCTCGTTTCGGCTCATCGTCTGCGACAGCGTCTGCTTCGTTGCGATCGATTCACTCGAGTATCGGTTTCAGATTCGGTTCAAAGTCGAAGACGCTCTCGGTAGTACAAGGTAAGTACTTGCTGTGACCCCCCGATATTTTGTCATCGATAACTCATCCAAATTTCAGAGCATACAAAAAGGCACGCCTTTGCTGCGCGTTTGCCACTCATCACCTTCCATTTCTCTTCCTTCTGCTCTTGGATCTGCTTACGACTCATCTTACGATTTTCGCTTCCACTTCGATCCTTCGGGAGGCACCTTCACCACTAGATATCAGAGTCGTTCGCTGCTGCACTTTGCAGTCCATCGGACGCTCTCCTCTCTGTCCTTCTTCATTTGCAGATGCCAGTCCCCGTCCCTCCCCGACAGCCGTCGCATCAAGTTCATAAGTACTCCAAAACCGAAGACGCTTCAAAGTCGTACTCTTCTGTTTTTCATAATCTGAAGCACACCCTACCTGTCTCTCCGAGGGGCCCACCGCCGTCTTTCGGCAGTCGTGATCAGTGGATCAATTCTCTGCCTTCTTGGAGGAGGACCAAAACTCGCCGCATTTGGGAGGATGACGTGCGCTCCACTTCTGAAGAACGGAGAGAACGGGTTTTTTTCCAAGGGTTGACTAGTACGGCCGACGTGCAAGTCAGTAAAGGAAATCATGCGGAGGCATGTCTTCCGCCCCTGAACGCCTTCCTTCAAAAATATGCCTCGAACACTTCGCCGAGTGACGCTGGCCAGCCAATACATGCCGAGCACAGGCCCTCTACATATGTACCCGTTTGGGGTGCTGAGAGCTATGACAGTCCGGATGATTCCTCTACGTACGACTATGTATGGCCTCGGTTCGCACCTGTGCTGGAGGAGGACTCTGACGATATGATGAATGGCGACTTGGGTTCTAGTCCCATCGGTCCCATGACTCCTTTCGCAGAGTACGTGGACCGTGTAATCGCCACATCCGACGTAACAACAGTATCCGAGCGAGTCCCGCTTACACAAGATAGTTTACATCAATATGGACTCTATTCCTGCAATATGGTCGACTATCAATGCGGAGACCAGATCAAACAAGAGTCGGTCGCTTCTGTTGATTCGGCGCCATCTGCGTCAACGAAGTACAAGATGTTCGCGGAGCCAATGGCGGACTGGATCGTTTCATATGTTTGGAAAGTTTGCAAGAATTCAATTGCCCTTCCACCTGCAGTTTCTCGTTACACGTACGATAAATTTCCTCGGTTAAAGTTCTGATCAATGTTAATGTGACTTCTACAGTCCTTCGATGAGCGGTCAGAAGCTAGCCCCTACAGCACCAATGCACTTATCTGCTGCAGTCCACTCCCTTCTAATGTCGACGCTTCTACAACCATCTGCCGTGTTACTCGCTATGTGGTATATCGCTCGATTACCAGTATACTTTAGTGGGGTCACTTTAGGGTTGGAGGTAAAAGAACGGAGATTTAGAGCCGAACTGCTTGATACAAGCAGCGGAATTGACGGGAAAACGTTGGAGGCCAATGCCACGTTCCGACTCATCGTCCTTGGATTCATGCTGGCGAATAAGTGGCTTGACGACCATACCTTCTCCAACAAAACATGGTAAGCACCACATTCAAAGTCCATTTCCGGTCAAAATGACCAATTCCCTCCCTTCAGGCACACTATCTGCAAACTTCCTGTCCACTCGCTAAACAAGCTCGAGTCGCTTGCTCTGGATATCCTTTCCCATGACTTGACAATATCGCCTGCTGCTTGGCGCCAGTGGCTGGGGCATATGTTCTCGTATCATGTCTCGCTCTCGCCTCCTCCATATGCCCAACCGATTTCCCGCCCCTCTTCAAATCCTCAGTCAATCGTTCGGAAAGTCATTGAGGAGATCATGGAAGCGCCTCTCACGCATCCCAGCTCGGAACCCGTCTTCCTCAGCTTCGAGCAGAGGAACAAGACAAAGTTCAATGAGACAGAAACGTGCGCCGAACCTTCCCACGAAGCCTACGACATTGATCTCGATGAGGATGGACCGCTTCGGGAAGAGTATTTGCCAAGGCGCCGCGTGAGCAATGGCAGTGATACAAGCCGACGCAGTACAGAACTGACTTCAAGAGTTGAGGTCGAGCGGAGAGAGCTTCGGGAGTCTGCGACCAGGAACGCACTTCCTCCTCCGTCCAAATGGAGCCCGGCAGCTGATGAGCCCATCCACCGTGCTAGTGAGCGTCCTGCGTTATACATGCCAGTTCAGCCACCAGCGGTATGTTGGGCGCCTGCAGTTGCTTATGTGCCTGTCAAACTCCCCCCGGATTATTCTAGTGTTCCGTATTCCAAACCAGCGGCTCCTTCGAATGATTACTATTATTCACAGTCTGTACCGCCCTCACAACCACGTTGTGACGCTGATGCATTTTCCCCGCCTAATTCTGCCTACTCATATCCTATCGGCTTTGACTATCAGTGTGGTCACGTTCGTATGTCATTCGATGGAACAGGTTACCCCTCTCAACCGATGGCAAATTCTAATTGGCCGTCTGCTGAGGCATATGGATTCCCCGCACCTAGAGTCCTCTTTGGCCCCCATCCACCTATCAATTACCAGTCGTCCTGGGTTCGTGCTTGAAGATATGTTTCTGGACCAGATGCTTGCGCGCGCATCTTAGATGTCAATTCTTCGTGTTTTCCGGCTTTTAACACTACTGCAATCGATTCCGACGGCACCACCTATGTGCCACGTCATAATTCCGCTCTCTCTATCCATCCTTTCGCGGTTGTCAATACTGGATTTCTTTCTCTTTGTCGCCGGCACTGTTCTATACAAACACGATCCCCACCCTTTCAAGACATATCCATCCTGTCTCGGGGACAAATCTTCTTGATCTTCATCATTTCGATCGCATATATTCTTATTTATATGCGCGTCCGCACTCACTCTTCTCGCCGGCTGAAGTTGGTGTGAAGACGACGATCTCGGACTATCTGTGCCATACCGTGTTCATCGATTGAACTTTCGCGGCGTTCGGTTGACTGTTTCATCGTCGATGTATCCACTTATCATTTCGGTATCCTCATGCTCCTCAACTAATAACCTTTCACGACTTTATTTTTTCCTGCCTTCGGCTTTGGTGTTTCTTTTTGCTACGTTTTTCTCATTCAGTACGCATAACGAAATCACTTAAAAAAAAAACGCAGAAAATTATTAACGCTACAAAAACATTTGCTATTCCCTCATTCCCTATCCTTCCGCCTTGGCTGCTATGGTAGCTCCCTTTCCTCCTGTCTTATCATCCGTTACCCATTTTGGTGGTTAGTTTAGCTTTTAGCTTTTCTTTTTCACCCTTCAGCTCCTTTCCGTAGGTAAGAAGTTATGCACCTCCTTTCCCTAGCACTCGATAGTCAAGTGTGAAGCCCACACGCCATACGTACTGGTTCTCATACGTACGCTCTGATACTTCGCTTTGAATGCTATCCTCCAGTATGTTCCCCATGAGCGCGCAAACACGTTAGACGTTTAGAAGATGGCATTCAGACACAATCATACAGTACTTGATTGTCTATGTAGTACATGGGACTTCTTTGCTTGCCTTCAGATCTTTATCAGGATAAAAGGGACCTGCAAAATGTCATCAGTAATGAAATATTCAAATATATGGCTCTCATGGTATACCTCAACATCCTCCATCTCGTCATCCATGAGCATGACTTCAACCAGGAGGTGCTTGGTGTGCGGAGGGATAGGCTTCTTGCTGACGTGCTCTACCAGCCTGCTGAATTTCATAGGCATCCTCTCAGTGCTCTAAATGATTTACATGAGCAGCTGCCATGGGTTAATCGCACACATTACGAACCTTCTTCTTGTCGGTGAACGAACTCCAGAGCATACTCACACCCTGACTAACCATGCTGACATCTAAGTTGTGGTGAGTCTTAAACCAAGTGATGAACTCCTTGAGTGTCGGATCGTTCTTGAACTCCATCCGGTCCCAAAGGGTCCATTCAGTGTTTTGGAATTTGTTCTTTTGGGCAGCGATGGGCTCCGAGAAACCGAAGAAAGGTAGGGCAAGGTTGATAAAACCGTTCTTGAAGTCATCTAACTTATTCTTCCCGTCTATGATCTACAAAGCGCACCCGTCAGCGCACCCGACGGGTAAGGAGGACAAACATCTCGCCTTGTAAAGTTCAAGACACACCAGACCCACAACGAGCGCGGTAGTGGTAGCAATGGCAGGAATGATTTTGCCTGCTATCTGCTTTGTGGTGTGACGATCGGCGATGGTAATGTTGTAGTTCATCGCACGAAGGTTTGACGCAGCGGTGATGAGATCGATGTGATGGTTAGTGTCATCGTCCTTCTCAAACTCGACAGGAGTGAGACGGTAGCCAGCCAGTGACGAAGGAGGAGGCAGCTTCTTGATCAAGTCGGAGACGTTGTCAGGATCTGAAAGGAATCACGTTCTGCAGGTGACAGTCTTAAAAATGAGTGAACGTACCAGAAGACGATTGATTGACAGGGTCGTTTTCGGTAATCTGGATCTTCACTCCGCTCTTTGGAGAGAACTCGGGAACGATCACAGAGTCTGCAACCCTCTTGAAGACTGCAGGATCAGTCTCTCCTCGGAGGCCATAATTATAGGCATGAAGATTGGCTGCGGCAATGATGAAAGAAATATGTGTGGGCTGAGGAAAATAATCAGTACGTCAAGGTCTAGCAGCATACTGGCTGACGTACATCTGAAGAGTCGAACACAAGTGGGTCTGGTGCCCTCTTCGGCCCACTCCAGAACGGCTGGCCCGTGCTGGTAACATGATCCTTCGGAAGACTGTGGAGAAGCTGCCGGATAGCGTTATTAAACTTCTCCTCGAACTGCAGACGAGCCCAGATAATACACTCCTCGAAAGTCAACGGCTTGTTGGTAACCAGATACGAAACAATCTGGGAGACGTGGTCATGTGATTGGCCCGAGTATTTGAGGGAATTCTCAAGGTAGTTGGGCTCCGAAAGATATTGATTGACAGATTCCACAGGTTTAACAAACATTGCGTCAAACTCTTGCCGAGCCCACTGTATTGCTATCAGTCCGTGCTAATCAAGAAAAAACTAAAGAGCGCACCTCAATCGTGTGTGTGATGGCATTCGGGAAGTTTTTAACCGTGCATGACAAGGTCTGCTTCTCTGGGGGATCTTGCGAAGACGAGTACGACTCGGTGAGATGAGGAATTACGACTTGGGTATTGCCTTTCGTGCCCATGGTACCGGATTCTAGGAGTGGCTTTTCGTACAAAATGCAACGTTGATCCATGTATACACCTAGGACGAGTGTCGTTAGACGAACATCACAGAGAACTGGAGAGGGTCTTACGTGCAGCAACGTTATCCAATGCATTTGTGACACCGTCGAGTCCCGCAAAGAAGTCGTCATCAAAGACATCTTGGGAGAAATTCAAAATGGGGACAATACAGAAGATGATAAGTGACTGACTTTCTGTCGCCTGACCAACAGGATCTTGTCTACAGAGAATATGACCCTTGAGAGCTGGATTCATGTCTGCAACCGCTGCCGCTGCAACTTCAGACTTGAATTTCCCAAGATCTTTGGCGCGGAAGAGGAATTGCCGGTTCAGGTTGCTCTTTTCGATGGTGTCTAGGTCGGTGACATGAATCGTAGCATCGGGCCCGGTAGCGAGACCCATCATGCTCCAGTTCTTCAACATCTCACACCCGATTGCTCCTGCACCAACGAGGAACTGACGGTGATTGGCAAGTTTATCCTGGAAAGACTTGCCAAACACTGCAATTTGTGCATCATACCGGCTGCCAAGCGGTTGGCAATCTTGCTCATTCGGCAGTGTACTTGGCAACGACTCCAAAGAATCGAAATACAAGTTCTGGAGCATAGGATGGAACTTCGCAGAGCATGCTTTCAGCACTTCCTGTGCCACGAAACCACCAATTACAGCGGCGACGGGAGGTAAATCACCAGTCGCTTGATATGCCAACTCTGTGAGAATCTTCTCGTCAGCATCCGCATCTATTTTCTTCGCTAAAGCTATTAGGGAAGCAGCATCTTTTGCGTTTCGGGGACGAGGTAGACACTGGTGTTGCGCCTTGAATTGTGATAAAGCTTGGAACCCTGCGTGGAGAGTAGCAGGTCTATCGAACTTGGCGAAGTCTGTCATGAAGAACTCTGGAGCTGCAAGCGACTCTCGCAAGGATTTCTAGAGAGAAAAGTCAATTATAATCTAATGAGACCGGAGTATAACTTACAAACTGGAGGATTTTGGGCATTTTCACCTGGGTAAAGATCCCTCCTCGGACATATTCTCCCAGGTCAGAAGTGTCACCGATGGTGAAAGTATATGGACCCTTCACTGTTATTTTGCGAGGATTACAACCATTCAGCTCAGTCATGCCCTGCACTTCAGTGAATGTGACGAAATCGCCATCTTCAAGGCCGTGTCTTGATTCATCCAGACATGTTACCAGTCCTTCCTTGTCCTATGTAATGATAGTATAGATAGGACATCGCAGTTATAGTTCATAAGACTTACTTTTTCAACTGACACGATCATTCCGGTAAGAGCTTGCTCGCCTGTAGGATCCACGCAAGTGAACTTTGGACCAAAGTCATTAAAGACGGAGCTGATCACGATCAATAACATATAAAGGGGGGTAACAGTCGTCACGTACCCAAAAAGACCACGGGTCTCTGCTGAGATAAAGTGAACACCATTCTGATGTGTCCAGTCGTTGATCTCAACTTGTTTCTCGTAAGAGACGCCACACAATACAACGGCCTGGAAGAAATCGACATCACAATGTGGCTGACGGTGCATGAACTTACCTGGAAAGTTCGTATTAAATCAACTGAGATTTCTTGTCCTGCATTTCCTCCAAGATTTCGGACGGGGACGTAAGCATTTAGTTCGGCTAAACGAGGTAGGGTGGACGCTGCGCGCGGCTTTCCGATATCTTCTTCGCGAAGAAAGTACTGTGAACAATGTTTCAATGACAAATCTTGAGGCAGTGTGATGCCTAAGCACGCACTTGTGAGCTGAGATCTTGCATGGTGACCGGTTCTGGGTCATACAGCGTTACGGACTTGACTCCCGCCAGACAAACATTCTTGGCTGTAGAATATATGAGAGTGAAATGAGTTTGTTGGAACTATGCTTGTTGGCAAAAGGGTTACCAATCTCAGCTCCAAGGCCTTGCAACCCGACGATCAGTACATTAGAGGCAGCCATCTTCTTCATCGCTGCACACATCACTCAGCAAACAGGGGACAGTTGTTTACAACATGACTAACCCTCATGCCCTAAAACATAGCTGCAAAATCACGTAGGATTGCAAGTGAGCGATGCGAGCCACACAGGATGACAGCAACACCTACAGTTGACGAGAGTACAAGCCTTCATCAATCGCGGCCTCGTCAACATCCATCTTTGCTGCAAGATTGCTGGCATCTGCCATTATTAATATATGCGTATGGAGGTAGGTGGTGGTGAAAGATAAGATCGCGGCGCAGCTGAATCTAAGTAATACAGTCAGTACGCTTACCGATGACTAAGCATGGCTAAACCAATTTTGGGACTCTGTTGTGAGTCTGACGAGCATGCTGGGATGACAGAGCCGACCAGTTAAGCCAGGACATGTATTATAGTACGGGCCTGAAGAACTACGCCTAGAGGGTATGCTGCCAGTGCACCTTGGCACCTACCCACAGCTCTTCTTCAAGTTGTATTATGACCCCTGTCTCGCTCACTGGCACCCTTGAAATTCTAGCACCCAGTGGGCATACTCCCACATATCGATCTATATCTATACGCTCTTCCTTACCAGAAACAAGAATTTCCATACCGACTGGTGGCAGCAAGTAAGCACTGCTGCTGCTACCGAGGAGCCCCAACTATATATTTGCATTGAATTCCACCTCTATCATGCGATGACACTAGTATCATATGTTCTTACCTCGATACCCAAACGCAAAGACTACGCTGATGCCGTGAGTAACACTCTCAAAGGGCACTCTACATTTTATGACCTAATTATAGTAGAATACCTTGACGTCGCACACAATTGTTGAAGGCTATATGATTCAGTACTGCTCGAGGTACCTCAAAATCATCGGTATCATTGGCATAAGTCAAACATAAGTGATGCATTGACTATCCACCATTAAACAATCGCAAAATGTGACACTCGAATCTGCCAGACGCCCATCAGCTCTCCATATCCATTTTGCACAAGATTATCAGCATTGACTAGAATAAGAGAGAAAACGAATACCTCTTTAAACCAGCAGAGTGGTCATCGAGCTCGTGTTGTCTAACGTTCCGCACCGCTAGATGGTGGTATACCTGCATTGTGATCATATAATTTCAAGAAAAGGCATAATTGTTTGGGAAAACACTTATGACCATCCAGCGGGAAGAGCACTGATGGAAGAGCCAGGGTGAGTGATTCACAGGGGGTTGGTCGACGCAAAACTTGCGGAATTACTGGTGCGCTATTTCTAACAGTCCGTAGTGGTGTAACTCACTTGAACGAATTCTCAATTATAGCACCAGCATAAAAACTATAGCACAGCACACCTGGTACTTGCAAGAAGATTCACCATTGAACATTTCGATCCTGGAACATTCAAACGTACCTGGCGATCGAATAGTGGTACTAGTTGGAGAAGTTCTTGATCCAAGACACCATTGCCAACTTCAACTTCATGGTGTGATGATTGGGTAGGGATTAGGTTACCTATTGACCTGGCATTTATGTCGGTCAGTGAGTGTCAGTGGTGCACACGTCACCAGGAATCATTACTTACCTTCCTGGACATTGCCTTAATTTTGAATCGTTTGTCAATGATGCCAAGAGAGTGAATCCATATGAGATCTACCAAGTTCTACGATGAAGGAAGGCCCTAACAGAAGAAAATTACTGAACAGGTCACATGTCACCTCTCCCAGACATTGTCCCAATTTTGAATCTTTTGATGACAAGAGATTTCAGTTAGAGATGAAGAAAATGCTAAGGAAGTGACGACTCGATCAATTGTGATGGTACTTCATCTCATTCCCATGATCCACGTGAACTTGAATCTCAACAATAAGTCACCGTCTATCCAAGCCGGTCGTCAATGGGAAATATATACCTGCACCGCACCCAATTCAATCAAACGGAAGCCGTTGCAGGTGGTGTGGCTGCATTTTCGCGAACTTGTCGAGGATTCGTTGAGGCGGTAACCCAACAACTTGAACAGGTATCGGGGGCCTTTGTTCCTTCATTGCGTGGCGATAGTCTGTCCAAGGAAGACCAGGATCTCACGAACAATTGACAGCTTGTCACAGCCTGAGCCACCTGAGTGGCGCTGCACCTTCGAAGTGAAGCGCCAGGCCCAAGGGCTATAACCTTCTCGCTGTACAGCACGTCGCACGACGGCGACTCAAACGAAGGCCGTCGAGAAAACTACCGAATATTTAATATTAGTCAAGGGGTGCATACTTAGTAAAACATATGCGCAGCAACACATAAGTTGGTACTTACTACTAGTTACTGTCAACCAGAACATTGTTGAGCGGAGCAATTGAAATTGGCACTCGCCATCGCCAACTTCAACCTCTTAAAATTGCGTGTTGCTTACCAAGACGATCTTGCAAACTGCGTCCATCGGACGCTTGTCCGACGCCTTAAGGCTTACATTAACAAAGAAGACCGCCTCAACCTGGTATAACAAGAAACGACAACGGTATTACAGCGAACTACAAGAACCACAAATATCCAAAACAAAATGATCGATCAGCAAAGGGTGGAAAGTCAAGGTGCGCGAGAGACGTATAGCACACACTAAAAAGGTAAGGAAACCCTATACAGTCCATCATGAGCTTTACATTGGCCGAAGCCGGCGCGCTGGCGCTGAGCTTGGCGGAGGCTGCAAATGCTGCCAACTTATGGTGCCAATGATCTCGTTACGATCCACCACACGACGCAGAAGGCAAAGCATACTGGAGGGGACGGGAAAGCAAGGAGATCATAGTGAGGAGACGAATGTGATGGAGCGATGGTGGCTTTTCACCCCAGAGTGGTCTGGCAAGGACCATAACGACCTACAGAATGGGCCAAATGAGCACTAATGGTGCTCAAAGGACCCCCAACTGCGGCACCCCAGGTCCCCTGGGTAATGAATTCCAGTAAATCCAACGCTGTCGTAGGCTGCCTCGATTCAGGTGCAAAATTGTGACTGCCTGGGGCAATACCCATCGTACGAGGGTTCTTATTGACGATGGGGTCTGCCTCAGGACACCAGTCACTGGGATCCGGGAGACAGGTCAAGGGCTTGACCGGAGTGGGTGCGTGGATCATCAGAGGGTCCTGGCGGGGCGCCGCAGCAATTTTCTTCTTCCGACCGCGGTATCGGATAAAAGTCGTGTTAACATCTGTGGCTTCACTGACAGCGAGCATATCATCAAGAACGCGAAATATGACGACACTTTTGTCGCTAGAGAGTTGGCTGGAGGAGATACGAAGCCCAAGCACCCAGCTATGCAATGACGAACTGGGGATGTACCCGAGATAGCCGAGGGATGCCAGCGCGGTCTTTTCGACATTAGTGAGGGTGGAAGAAGGAATTGCGGCTGTCTTGACCCTGGACAGAGCTTCAGCAGTCAAGTCATCAAATAGAATGGCCCCACGCACCATGTCTTACTCGGGAGGTAAGAATCGTTGACCAGTTTGTCGGCCAACCTTGCAACGACAACGAAAGCGGAGAAGAGAAGCTCGTCGAAAGTGGCTGCGCCACAACAGTGGAGATGGTTGAAGATCGAGACTCCTAGGAAATCATTCCCTTGACCTATTTCTGCCGTGGTAATCTTAGAGATGTACCACAACGCATGAATGACAACCATTTGAGGGTTGCTGACGGATTCCAGAATGAATCGAATACGAGTGCCGATAATGGAGGTCACGTAATTTCGCCCATCCAATTCCCTGCACATTGAATGAATAATTAAGTTGAATGCCTTGCCGAACAATGACTCACGGGTCAGGGAATATTTCATCTGCGCCGGCTTTGATAGCTAACGAATACATGAAATGCGCGGAAAGGCTAGAGAACGCAGTTGCAATGCCATCAAGGTCTGGACTTTTGGACGCTATGACCCGAGGGACAGCGGTGCCACCCGAATGTTTAGGAGTATCTGAGGAAGCTGTGACTACCCTGGCGACACCGTCCGAATTCAACTGGAAGAGAAGACTCTCTGTACCATGTCTCCCTTTGGCGACGCTAGAAGGAGCCTGGGAAACACAGCCAGGACGAGTGACCGAAGGCAGAGAAACAACATGACCGAGACCAGGAGGGACCATGGGCGCTGAGTGTCTCAGCGCGACATCCTTGGAAAGGGCACGTAAGCGAGGCGGCAAGCGCGACGGCTGAGACATGTCAAACAGACGATGCTTGAGCGAGTAGGAGGGCCCGCTCCCACAGGAGGCGCTCGCAAAGTTGCCTCGGGCAACTTTCGAGGAACTGGCAGCAGCAAAAGGGAATAATCCAAGCTTTTGTAACTCCGTCTGAGTTGAGCACGCTTTTACGTCGTGTGGGGGTTCCGCAGCCCCTTGCACGAGGTGGGGGTGATCAACGAAGTAGGAACGTGTTGCCCGTGAACGGGCGAAGGGGTCTTCCATGCATGTGGTGCTAAGCGCCTGCGGGGCCTCGATCGTGCCCCTGCCGGTCTTCATATTTCCGCTGTCAAAGATCGGTGGCGGAAGGGTGTCTGCGTCAGGGGAACAAGCCCATCTTGGCTTTCTGAAGCACGGGTTGTGGAGAGGTGGACGTTTCGAAGAGTACCTTGAAGCAAGATTACCTCTGGTAGCAGTCATTATGGTCAATACGAGTGTGAACAGGGATGTTGAATACTGTTTCAGGGAGTACAGACGAACTGCACAAATCCAAGTAAATGCGGGGCGCCTTTTGTATCGCACCCCCACTCTAACAGGGCAAACACAGGAGCAGTGTGAACGTCCACAAGTTGTTCAAGCGGTTCGACCTCCGATCACGTTTGTGGCGCTCTCGAGGGCACTATGGACAAAGCCAAAGCGAGCGGTGCTCGCCGCCGCCGGAACGATATGGAAATAAAGCTAGGACAATGAAATTATAGGTTGAGGATTTCTATCCGCTCAAAGCGCAGGGACAACGACAACCCTGTGGGACAAAGCAGTTGAAGTGGCGAACACCACTCGGAGTTGTTGGTCCTTCATTATTTCGTGTTATACAACTTGATCATTTCCAAAAATGGACTGTTGTCAAGAAACACGTTTACAACTTACGCGAGAGCAGTTGTTTGTTGTGATAGATGCGACCCAAGTTCACAAAGGGCTGTTTGTTTCGAATGTCTTCCTGGGAACTTGTCCACCGAGGACTAGTTGAGTGGCGAATTCAGAGTCGGCAGAGAAACATAAACAAACAACATTACATTGAGGAAACTGCAGGGACGGTACATATGCCACTACATGCTCGAGATCGTCTACTTCCGATAGAACTGTGGCAGTGAATGAGCACTGTATACAGGAACTAATTATGGAAGAACCTACATTACGACGGAAATTGAACCAAAGTGACAGACATCCTCTATCAAAACTACTTCGGAAGCCCCTGTGCCAGCACGTTCAGTATTGGCGTGACAGAGTCAGGACGCGAGGCTGCTCACCGTTTATGTGAAAACTCCCACTCCCGATTGACGATCCTGAAGCCGATGTCTTCATATGGAGGCCCGGCGCTGAAATGCAGCAACACGGTGTCCTCATTCCCGGGTTCCCTGACGATTTTGTACGTAGGGGCTTTTGATTTGTCGATCAGATCCGGGTAAAAGATGTTGAACTGAAGTATGACGTGAGTTGGAAGTAAGTTGTAGGGTAATCAATACATACTTTATAACCCTGAACGACCTTCGGAGGCGGGTTATCGACGCTAATTAATGGTGTCAAGAGAAGATCGAAGAAAGGAGATAGACCACGCACTCGTAGTGAGTCTGGTTATACTTATTCCATTCGTAGCCGGTATGCACGCGGTTGAAGTATCTGGGTTTCCGAGGTCGATATTTGTCCTCCCAGTTGTATGACGTAGGATTTGCAATGTTCTCCTCAAGATTAAAGAGTTCCTCCTCTTCGTCAAGCTCTCTCTCTGCCTCAGCCCTGTACAAAGCTTCGGAAGCGAGGTCAGCACCGCTTGCAATTTCTGGAACTTCGACTTCAACCATAGGTTGAGCAGCCTTAGGCACGAAGCGCGAGGCAGCGACCGTACGGCGTTGTTTCAACTGTCCAACAATAAGCGGAATTTCAACCCACGCGAAAATCGATGCCTACCAATGCACGAAGGTCGTCAAGCTCTGTCACTATATCGATTTCACGTTCATCTTCCGTTAACTTCGTGATGTCTATCAGTGGCGGACTCATAGACCTATCGTAAGGTTCCATGTCCTCGTGTGTGTCTGTTTCTGCTGTAGTTATAGGTGCAACATAATTTGCGTCCTTCAGCCCTTGAGCTGCTGATCGAGCAACACCAGCAAGAAGCTCCTCCTGTGCGTGTAGAGCCTCGTCGCGCTGGCGCTTGCGTAACTGCTCAAGTCGATTGCGAACGACGACTTCGTGCAGGCTTTTCAACTTTGCCTGTCGTGTAAGAGTTAGTTGCAGTATCATCTGCAAAGAAGAAGCATACCTTCGCTTTCCAAACCAGTAGTCTCTTGAGGAGCCCTTCCCAGTAGTCCGTATCAATAGGTTCGCCGCTTGCAAGCTTTGCCTGGATCTGTTTTTGAAGCGTTGCAAGATGGTCGTAGCTTTTACCAGACAAAAGTGCAGTGATTTCTGATTCCACAGCGACCGCCGCTTCTACCCCCATGCATTCACTGGCTTTAATTTTGTCGATACGGTCTTTGCAGACCACCATCATATTCTGAGGGACATAATCAGCTAAGGCAAAACAGACACAACTAACACACCGTCCAAAAGTCGATGTCCACCTCAGAGGTCTCGAGTGAGAGGTAACGCTCAATGTCATCATGAAGTTCGTCAATTTGGTCAGGCGAAAGATTCTGTGGAACCAGTTAGTTGCATGACGGCATTCAAGGTCTAATATCCATACGTCGAGAATGTTATACGGCTCGTCGAGGTCAATTTCGAGCCCGGCATCGTCCTCGATATGATCTTCGTCCAGCGGATGTGCATACTTCAAATTCAAGGCCAAGAAGTCGATAGCTTTTGCCCTCTTTTCCCTTATGCGAATAGCAGCCCGGCTTCGCTCCTGGTCCAGCTGGAACTCCCCATCCTTCGCTATCCATTCCGACATCTGAGCAGACTCTGCCATTCTTGCCATGCGCGACTCTTCCTCTTCTCGCAGGCGTTGCTCCGCTTCCCGTTCCGCTCTGCGTCTGTTCAACCTCTCGAGCTCCTCCTTAGCATCTTGCCTTCTAATTGCATCTTTACGCTGTGCCTCCGCAAGGGACAGACCTTGCTTACGGTCTTTCTCATTCTTCTTATGCCAGCGGAACTGCTGCCCGAGGTTGACGTCGTGGAAGGGATTATCGGTTGCGCTGTACACACTAAGTTCAGCAACCTGACGAGCTTCTTCCTCTTCCTTTATGCGCAATTTTTCCGCTTTGCGGGCCTTGCGCTCCTCGGACTTGTCGCGCTTGCGTCTGCTTCAAGTAAGTGGGGCATCGATGTGAATGGATAACAAATACACACTTCTTGTCTTTGCGCTCTTCATCTTTGCCTCTACTGTTACTTCGCTCTCTCTGTCTGCGCGGGTGGTCCTCGTCGTTATCCCTACTCCGACTGCGCCGCCGCTTCCTGTACTCGTCTGGTGGGTCCCTTTTAGAAAAGCCCTTCTTGTCTTTGGCGTGGTCTCCGTCTCTTTCCGACTCTCTATGTGAAAGGCTCCTGTAACTGTGGTCTTTTTCACGATCGTATGAGCGAGAGCGATGATGGACCATGCTGGCAAGTTTGACGATAACTCAGGCCAACTTTCCGTCTTCAGAGTTGCTCCAGGAAGTACGGTGTTTGGCGTTGTTTACACAGACCGTTCTTGCAATTGTATGATGACATCTTGTGAGATTTTGTGTCCATCACATCTATTCTTTTATTTCTTCCGTCGACTCTCACTTTACTGGGTTGCAAGTTGTATAATAGCGGGCGCGAGCGCTAATTTTGCTGACCACAAGGAGCCATGATATCGAGGCTTCCGCACACCTACCGAGTGCACTCCTTGCGGGTTCTCTCCCGCAATCTCCAGACGCAGGCACGATATGAGTATCCCTCGAGCGATGAACAGGGTGATGGCTCGTTTCTGCCACGATCTGGACTAGCGACGCCACGACAGGTGACAGCCATCCTCGCGTTTCTACCAAAAGAAAGGCTCACGGCTTGTTACTGACAGCTTGTGCGATACCTCGATGAATATGTAATTGGGCAGGAAATTGCAAAGAAGGTCCTTTCCGTCGCGTGAGCATCCATGCGTACTGCTCTGTAGGATGTGTAACTGAGCCAGTGGGAAGTGTATTCAACCACTATACCCGTGTTCGCGCAAATCTTGCCGCCTTTGACGATGAGAGTGGTGCGGACCCATGGTCCGAAGCAAATGCGGATGATGGTATTTGCTATTTATATTTTTATCAGTCAGAGAGGATGCTAATGAGCTCAGCACACTCTGGCGTGTCGTCTGCACACTTACATCCTCACCCCCAGCGTGCCCTCCCACATCAATTACCACTCCAACCGCGACAACCAGTCTCGTTATTTGAGAAGAGCAATGTACTGGTAATGTATGCAGAAAACATTCATATGGAAGTATGCCCTGCTCAGAAATATCGTTTACTACAGAGGACCAACAGGCTCAGGGAAGACTTTACTCGCGCGTACCCTTGCACGCGTCCTTGACGTTCCATTTTCCGTCAGTGACGCGACATCTTTCACGCAGGTGCGATAACTTCTACTATCCTTACAAGCTTTTCACCCCTTACTATGTCCAACCAGGCTGGCTGTGAGTCCGACTGACTGCCTCGCTTGAAGGTCAGCTGATGTTTTTCCAGATGTCGGGGAGGATGTTGATATGTGCATACAACGATTGGTGAGCGCATATAAGCTGAAGACGTGTGGACAGTCTCATTCCGTACTACCTAGCTGCAAGCAGCCAATTGGGATTCGTATCGCGCCAGGTAATTCTCACCTTCACCCTCTTCATAACTTTTGTTACTGGTTTCAGCTTTTCTCGTCGCTGTTTATTCTACTTTCTTATATCACTTACAGCACAGGCATAGTCTACATTGACGAAGTCGATAAGATTGCACGTAAATCTTCATCTACGACTGAGAGCTCACGAGATGTCGGTGGAGAGGGAGTGCAGCAAGCTCTTTTACGAATGATGGAGGGTTCTGTTGTCACTGTGCAAGGAAAGCCATCGTCACTAGAACCCCCAGCACCTACGGCACGAGGGCGGGGCTCACCAGCTACTGCACAGCGTAAGTCTCATCGGAACATATGGTTGCGTGAAGAGTGCTGATACGTCAGCCAGAGAGACCTGATACCTATCATATTGATACTTCAAATGTGCTCTTTATCCTTAGCGGTGCGTTCGTGGGGCTTGATACCGTCGTGAAGCGGCGGGTGAGCAAAGGTGTATGTTTCTCATTCTCTATCCAATACCTTACCCGGCTCTTATTGATTGACACTCCCGTAAATGCAGTCCATTGGTTTTACTGCAAACCTCGCACCGAAAGAGGAAGACTCCGACAGCAAGGGTTTCTTGCCGTTCTTTACGTCGAACCGCCGATCATCAGAAAACTTACTAGAGATGATTGAACCTGCTGGTAAGTCATGTTTTATTAAAATACCCCTCCCACACCTCAAACCTGCATCCAGATCTGGTGAAATACGGGTAACTCCCTTGTCGCATGCTGTGTCAAAATTTCGAATTCATTTTTCCTGCATAGCTTTATTCCTGAATTTATCTCTCGCCTCCCAACCTTAACTACACTATCCCCGCTCAGCACCCAGGATTTACGCCGCATTCTGACCGACGTCCGTGGGTCACTTATTAGCCAGTACACCGCACTGTTTGGTCTCTCGGGCGTGGAGATTCGGTTTACAACAGCATCTATTGATCAAATTTGTTCGCGAGCTGTCGAACGAGGCGGAGGGGCGAGAGGGTTGAGGGGAATCATGGTAGCTTTTGTTTATCCGGAAAGTTCATCGGCGTGCTCATTAAATACTGCAGGAGTCATTGCTGTTAGATGCGATGTACGAAGTCCCGTGAGTTCTCAATCCTCTTACTGTTGTATATATTTGTTGATTGTTTTCTGGCATCTCACCAGTGGATCGGTGTGATATTTCTTCTCCTGACCGCTACTCACGCTAATGGTGTCTAAGAATGTCCGTTATGTCCTGATAACGGGAGACATGGTGCTAGGCAAGTCACCAGCTCTTTATTGGATGCGTGGGGATGGTCCCGCGTTTTGGGCGGCCTGGGCGGATGAGGAGCAGCGAACAGAAAGGCGTCAGTTGTAGGTGTGTATATCTGACGCAGCAGATTTGAAAATCTGCTTACTCGATAATGTGGCGAGAGGTGCATCTCTCTTGGAATGTATTATCGTGCATGTATCGCGGGTCACAGGATTCATCCGAGACTCTTCAGAGCGTTCGTCTTTCTCGATTTGGACGGGATGAACGCAGATACGGTCACGAGACCGCGTGAACGCGACCAGGTGAAGATGAAGTTCATTCCCACTGAGATGAAGGTGGGGAACTGTCTCCTGTCATGACGCATCTCTTTTTCCAGTACATGTCGGATGAATTTCGTAAGGCAGGGTAGGTAAGTGATCTACATTACTTGATCAAATGAAACGGCAGCGAGCGGTGGTGTCGCGGGGGCACTCATGAAAGCAAATCGACGGATAGACGTCACAACAAGAAAGAGGCTTTAAGGAGAGACGAAGGGATCGTTTCATCCAGTACATCATTATTCCTTCTCTTCTGGCGATTCCGCTTTTTTCTCTTCCTCTTCCTCTTTTCCATCTTCTTCCTCTTCCTCCTCTGTTTCGGGCGCAGACTTCTCGTCAAGAGAGGCGCCGCTGTTTATCTTCTGTGTCAACTCAAATTGACGCTTGAATTCATTTGCATTATCAGAGTTTGCGAAGCGGATGGCCAGGGTTTCGGCGGTCGGCGGTTCTTCAGTGTAGTCAGCAGCAACCTTCCAAACCCAGCTCCTGTCAGAGCCAATATTAGGCTGAAGGCGCATTTCTGCGGAGACTGCATTTCTCTCGATATAAGCAGAACCAAAGAGACTAAACATCAAACTAACCGTGGTGGTTGGCGCAAACTTTGAGGGTCTTGTCGCGTCTCATTACGAGACGGACCTTCTTCGTCTCCTTGTGCTGGAGAAGTTTCACGTCGCCAGTACCGCGTTCTTTCCACTCGTTTAAGCCATTATCGAAGCGGAAGAGCTTTGCTCGCCTACAATAGGGTTAAACGATGGTAGTCAGTGGGTCAAGGGGTACGAGAACGCACATCTTGAAGAGCACATCCTCGTCTTCCTCGTAGGTCTTTACCTCCACTTGTTCCGTAAGCTTGATAACAGGCTCAAAATGAGGATCAATCTCTTCGCCCTCTGGCTGATTACATCACGCCACAACACCACAGCTCGTCAGTTGTTAATCATGCTAGACTGGTCTCGTGCAAGAGACTCACCTTTGGTGCGAGTGGATCAGAAGTATCTGCCATTGTAATTAGTTCGTAGTGCCTCTAGGGGAATCTGGTTTTGAGTAGACAGAATGACTGAGACTGAGATTACGATTACGAGCAAGATCACAAAGAACACTCAACTTTGCAAAGACTGATTCGATTTCTTATCGGGACCCCGAAGACTCCTATGATCAGCAGGTCCCCGGGAGCCTTGTTAGCTTCCCAATTTGGACAGAGTTTTCTCGACAACACGCACCTTCTGCCACTCAAATTCGCCGTACAACTTTCAAAATGACAGTCCTTCTGTCGTGGCGACATGCGCCATGGCTCGTCCTCTCGATGCTGTCTCTAATTTCCTTTGCTTCTGCACACATGATTGAAGTTACAGCTTCCAGAAAAGAGTGCTTCTTCGAGGACCTACACGAACATGACCAAATGACAGTTACATACCAGGTCGGAGAGGGTGGACACCTCGACATTGACTTTTGGGTATGCCTATCATATAAATGCTTTGTTATCCTCGACAGCGGCCTTACTGATGCCCTGCGTGTAGCTAACGGATCCAGAAAACAATGTCCTCACTAAACACATTCGTGAAAGCACCGGCACGACATCCATAACAGCTGAAAAGGATGGCCGATACGAGTACTGCTTCTCTAACCAGATGAGCACGGTGGCGGACAAGATGGTTAGGTATGGCTTTCTATCCCCGCGGCTTCCCAGCATCTATACTTATGGGGTGTGCTTAGCTTTAACGTTCATGGTATCATATACGTGTCAGAGGAAGGTGAGTGTGCCTACCTTCAGCCGTGCTTGCCAGACTGTTGACTTTTCTTTTTCTCTCACAGCAGATATCACTGCTCCCGTTGAGCGCGAGATCCGCTCTCTAGCTATAGGTCTCACATCTGTCAAGGACGAACAAGAATATATTGTCGTCCGCGAGCGTAGGCATCGGGACACGGCAGAAAGCACCTGCGACCGTGTGAAGTGGTGGTCTGTGCTCCAAGCGCTTGTATTGTTCGCGGTAGTCGCGTGGCAGGTGTATTACCTTAAGGTGTGTTGTAACTCCCCGTTTGCTGGCTCCCGTAAACTGATTTATGACTATAGAGCTTCTTTGAAGTAAAACGCGTTATATAGTGCATGGACCAGGGAATATCATATATTCGCTTCTACCACTTCAGGATGTGTCTCAAAGTCATGACACTCATACCCAAGAAAGGATCGCACGTAACTAACCGTTCAGTGCACAACGGTTTTCATCGCCGTCAGAAAGATATAAGCATCCCGTGATAGCGGACAACACATTCTGCAACTCTCAAGTTGAGTAAAATAGCCATCGTAGAGCTGTCAGTGATGTAGCCGGCAAGAAACTTGACATGATCCACTGTCCAGTCTATCTTTCCCTCTCGGAGCGGTGAGCTTATAAACAAGGGACACCTGCCAGACAGGCATATCAGTGTCCTCGAGCAGCAGTCCCAAACTATCAATTATGGCGTACGTTAGGCATCCCTCTAGGTAACAAGAAATTTTTGTATCATATGATCTGTAACATGAGGCTTCCTGTGGTTGCGGAACTCATACTGGCACCTAGCAGTACCACGGTATAGTTGACCATCGTCGTGCACGTAAATTATCATATGCATAATTCTCGACTACTCGAAAAATATCTCGATGACTTGCTGTACAGGAAAACTTCGATTATACAAACAACAGAGTAGCAGGTATACATAGATCAATGTAAGGTAACATGATGGCCGGTAGCATGCAGGGAGGATATGTGCAAGTGCAGTATGGACCCTCCAACAAATACGAGGAATAGGACAACTCGGGGTATAGCGAGACATAGCAAGTATAGTAGGAATAGGCGATTCGTCATATTCGTCATGATAGCACAAGGAGTGATACTGTGTAAGACACAAGTAAAAGTACAGGGGAGGCATCGCCTCTCCATCTAATGAACAGAAAAAAAATGTAGGTTACTCATCTCCACGTAGGCTTTGAAGATACTCTCATGCTCGAATCAGGCAGAATACTCAGGTCCACGCTGATATGAGCACTCGTATCGCTGCTGGGTACTGGGAGGGTTGCTATCACGTTGGGTCCCTTCACCCGCAAGGACCTCGATGCATTGGCAAGAAGTGAAAGTCTCTTTGGCTTCTTCGTAGGTGAACGTCCAATCGTTTCTACACGTCTCGGCCCATTCGTGGACTCGTGCAACGGAGCGTCTTCGGATGGCTGGAGGATCATGCTAGATCGTCTCCTTGCCTTCTCGCTGCGCATAGGACCAATGTTCGAACGCCGTCGGGAGCTTTTGGACTGTGTTGTTGTACGAGAGGTTGACGTAGGAAGGCGTGGCGTTGGGCTACTAGTAGCATCACGGTCCTTGTATTTCGGAATGTGTAGAGATTCTATATCTTGACTATTCATGCTGCGGTTCGAGAGTGGTGGTGCACGCCGCATCGGTGAGTCTTCGTCCGCCTCCTGAAGACAGCCAAGGGAAGATGCGCCTTTCAGTTTGAGAAAGCTCGGGTCTAGGCGACTTGCTCGTGGGCGCTTGCTTGTGCTCGAGTGAAGGTTCATGGAAGAACTGAACCTTGCCGATGATGAAGAGGATGTTGCGGGAAGCATGACGTTACTCAGGTTGAGACTGTCTTCTGTCCGCTCGTCTTCCCACTTCGCTCTCGGACCCAGCAACAGAATGACAGCGTCCATTAACACTTTCGCTGCTATCGCTGGACGTAACGAGAATAACTGGAGGGGATGGGGCATTTCCCCTATCATCCAGTGCACCTTGTCCAGCTTCATCTTTCCATTGGACGACCTTCTTCTCTTTCTCCTTGTCGGAGACGCGGCGATAGGGTTGACCGATACTGGAACGCAGGGAGCGTCGTGGTGACTTGTACGTCCGCCGTGAAGGTGAAGCGATAGCATTGTAAGACATGGACTTTCTGGAAGCTTTGACAGCCTGCGGTAGTGCCGAACCTGATGGTACGCGGAATGTATCGAGAACACCCGTCCCATGAGCCGCATATGCTGCCGTAGTTTGTCCTACCAGGGCTGCAAATGCATCGTCATTCTTCTGCGCCGCACCGCGAAGTGCAGATGCCATTCCTTCGAAACCATGCTGTGCTTCTAGAGAACGAGCTGTCTCTCCCAGTACAACTGTGCACCGACCGACCATACCCAGGAGGCTGATGATCATCTCCGATTGAGCGCGCACCGACTCCCGGACTGCATCACGTTCTCTTTCGGCTCGTATGCGTTCAATCTCTGCCTTGCGGCAGCGTGCGTCTGTCTTGATGCAGTCGACGTGCAGCTCCTCTAGTTTATCGGACCGTCGCTCGGAGACTGCGCGCAAGGTCGCCTCAAACATGTTACGGGAGTTTTGGGACCGTGTGAGACGAGTTACGAGGGGAGAATCGGGGGTTGTTACGGATTCCTCAAGGCGAGCGAGAGATTTGAGAAGGGCACGCTCCGCTTCGAGGTCTGAAGAAAGTGGGAGAGACGATGGGGCCATTGCATCAATCTGCGCAAGCCGAGAGCGGATGATGGAAAGTTTCATCTCTGCTACCGAAATCTTTCCAGCACACGACGCGCCCTCAATTATGCTCGTCTGAGTCTGCTCCATCTTATCTTGCATATCTCGTTTAGAACGGTCAACTTCAGCAGCAGCCTCTGCTCGCTTGCGCTTGATAATGTCGTTCTCAGCGCCGAGCTTGCCAGCAAGCTTGGCTTTGAGCTCGGCAACTTCGAGGTTGAGTCTATTGATAGCCTCGACGTATTGACCTACGTGCCTGTCGACGTTGACGACATTACGAGTGACAACCTTGGTCTTGATTTTCGTAGCACGTTCGGCATAAAGGAGGGTGTTGTGCGTATCATCGAAATGTTGTGATGTAGGGGCAACACAAACGACCATGACGGTCTTACAGTTTCCACCAAGTGAGAACTTTAGCAGTCGAGTAAGTTTGCTGTTGCGATAAGGCACATGACGAATAGCGCCACCGCTCTCACAGAGCGCGTTAATGCAGTTGCCGAGCGCAAGAAGTGACTTGTTGATGTTAGCACCTTCAACCATGCGCTGTCCCATATTGCTTGTCGCTGCAGCACGCTCACTACCAGCAAGATCAATAATGGAGAGTGTCGCCATGGTGCATTGCTCAGTAAGAGAAGCCGTGCGAGGCGCTTGAGTGACGTGCACCTGAAGGACTGCGTGCGATCGGGACGATGTCTCATTCGCATGGGTTGGGGACTGTGTCCTCCGCAAGTTACCCTGGAGAACAATCTGTTTGACTTCCTCTGCGCTCGTGGGACGGAGCTCGACGAGGCCCACGACCTTGACAGATTTGTCTTCGCGGATTTGCAGACCGCCACGCGGAGTGGGCATACCAGGCTCGGAGAGTAGATCTCGAATCTCTTCATTATAGATTTCGAGAAAAGTAGCAATAACTTCTATGTTCCAGTCATCCTTTCGATCCTCGATGCGTTGGAAAAGGTCCGCCATTGTGAGGTAGATGATACCAGGATCTCCTTCAGTCCCGCTGATGGTATGTGTTTTACCGCACCCTGTTGCCTATGGAGCATCGTCAAAAGCTACCCGACAGCCTTCAAGGAAATACGCATACCCCATAGGCAAATACGGTAGCATTGTAGCCGTCCAAAAGACCATTTAATAGTGGCTTTGCGGTGGCTTCATAGACGTCACCCTGTCTCGCCCCACTATCGAATACTCGATCAAACATGAATCTCTTGTCTTTGTATCTCTTGGTCCCAGGGGGCACGAATCCGCGCTCGACAAACGCGCGGGTCTTATCTCTCTCCTCTGGGTCAAATGTGAGAATGCGATCATCGACGATTTGCACGATGTCACGAAGGGGTGCTGACTGAGTTACAGGTCTTCCTGGTGTTGCAAGGGTACCGTCACCACGAATTGTAGTATCATAAGAGGGTTCTGGGAGACGCGCAGCTTCCCATGTTGTGGGAGGTCTGACACGGACTGGGTGGTATTAGATTATGACAAGTACATTATCAAAGAAGCTCACCCGCAACAGTGATGGAGCCAGCGGCAACCATGGCTTGATTAAGGACTGTCAGACTGTATGGAAATAAATTGAGCGGTTGTCACTGTGTACGGTCGCGATGAAAGATGTTAGCTCGACGCAGCGAGCAATTATGAAGGGAGTATAGATGCAAGAGTTTGCCGGATGCCTCGTTTCGTTCAAAAATCAACCTGACGCGTCCAACAGTATGCTCACGTGATCGTTCGCCTCGAGGACTCGGACCATAGTAGACTCAAGTCTCTGGAGTCCAGAGCACCTCATGAGGGCAGTGAAACAACTCTGAAACAAATTTATATTTTTTACATATGTGGTTACGAATCTAATGGTGTAGAAGTAAATGATATTGGCACACAAAATCTCAAGTACTGTTGAGATCCTCTTCAGCTATGTTCGTATGTCGAATTGTTAACTTTGAGCGGACTTTAATTACAATTGCAATGAGATTGATCATGTACAAAAAATGCAAACCTGTATCGCTATTTCACCCCACACACCCAATTGGCTGTCGTGATACCATTGCTAGTCGGATTGTCGGCTGTGATACCAAGAATCTGCGAGAACACGGGCTGTATATAGTACATTAACGTGTGGCATAGGATGGCATAATATTTACATGCCAAATACACACTGCACATGTTCCGGGACGTTCTGTAGCTCAGAATAAAACACCAGCTCAGCTTGCTCTCAGGCATTTCCGGCTCGGTGCTCCATCGATATTAATGAACACGGAGCTCCATTTGTTTGCCAAGTCTCCGTAGCACCTACTAATAATCAAGGATGGGTTGGGAAGAACTTGCTAGAAGACCACGGCCTTCATATCTGCAGCACTCCCGTGTGTAACCGAGGCTTCTGACACAGCTGTGGTATTTCGTTTGTGACATCGTAGCGCACTGGATGGTCAATAGTTAAATTCTGTGACAAGGCTGCACTCAGAAGCACATCGCTTCTATGTCATTAGCCACTGGTACTGCGTCTTTGAACGGCGTCCCAGAAAGCTGTAACGACTTGTCGCACTGCGAAGGGAAATCTACCAAGTAGATCAGCAGTGTTGTCTACAGCACTCACGAAGTCGTTCGACGAGCTAACATTGTACATTCAACAACTTCTCTAGACACGAGGGTACTGGTTTGCATTAATGACATCATGCACGCGTCCGGTGCGTGGGATCGCGTGGAGAAACCTCAGGGGGAGGGATTAGCGAAACCAGCTTCATTCATGGGCATGAATAGGCGAGATGCTGCCTTGCCAAGCTCCTTCCCAACCTGGCTTTGATCCGAATAGGTAGAACAAGAGACGCCTTTGATGATGGCCATTGTTGTTGATCAGGATTGATAAAGCACCCACGAGGCACCTCGAGGCACATTGGAGCATGCCTAAAGGGTTGTCCGTCGAAAGAATGCCCAGAAAGTGGCAGTACCTCCGACCGGCAGTGCAAGCTGTGACAAGGCTGAAAGCGCCCACAGGTGAAGAGCAGTGTTCGATCTTTATGGGCAGCAGTCCACTGTGGTCATGAATGATCTCCAAGTTAATGAAATAGCCGCCATGGATGGTTTTACCGTCTTCGTACGCGTGTCGGCCGGCTAGAGCTGTAAAAGCTGTAGAGGAATGGTCCGAATATCGATGGAGTCAGAAGCGCAGCGGAAGAAATTTACCAACGTGACTTGAGCTACTGCCCTGCACAAGCCCTGCCACGAAAGGACCAATAAAAGACACCAGCCAGTGACCAATGCTCTCCGCACAACAATATTCTCCTCGTCATAAATTTAGGCTCTCGTCGTGTGACCAGATCAAGGATCCTTGTTAAAAGAAAACGCGGGTGATAACAACTCTTTGATACTGTCACATTCGTTATCGTAATGATGGTAGCGTTCGCCGGAACCGATCTGCCTGCTTCAGGTCAGTTCATGATCCCTAGTAACTCGCTTGACCCTGTAGTGACTGAATTAGATCAAGCTAAAGCTCTGCGGTCACCGTTGCAGTCAGCTCCCACCGGAGATACCGAGGCGATTCTATCTTATTACAAGTCTGCTGCGGTCAATGGAGCAATGTCGGACACCAGCAGTCTATTAACTCCCAGTTCAGGTCCTTCATCCACCTTTGTTTCCCCAGTTGCTTTTCATTCTCGTTCGATCTCGTCGACGTCTATTACTACCCAATCTTCTTCTTCCGCTTACTCCTCTGAGTCATCGAAGGCGCGTGCAACTGCCCCAAGCGCGTACAAACCTCCTCAGACACGGCCTGCCTCCCCACTTAATTTGAACGGACCAGCACGCCGCCAAATCATACCATCCGAAGGTAGCGCAGACAGACGACGCATTGCTATCGTTGAAATGAGCACACATGTTGACGAGTACCCGAAGAGTGATCCCTACGCGAGCACTTCTCCTTCGAGCGACTTATATCCCCGACGAGGCCGTGAGACACAACTAAGTGGTCTCGCACTTGTTGCACCACCAGACGCGTCGCCACGAACGCTTGGTTTTACCCATCCACTCACTTCACCTGTTCAGTCCCCGTCTATTCAATCACAACCCTCTCCGAACACCGCACCCTCTCACATACGTTCATCGCCAGAGACGGTCAGAGTCCCTGGACGAGTAACGGGGCACTCTCGGAAGTCGTCGCGCGAGGTGGCTGTAGTAGGCACAACATCTCTTTCAACCAAACCATCAGACCAGGGCTACCCGTCCCTTGTCACAGAAACACTCAAACCACCCCTATTCCAAACGCCCCAATCCCGTTCACCTTCCCCTGGGACACCTGAGACATCTGATTCAGGAAGCTCCACTGCGCCTCCCAAGAGCAGACTGAGGAAAGACGCGCTCTTCCCTAGTGTCAGCCCAATTAAGGAGTTGAAAGAAGCTCTGTCTCCCCCAGCAAGCCCCATACCCACTCCTGTGGTGACGCCACCCATAGGAGAGAGCAAGGGTATTGGCGATTGTGTGGCTGGTCCTGTCATCGCCAATATCTTCCCCAAATCGCCCGCACCTGTTAATGGGAAGCACATTATGAGCCTATCCCCCAAGACATCTACAGCCACACCTACTACTCCTTACTTGCACTATCAGCCTGGCCTGCATGCAAAGGCAGGACCGCTACCCCCTCCCCCAATGTCTGTCTTTAGTATTGATCCCAGTGCACCGCCACCACCTAGGCCACCTCGACATCAGCCACTGAAGAAGAAAGGTGATATGGATGCTGTGAAGCAAGCACTGGCTCTGCCTCCTTCTGTCGCAGCTGCACTCAAATCGCGAATACTTCTCGCGGAGGCCAAGGAAGAGCGTGGAGTGACTACCAGTGCCAATTCCCCACCTTCAGAAGCAGTGAAGGAGCTTGCTCCGACTTTGGGTACCAGCCCTTTGGGGCTGGATGCCTTGCACCCAGTAACCTCCGAACCCCAGTCAGAGGAGCCAAAGTCTCAGTGTGTCCTTTGATTTTGTGCTCCTGTCCCGTATTAAATGACCCTCCTACAGGCTCAATGCTTCAGACCAGAGGAAGGAGTCGGAACTTCCCCAGACGCCAGCTCATATTCGCGAAGGCGCCTTCCCTCCCTCATGCGTTTGCACCACAGACTCGAACTCAAACCTTACTGTATCCCCAGATCAAACAATCGTCCCTCTTCCCCGGCATGAGTCTATGGATGACCTTGTTGCTACAGTAGGACACGCAATCGATGACATGGGTATAATCCGTTCATCTGACGTTCCTCCCCCGACTATTCTCGAGCCCTTACGGCATAACGAGAATCGGGGCGACCGATCTGGTCTCGATATTCGACGCATCTCCTTAACGCCCACGCCACCACTACCACTAGATGACGATGATAGTGTTGAGAATGAGAGTAGACCTAAAGTTCTTCCGCCCCTGCCGGCGAAGAACGAGCCTCAGCCTTCAGACTTACGAATTAAAAGTGCGCTTAGTATCAAGCGGTTTTCGTCTCTTCCGCGCACGCCCTCGTCGATATCACTCGTCCAGCCTTCCACGGAAAGAAAAAGATCTTCAAGGACGCCGTCGCCATCGTTCGTGGACCATTCAGTGCCAAAAACATTGCCTCCAGTTCAGAAGGTCAAGTCTGCGTGGCCGCCAGCTATGCATTTTGCAGATGTGGTTGTGAAGAAAAATGCTCTCGATCGGTCGGCGGGATATGCGCAGAAGATTAATGAACTTTATATGTACGATTGTGGATTAGGCGACTGGATTGTGGAGACAAGATATAAAGGTGAGTGTCACATTGGCCCCCATGCACACATGCGTTTACAGCATGATTAGCTGCAAATCCCCAAAAGCGCGCCCCCGCGAACACGAGTGCTCGTGTTCCATCGACACATTCTCCCCGTACCCAAACTCGTAATATCTCAGAGTCCTCCACTGGCTCCGAAGTTACTTTTCCTAGGCGTCCAGACGCATACTTGGCTACAGATTTGTCGACACCTCCCTCTGGTGACTCCAGTCCCCCCAATGCACCTCCTTCGCTTCCATACCCAGCACTTGCTTCAGCGCCACGCAACGGGTCAAATAGGGCATCCACTATAATTGCCAGCTCATCTTCGTCTTCTGGTCGCTCGCTAACTTCTTCTACCTCATTAAACAAATCCCCAGGAAGCTTTTTTGCGTCTTTGGGACGGAAAACGAGTCTTAAGAAAGATAAGGGTGTAGCATTGATAGCTCCAGTAATTGGGAGGGCGCTGTCTAAAAGTCCACCACGACAGGAACCGAATCCACGACCAGTGACTATTCCGAACTCCCCATCCGTGCCAGGGGGTCCACGCGCGCCCCCTAATCGTATGCAAAGGTCCCAAACCATAGTCCTTTCTCCTCAGTCCCCGTCAAATGGCTTGGGCCACCACCGATCGAGCACAGTTGTTATACAACGACCTTCGCAACTCAGTGGCCGCCACACATTTTCTGATCGCGGATCACCCACTGACCCAGATGAATTCGCACGTCAGGTGGACAAACTTGCTGCTCTGCTCCCGAAGGCCGATAAAACTGTCCTTGGAGGGTATCTTCGTAGGGCAGGCCAAGATATCCTTGCTATTGGGCAATATCTCGAAGACGAGAAGAATGGAACTCTACGTTATGACTAGTCCGCCCTCTCGTTATGTTTGATCTGACGGTGCTCATTTATGCTTTGCTGTTTTCACTCGCACATTTTATACCCTCGTGCAATATGGTGCTCCGGTTCGTCTATATGATACATGTATTATTTGTTGTTTTCATGACTATACACTACTGCCGGAATCGGAATAGAATGTTACTGTGCTGAGATTTACCTTGTAGGTCTGAATCCATGTTTAACGGTCTGGTTGCTACTGAACTCTGCGAGATCAGTGTGTTAGGGCGGCTAGAACTCTGACGGCAGTCAACTCACGATGCTGCTGGGCAGGGCGAGGTCTAACAGATGAACTTGTCCCGCCCCAACCGGACCCGCCCGAACCACCAGATGGCGGAGGAACTTTTGAACGGTTGAAGTGTGGGAGGAGCATGTTTTCAACCTCGTTGGCGCTGTCGGAACGTTCCGACATGGAGTTTGTTCTATATGAAGGATCGTTGTTGCTGACAGTAAAAGGTCGTCGCTGCACGTTGGTGCGCTGCTGAGGACGAGCAGCCTGTGGCCAAGCGGCGCTTTGATGAGAGCCGAAAGGGCCGGCCATGGTGCGATTAACCAACGGAGTTCTTTGTATCTGAGGCTGTATTAGGGAATGTCAATTTGGCAAGTGCGGATCCTGTACCCCATTCACGTCCATTCCGCCGATCACTGCACCAATGTCCACACCAGCTCTACCTTTGTTATGGTCGTCTTGAGAAGATCGATCAAACATGTTCACACCGCCGACACCCTGCCCAGGCGGGGCTGCGCTTGGAGCAAGTAACGACTTCCGCTTTGCTTTGTCGTATTGGGCCTGGCGCAACTGTGAGTAGGTCAACCCTCCAGGTAATTGTCCGAGCGACCTTGAGTTTTTGATACTCCTTCTCGCGTTCTCTGGAACAATCTTGTAGTTCGTGAACCTTTCGCCGTTCCAGTTCCATGTCGCGTTCCAACTCTGAGATAATTGAAGCCTATGCTATTCCGTGAGTGGGGCAGTTCACTGTACCTGCGACCTTGTTGCTCAGAAGATTGATTTCCCCATTCGCTAGAAGCTGTGAGTGAAGGTAGTCTAACGCAAGAGGAGCATCACCTTCTCTGATGACATTGTCTAGCTGCTTCTGTAACTGTGCTTGCTTGTCATTGAGGTTGCGGATGACCGCTTGCTGGAATGAACTAATATACTGATACAATACCCCTACTCCACGAGCAGCATAGCACGTACTTCTCTTGGTGTACTTGATACTGCCAGAATGATAGAGCCCTCCACCAGATATGATATGTTAGATGATCGAGGAACTGAGTGGGCTCGCGAGAAACACAACGCGCACCGGCTGCAGATTTCCATGATCAAGGACGGGCTGAGACCCGAAAGCACAGACTACTGACACTAAGCTTGGGTCCGATGAAGAATCTTGTGCATATATTCACCGTTTTGTAGTCATTAGTGGGATGTAATGAGCACACCTAGAAACAATCAGAATTCTGAACCGGAACGCAGTGTGTCAAGTGACTCACAACCACGTCATCCCTTAATGACATTACAGTAGATGAATTCGCCTCGAATTACAGTATCGACGAGTGACTTACGGCTCGGTCAGTGATGTTTCACAAGCTAGGACGTCGATCAGAATGCAGTCTGAAAAAAAAATACGAAAAAATACCGGGACATAACCGCGAGGCATTGAACAATTCGTTCGCACAGTCAACTAGTGGGACCGCAAGAGTCATTCCCAGTCAGTGAACCCTTCGCGCTTGTTCGTTCGGCCTTCATCAGATCTTACCGCAGAATATATGCGAGCCTAGCGCAGAATGGTTATTCACAAACCACTAATCACGCCTGACTACTTACATGTTGTCTGGAAGAATCGTTGTGGGCAGAGCAAAATCAGAACAGGAAAGTGATGGGCTTACCACCACCGCCTTGTCGATGAGAGTCTTGCGACATGTAAGCCGGTTACATCGTAGCTCTGCATCCATTCTCGTAGTACGAGTAGAGTATCGTTGTTCGAATATACAAGCTTCAGGCCTTCGGGTTTACAGGAAGTTTTGTACGAGTTTGAGTCACGGTGGACAACTTGAACTCGAAGGCAAGGGGTTGTGCTGCTTTTGATTTAAAATTGTTCATAAAAGGAAACTACTGTAGTTCATCGGAGTCCGGTAGCAATCATGCTATACGTACGTAACCCAGAGCAGCGATATGCCTTAACAATAAAACGAGTACATAGCAAGAAAAATGAAGCGACTGGTAGTGTCAGCAATTGTGTTGGATCCACATGAAACATTGTCTAATTAAGAGCACACGAGGGAGGTATCGGGAGTAGAGTCGGTCCAATAATATGCGAGTAGAAGAAATTGTAGGTTATCATGGCCTCCATAGATTATGCCGAGCTGGGGTATTAGGAATGCTTGTTCGAGGTCGATGTGGTTTCGATGGCGTTACTGGGCGCATTGCATCAGGATTCGCTCGCCTCAGAAACTGAAGCGGAGCTAAGGGAGAACCTGATGATGGCGTGGACTTCACTGAATGTGGACTATGTGCTCCTGGAGTCGAGATGGTGAAGGAAGGAAGGAAAGGACCTCTAGGTTCGGGGGTGAGAGGGGGAGGAGTAGTTACAATTTCAGGCGCTTCGAGCAAAGTCGCGGAACTAATCCACTTTTCTTCTCGAGATCCAAAGCGGGGAGAGCCGAATTTAGGAGGAGACTCTGGAGGTATAATACGAAAAATATCTGCGAAGTGATCCTTGATAAACCTATACATCATGTTAGTGAATAATCAGGCCAAGTCTCTCCGCGTGCTTACTTTGATAATTCTTGCCAACCACCACCAACACGCACCATAACGGTCTGCGAGCGCAATATGCGACAAAAGCACAGCTTTGGCTCTTGATCACCAATCCAATACTTCCCGCTTTGATCCTTCCAAGTGTCGGCGACTACCTCGATATTGATGTTAACTGGTAATTTGTTGACGACATCTCCAACCGCGACGTCCAACTTGTTCTTGGGATTAGCAACGTAGGTTTTCCGCGTTTGTGACTGCGTTTTCTTCGGGGGTGTCTGGACTTTGTTTGACGCAGGGAATGACTGCCGCGGTGCGCGGGCCCACGTGGACATGGATGAAGACGACCTTGAGTGACTTACGGTGGATCGCGCAACGACGGAAACTTCCGAAGGTGTGGGGGAGGCCCTCGAACGTGTCTGCGCCCGGGGACGGGTAGGGACGGGAGGCTGCTTCGCCGGTGTGCTGGGAGGTGCATTACCAGATAGACTAGTAGTACGCTGACGAGATGCAAAAGTTGAACCGTGCAGAGAAGATGATGATAAAGGGGTTCCCATCGGCCCTGATACTGATCTTGAGATGCTAGCGGTAGATAGCATAGAAAGTTTGCTGGATGGCCGAGGTCGGGTTTGCAAATCGCCAGACGCTACTCGGCGGGGGCTTGGATGGGCTGGGGCTAGGAAGCGCCCATTGGCAGATCCTCTTACTGAGAGATTGGAATAACCACTAGCCTTCCTGGTGTGACCAGTCGCTCCAGAGCTAATACCAGATGCACTGCTATTCCTACCAGAGCTGAGGACACTAGCAGGACGGGATTTCTTGCCGCAGATCCTATCGTTGGCCATTTCTTCCAATTCGACCCATGTCTGCTGAACGCGTCGATGTTCAGAACTAGCGCGGGCATCACCCTTGACTGATTCTATGTATGCCGCTACTTGACCAACAGTGCGCTTCGTGAACCCAAGGCGAGCTCCGAGTTGTTCTTCTGGGGGTAAACGAGAAGTTGAGACATGCGTGCTAGAAAGTGGTCCAGCAGGAGGAGAAGGGTAACTGTCAATGTGCTCAAGCAGATCACTGAGAGCCATATCGCAACGATGAGCGACGTCAGATAAGTCGGCCAATTGTCGAATTCGCTGCATCAACTCGGTAGATGCTTCGACTTCCGAATTTACCGATCGCAACTCCATATCTGCAGCAGGGGATGTCGTCGAAGAAGGCAGTGCAGCAAGTTCGGACAATTCAGAGACTATGGTCGCAAAGCGAGCATTCATCTTCCCGTATTGCTCCAGAGTTGGTAGATGATTGGAAGAATTCGAGTTAGCTGCGGGACGTGCGACCTCGTTGATGCCAATAGAACGAAGACGTTTCCTCAACGAGACGACCTTATCCAGCAGGTCACTTCTCTGGTGGGTTTTCGTCGGTGACGGAGAAGGAGCAATACGCAACCCAAATACATCTATTGCGAATGGTTAGAACTCATCAGCAAACATCAAAGCTGACCCGCTCACCTTCAAATGGTTGCGATTCATCTCCTCCCTGTAGGTCTCGCCCGAACTTGGCACGTTCGGTTTCCTGTAGCTGAATGCCCGCCTTTCTTTGAGCCTCAGCTTCAAGACGTTCGCGTTCTCGCGCCTGACGCTCCATCTCGGCCTGCTGTCGTTCGGCCTCCAAACGCTCTTCCTGTGCCTGTTGTTCATGTAGCTCCTTCTCAATCCTTAGCCTCTCTGCCTTTTTTCGCTCTTCCTCTCCTCTTGCTCTTGCCTCCGCCTCTCTGCGTTCTTCCTCTTCTCTTGCTCTCGCCTCTGCCTCTCTGCATTCTTCCTTTTCTCTTGCTCTTGCCTCTGCCTCTCTGCGTTCTCGCTCTTCTTTGGCCTTCGCCTCCGCCTCTCTGCGTTCTTGCTCTTCTTTGGCCTTCGCCTTCGCCTCTCTGCGTTCTTGCTCTTCTTTGGCCTTCGCCTCCGCCTCTCTGCGTTCTTGCTCTTCTTTGGCTGTTGCCTCTGCCTCCTTGCGTTTGAGTTCAAGTTCAGTCCAATGCCTTCTCTCTTCCGCCTCTCGTTCCTCCTTGAGTTTAGCCGCCTCAACACGTTGTGCCTCTGTGGTGAGCGCAGCCGACAGCTTGTCCCGAAGCGTAACTGCATTATCGACCCAGGCATTCAATTTGACTTCAAGGTTATCCACCTCCTTTCTTCGTGACATGATGAGAGTCTCGTAGATACGCTGATCATGCGAACAAGGTATGGACTCCATTTGGCGCAAGGATTCACGGATCAAGGAGAGGCGGCGCGATAAGCGAGAACGATGTTGCGATGAATGTCTGTCAAGCTTCTCTGATAGATCTTGCAGCGGAGTAAGTTTCTCATCTGCTCGAGAGATAGAGTCCAGTAGTGCTCTTAGTGAGTTAAGCTCTTCAGTGACACCACGCAGGTCATCAGCCACCGAGGTCAATTCAGAATCAGCGTCTTTGGCCATACATGCCAGCCGAAGATGTCCAGTCTTCTGCTCGAGGCTTTGTACATCCCCTAAGAGACGCATGACTAGCAAATTGGAGTCTCCTCGAACGGTATCATCAAGGCTGAGCAGCGTAAAGGGAGGTTTGACGGCGGCTGGTACATCAAATGAGATGAGTCTTATGTTCCCTGCCGACGAAAACCTTTTTCGAACGAGGGTAGGTGCATTTCTTTGATCGGAGGCATGTTGAGAGAGGAATGGTATCCGCTGAGCTACGGTGTTCGTAAACGCGTCGGCAGTGTTACGGAGCGCATCTGACTCGTCCTTTAGTCGATCCTGCGCGTTACCCAAGCTTTCCCCACAAAGTTGGTCATTGAGAACTTCCTCGATGGTGGCATCATAATGGATCTTGAGGTCCTCAATCCGAACCTGGAGCTCGTGAACGCTGTCCTGAAAGGAGGTCATAGCTATAAATTGTGACCGAATAGCATCCAGGAGGACGACCATCTGCTTCAAATTGCCCAAGTGACCAAATAACCCTTCAGAGGTACGAGAGAGGAATTCGTCAAGGGGTTTCTCGAGCATTCCAGTTAAGGTAGCCAGGGGATGTATCACGTCATTTGTGAGGGTCTGGTGAATGACATCTAAACGACCCACTATATCACTAGACGACACTGAGGGTGTAGGAAGGACATCTTGAGGTGGCGTCTCCGGAGTCAGAGGTTCTGCACTTTGATTGCTCTGTTTCCATCTTTCTCTCTCCATCAGGTGGGAAACCTCGCTCCGTGTGTCCTCCAGTTCATTTAGAACACTATCCATGATCGACCAAACTCTCCTGGCTACACGGAGTCTGCCAAGTCTCGTGTTCACGTCGGCGCAAATGGCAGCAGCCTTGTCACGAACAGCAACTAAAGCCTCAATCTGAGCAGCAGCATTTTCCTTGAATATTTGGTCAATACCGGGTCGCTCCACATTGAGAAGTGCCACTCGAAAGGCTCGCAGTAGATGGTCAGCTTGAGCGCATGATTGCTCCACTTCTTGAGTGATTGATGGTAGGAAAGTAAGGAATGCGGAATGTGCCGTAGGATGCAAGCAATCCTCCGACATGAGACTAGGAGGAGTGCCGTCACCATCACAAGCAGTGACTCCATTTTCAAGGCGATCAATGGCAGACTTGAAGATTGCCATTAATTCATCAGCGGACCGGGACAAGGACTCGACATCCTTAACAGCTTCATAACCAACTCTGTACTCCTTGGCAAGGCAATCAACTTTGGCAACGAGATCCGAAGTGGAAGCAAGTTCTGAGGACAATATTTGACTGATGGCCTCGTTGGCTGATTGTTGATCGGGAAAGAGAATGTGGTGTGGTCGCGGAAAGGTGCCACCACTTGCGGTAGGATTACCCCTCACAGCAAGCCTTTTCACAAGGGTCTCTGTACGGGAAAGGAAGCCGGCACTTTGGCGGTAAGTCGGGTGATAAAGCTTCGAGGTTTCGATTTCTTCCAAAAGGTTTTGGGCGGCGTTCTCATCTTTCATCGTCTCGACGTAGATTTCATCAGCTCTGACGAGCAATTAGCGAAACGATCATCTAAGAAGCCAGAAGTCTCACTTCCGCCATTGCGTAACGATGTTCATGACAAATTTGCCGACGTGTTCCATCTCGTTGATGCCTTTGTCTTCGAGTTTGTCCTGCTCGTCCAGTAGCTCCTCCGGAACAGCCCTGCGACTGTTGTCTATCAACTTGTCCAGAGCTTTGCCAGCTGCAGCGACCTTTCCGTGCCTAAGTGACGACACCCTGCCGGCAAACTGTGCCGAATCCCGTGACAGGAGTTCTGCAAGCTTGAAACGGGCGCTGCGAGAGAAACCAGCATTGGACGTAACAGACGTGTCTGAAGCCATGGAAGCGACAGAGCCGCGACGATTTGAGGGCTTTTCTTCAGATTTAACCATGAACTCATAGATAGTGGGTGTCCATCTAGCGCGAGTAGTGAGGAAATTCTCGATGTCTGCGAGTATCTTCTGGCGGTCACTCCAGGCTGCGCGACGTTGCTCTTCCCACGTAAGCCTAATACCCAAAAGATCAAGATTTTCGGAGCGGTCCCGTAGGAGGTGGAGGAGTTTGTCGAGTTCGTATATGGTCGTAAGTGTGAGTTCGATAACGTCAGTGTCTTCTGGCGAAAGGTGCCTTTGTGTAGCCGCTGTTGTCGTCGTCAGCACTTATTTACATGAAGGACAGAAGGCACGTACCTTTAGTGAGTGCCCTAAGTTTCTTGAGCTCCCCAGAATCAAAAATTTCTGTCTCTTTCTCAATCCTGTCGTGTTCTGCAAGCCATTCCTGAAGCTGTTCGCGCGTGGGTAAACCTGGGATGTCTTCTGCAGAGGTTCGTATGGCATCCAGCCCGACGAAAACCTCGATGGGCGGAAGTGCCTCTAAGAACTGTGGGACAAAGAACAATTAACTCGAAGACAGAAATGAAAATGACACACGCGCACTTTGATTTTATTTTCTATCCAGGCTTTCCGCTCGCTGAATGCCTGAAGTTCAATGACCTCATGAATCTCTAACGCTTGCTCCTCCTCATTTTGCGAGACTTGAGCTTGAGTGAGCTCCAATTCAGAGCCAGCAAACACCTGTTGTTGGTCGAGTGGAGGCGTGCCGGACGCCATATCTGGAGAAATACATGAAGCAGCCGCTGGCGTGGCTCTTGGCGCCTCGGGCGACATCCAGTAAGATAAAGACCAACAAATATATGAAAGTTATCAGCCAGGAAAATGCAGCATTGCCTGCAGACGTTCGCAACGCTGAATAGCAGAGCCTTATGACTGCGCGTTTGCCTGCAGAATTCAACGAGGCCTAAGCAGTCACCGGTGCATTTATTACCTAAGCCGTTCATCTTAGACTTTGAGTCAGAGTTTGGGTGTCGGCTTCTGCTTTGTTCTGTTCGGCTCGGAGGCTCCTCTTCATGATATGGAGGTCAGACCATCAAACACTGATACTAACACTCTCGCCGCACCCACAAATGCTACGCCGGATGCACGAGCCAACAGTTTACAAAGATATCCAGCCACAACCCATTTCACAGTGTTACTAGCACTGTTTTTGACACCACTTGCTGCAGTGCCATATTTGCTCTCCAAGAGACGCATCTCCGCTCTGTCCGGGAGGTTGGACGAACTCTCAGCCACAACCATTGCTTTGCGGAAGGAATTAAAGACTTCTGCGACTGAGAATACCACGCGGAAGGTGGAATTACATCACACCTCAGCCTCACTTGAGGCTGCAAGGTCAGAACTCATTCAGCTGCGCCGCAGTCTCAAACAGCTTCGTACGGAATGCGATACGTCAGAGATAACGACGCGGGACGCTCTGAAGCAGCTTCTTGAAGAGAGAAAGCTGACCAGGCAAGCGGACACTGGAATTGCGTCATTCTGTGATATGCCATTCATTGCTGACGTTGTTTTCTTACAGCGAACGCCTGGCACTTCTCCCCCAGCTGGGCACTTCGCTGGCTGATGTCGCTGCATTCATGTATGAAGTAGAGTTACATCACGGTATCACGTCAAGCGTCATTGATGGTCATGGTGTGGAAAGGCTTCGCCGACTTGCACTCAAATTCCAGATAGCGCAGTCGGAGAGGCCGAGGTAGCCACCTACAATCATCAACCACATATCCCTACTTCAGTGGGGAGATTCGTAGGATGGTTCCTGAGTTGATTGTGATGAACTAGGAAGTCTGGATAGCTGTATGATACATTTCGTGGTGTACCGATATCTGAGTGCACTATATCATATATATATTGCGGGCCACGTCAGTACTTGCGAGGTCGAGTAAACCTGTTATATCTTGATCTTTGATTACAACAATGGCAAAGCATCTTCAAAGCTTTATGTAGAATATGTGAAAGTGATACATTGGTGACGACAAAAGTAAGCCCAACATACAAGTTGATACAACTGGTACTACACTTGAAAGATACAGCATGTAAGATGCCCAACGGACCAAGGCCAATACAAGTTCCATGCAAGAAAGGTATACATATGCACAAAAACAAACGCTCACGTAGATAGCCACAACTTCCACCACTTGCGTTTCTTTGGAGGAGGGCTAGGGGGTTCGGATTTGGGAGGTATCCTGTCACAGAAGTCAGTTGAGTGAAGACCAACCCTGCCAGTGGGACATACTCATCCACGTATACAGGATAGTCTCTGCTTAGAGAATCTATAGCTTGGGTTATCTGCGCCTGATACGCTAGGCGTACATTACTCGGCACCGCAATCTTGCGGCGCCATATAGCCAGGCTATTGCCCGACTTGGATGGGAGAAATACGAAAACGATCACCAGTGCAGAGGGATCGTAACAGGCCACCGACTCTTGCAGAGTACGATCCATGGTCTTCTGTAGCTCCGGGTATGTTAACCAGTCAAAAGCTGGTTCATTAGGTGATTTCGAAGGCCGATAATCGGCGTTCACTACGAGAGCACCACGCTCTCGTGTTTGCAAAAATTTATGCAGCTTTAATGACGGATTCAAGATGGCGAATAATCAGGTATAGAGATTCGACTTACCCCAAATGAGCCCAGTCCGTATGACACCGACTGGATCCATGCCAACAAAGAAGCGACGCGCTCATCTTTATCAGGCGGGAACATCCAGTGGAAACGTTCCTTCGCCTTGCGTGAATTTCGACCGAAAAAGGCGCTTGCCACAAGATTTATTGCAGCTCCCTTAGACTCGATAAAGTCCGCAGAATCTTTCGTGTTATTGCGGGCTGGGCGATCTTCCATGGATGCCGCCGTTCCATGGTACGCGTAAGTAAGTGTTTTCGATGGCGTGCTGCCATGTGTCGACAACCCGAGCTTATTTGGGGGAAATGCGTTAACGGTAAAGTTTTCTACTACTGTAGATGGAGCAACGGAAGGAGCGGCGTGAGGGGGCGAGAAATGCACTCGTCGATCCCATTCATCGTGCATATCCTCCTCGTAGTCATCGGGATCGTCTTCAAGATCTTGCCAGCCCTCGCCCAAACCCCAGACATCGTTGTTATGCTCCTGCTGCTGCTCCTGCTGTTGCTGCTCCTTTTGCTGGCGCTTTTTCTCCTTCTTGCTCTGTTTGCTCGGTTTGTCTTTCTTATGCTTCTTTTCTTCGTGTTGCGGCTGATTCGGGTCCTGATGGTGTTGCGGCTGATCTGGGTTCTGATGGTATTGCAGTTGGTTCGAGTCATGATGGTGTTGCAGCTGATTGGGGTTCTGGTGGCGCTGCAGTTGCCTGTGTAAATTCACGTGAGCTGAAGGGTAAGCTTCGTCATGTTGCGGCTGATTCTGGTGGTGGTGGTGTTGCTGCCTGCGCTGGCTCTGCGCATGAGCTAAAGCGTAAGCTTCAGCCTGTTGTTGTTGAACATGGCGATGTTGTTGCTGCTGCTGCTGCAACTGCTGAAGCTGAAGCTGCTTGTGCTGACTCTGCGCCTGAGCCAGAGCGTAAGCTTGTTCTTGTTGCTGGCGGAATGCCGCTGACATGACGGCCTGCTGTTGGGACCACTGTGTATTGGCAGATTGTTGCTGAGACGCTTGTTTGTTTGTGCCTTGCGGCTGGAAATAGCCACCAGTACCTGGGGGCGGATTGGCAGCGGCATACGGCTGTTGACTCTGTTGTGACTTATTAAGCAACGGTATCTTTGTAACTGAGATAGGATTGTGATACTCCAAGTAGAGCTAGGAGAGGATAGATAGTAGGATAAAAAGTCACCTTGGGTAATCTTTGTGCCTCTTCGCCCCATGTCTGCCAACTGCTCTGCTGACTCGGTTGACGCTGAGCATACACCTGTGGTGCATGAGCAGGCTGCTTCTGAGCATACGCCTGTGGTGCATGGGTAGACTGCTGTTGAGGCCAGGCTGTCGCCGGCGCACCCCATGCGTCGTCCTCAGCGGGCCATGCCTCTTCCTCGGTTTCCGAGGTATCTCCGCCTTGTTCCCAGCCAGCTTCGTGGCCCCAATTACTCCAGGCAGGCTCATCCATAGCGCGCTGAGTGGTTTGACTCCAATTACCTTTTGAAATCTGCTTTTTCGCTGGTGCTGGCGTTCCTCCAGCATCTTCCCAAGTTCCGCCGCCGCTTCCCCATCCATCATTATGTTGCGATTGCTGGTGCTGTTGGTGTTGCTGATGCTGTTGGTGTTGCTGATGATGATGTTGCTGCTGTTGCTGCTGTTGCTGGTATTGTTGCTGCTGCTTTTTTTGAGACTTAGTGTTGGCACCGTCCTTCTGCGGTGGTTGTGGTGGCATCTGTGCCTGGGGAGGAGCGCCCGTCTCCCATTGCTCATCACTGGCCCAATCTCCGTTACTATTTTGAGGATCGTTGGACGCCCAGGCGTTCAGATCCTCTGGGGCATCGCCGGCCTCATGTGTCTGCTCCCAAGAATCCTCATTAAGGTCTCCGGCGTCCATACCACCTTCGTGGGAGATAACATTCAGGATCCTGTGGCCACAGATATAGGATGGGTAAAAAAGACTCACCGAATCCACCAAAATCATCCTCCTCTTCCTCGATCGTGTCTATGGTCATTACCCGGGGAGGAGGCAGTGCAAGTGGCGGGGGAGGTGGTGGGGGAGCAGGAGGAGGTGCACTAGGTGCAGCACTGGGAGTCTCCTTCTGCTTGCCCTTCTTGTTATTCTTGGGCATCTTACCCCACACGAACTACGTAGATTGTGAGACTCGTGTTTGGTGACGCACTTGCACGCGTGAAGACAAGAAATGAAAGGCTCGAGGATGCCGTTCGGTTGAACCAAGTAAATGAACAAGATCGGGGCAAAATTTCCAAATGGCGTAGATCGATGAATTGATTCTCGGGTGAAGATATAAGTGGGAGATAGACGGAATTACTTTGATTGTGCCAGACACGCGCCAACCGTCCATCCGGTCCCGAACACGAGGCATCACGGTGGAAACAAATCTCTCTTTACGAATACATTAACCCCTAACCTTAATATAAGGTTACAGTTCAGCTACATCGCTATATCCGCTTTGTCACCTCGTCCACAACCTCACTCGTCTTACTCTTACCACCCAAATCAGGTGTCAGAACCTTGCCTTCCCTAAGAACAGAATCCACCGCCCTTTCGATACGATCCGCGCCATCCCCATATCCAATATGACGCAGCATCATCGCAGCTGAACGAATTGCTGCCAATGGGTTTGCGATATTTTGTCCAGCTATATCTGGTGCAGAGCCGTGGACGCTGTGAAAGTCAATCAATGAGCTGAACCCATAGCAGATGTTGTTGCTTACGGCTCCCCCATTACAAATGAATCTCCCGCATTAACTGAGGGTACCAGACCAAGCGACCCCACCAATGCTGCTGCTGCATCCCTGCACCAAGCGGGTCAAACAGTGTGCAAGTGGGACTGACAAATAACATACGAAAGGATGTCACCATAGAGATTGGGTGCAACCATCACGTCATAAATCCTAAGAAATAATTAAGGGCACCATCTAGCTTTCGAAGACAGACTTACTCGGGCTCACGGAACAATCTTGGAACACAGAATACGTCATCGCATACTAACAATCAAAATATTTCACGTACCTGTACACAGCGCTGTCTACAAGTTGTTCGGCAACTGTTACATCATCATACTTGCCATCCACACCAGGTAATGTTGGTACTGCACGGACCGTCTCGCGGAACAGGCCATCAGTAATAGAAAGGACGTTCGATTTGTGAATCACGGTCAAGTGCTAAACTGATGTATCAGTGGATATGTGTGAGCAACGAGTGTTCGGGTACTTTACGAGGGCGCTCCAAGGCCATTTTAAACGCCAACTCGCCTATTCGGCGGGAAGCCCGTTCGGTGATGAGGCGAGTAGCCCGGGCCTCCTTGCCGTGTTCCCCGACTGTCTGTGTTTCCTGCTTGACGTACTGTTGTGCCTATAAGTCAAAGAGAGATGTCGCACGAAAAAGGCACTACCAGGCACTCGGTGTTTTCACGAATGACAACAAGGTCTACACCTGGCCTCCCTTCAGGATTAATAGAAACCTGGCGGAGAAAATATATAAACGGACAGGCCGAGTACTATAGCGTTGAGCAGGAAACTGAACACACTGATTTCACCGGCCGAATATTGGCGTATAGATCCATCTTTTTGCGAAGTGCGACGATTGGTGATGAATACCCAGTCACTTTTCGAGATGGGGAGCTAGCACCATTCATGTATTAGGCTTGATTTATTGCCCACAAGATAAAGATGTACATACCTGACAGCCCCAAAAAGTGCACAATCACATTCGCTTTTCAATATCTGAACAGTCTCATCAGGAAGTGCAGTTCCTGTTTTCGTGAAGTACTCGAAACCAGCAAGTAAGTCAATAAACTCCATCTTCGGTATAGATGATCCAAGAGCCAGAATAGCAGCTTTAGCACCCTGACCAACGTGTCTATCAATCTGTGCGAGTGAAAAATGCCAACACTAACAGGTAAAACTTCCCTGCCAATTCCGTCAGCTGGGAGCATCCCAATTTTCAACGACCGCCGGGCAGCAGTCGCCATCGAACGAATGGGTGCTCTGAATACCATAGTATTAGTTCGTCAGGCTAGGTGTTGGAGACAACCACCAGTAGAAACTGGAAGGATAATTTGCATGGTTCGACTTTATTTAATAGAGGGACGTTTTTCCACACACGTGACGTTGGTCTGCCAAAGAAAGAAGGTAACCTCCGGGAAAGTTCACCCTTTAGAAAGTTTCGCCGAGCCGCTGGCTCGGCGGACCCTTGACCAATTTTTTCAAATTGATTAGTCGCGTAGCACGTGATGCAGCGCGACACGAACGCGGTCATTCCTTATTCTGCCACCACCGTGTACTCAACTTACCTCGTCCAAAAAATTCTTGGCCATGCTTGATAGTCCCGAGGCTCCTCGCTTCGAAGTTTTATCCGATGCTACCAATGTTAGAGAGAGCCTGCACTTCCACGCATCTCAGCTTCCAACACCAGCTACACTACTAGACGATCGAAAACCAAAGCGCCGTATATCACAATCTGACGAAACACCTACGAAAAAGCCGAGACTGTTGGTCACAGAGTCTAGCAATGATGCAATCGATTTTGATGTTGAAATGGACGATATTGTCGTCAAAAGACGAGGTTGTCGTCGCACAGTGTTTCGAACGTTAGGTCTGGCTTCCAATAGCTATCCTGCTGAATCTCATCGAATGCTCTGTAAGTCAAATAGCTATTTTCTGCATATCTATCTGAGTAACCTCTGCAGTGCCATCTCGCAACATTCTTCAGTCATTTGTGTCCTCACATACATCAGATGTTTTCAAATGTCATTCAAGAACAGTCGACTCTTTCGTCACACCCCCTTACGCCTGTTCATACTCCAATGGCATGACTTTCCTTTTTGAAACTATTATTTCCATTAAATTTTCATGCAGAGGCAAAACGCGGTGGCGTACCCCTTCTTGCCGTTGCCACGGAACAAGGGTCCATCCACATTCTCGATACGACCAAACGGAAAGAATGGGATTGTGGTAGGTCTCAACCGCGTCAATTCAGCGGTGACCGATACTGACCTGAATCAAGAGCCTGCACGGGTGACCCTCGAGCCCCATGACAATGGTATCTTTGACGTCAAGTGGAATGCAGGCGACACTCTTCTCGCTACGGCATCCGGAGACAAAAGCACCAGAATATCCTCTGTAGAGACACAACAATTACTTTCTATTCTGGACGGCCATACCAGCACCGTAAAATGCCTTGCGTGGGATCCAGCGCATCGAGACCTCTTGACTACGGGTGGTAGGGACGGAATGCTTTGCTTGTACGACCTGCGTGTCAACAACCCATCTGACGGAGATGAAATTGCCGCAAGAAGTGCTGTGATCACGATCACCGCTGCTCACGGACAGGATAAAGTTTCTGGAGGCAGACACAAGATTCGACCTTTGCCTAGGGGTATCACAAATATTCTTTACCCTAATGACCGGCCGCATGGACTAGTCAGTAGCGGATCTTTTGATGGGTAGGGTTCTACTTTTCGTTTTTTGAAGTGCACGATTAATCGACCTGCAGCTTCTTACACTACTGGGACCTTCGCTTTCCTTCGGACAAGTCATCAAAGCGTAGCCCCAAAAAACCGTCATACAAGCCGCTGTTTTCCTCTACAATGGATCCGACTACATTTCATGGTGCTCGTTGTCGAGGTATCACAAGCATGTCTCAAGGATCAGGTTCCAGCGCAGGCCTCCTCTTCGCTCTCGGCGCCGATTCTCGCTTGTACATCTATTCTTACCCCACCCTGACCCCACTTCGCAGTGAAGCCCACCCGAACCTCCAAACGAACTCGTTCTATGTCCGACTAGCTACTTCTCCATGTGGACGCTGGCTCGCAAGCGGCAGTACAAACCGAGCTGGAAGCTTGTTCCTTTTTGATATCAGCAATGCTGGCAGAGTAGCACCATCTTACGCTAAGGGGGCTGATGAACCAATTTCCCCAACAGTCCGTTTCCGTGGACAATCTGGTGAAATCGGAGCAGTCGACTGGGCAAAGGACATGGTCGCGAGCTGTGCTGATGACGGGACAGTACGAATTTGGCGGCCTGATTTGGAGGTGTACCAAAACTGTATCTCGAACTCGGAGGAACAAAAGTGGGATTGGTTTTGGTCCACCTAAATTCGTTGACCTACATATCTTGGTGTGAGTGTAGCACATCTCGTTTGTTGCTGTTGAAGAAATCTCTTCACAATTAAACTTGTGAAGCGGATGGTGCTTGGTGGCTTGCAGGGTGGTGACCTTTTCGTTTGCGATTACACGCGTCTGATGAATTAATGGTCCACCGCAAAGAGACAAACAAGAGGCCAAAGATACTATTGAAGTGCTCGCTAGCCAGTAGCCGTTGAATATCATAATCTGGTGAGCTCCACCGACCAGACTGCGATACTGCAAGCGGCAAATTTTGAACCCTGTTACGAACGTGGCCATACACCACTTCACACCTCGTGAAAACCAGGCTAGAGGTATATGGCATGTTTCGAGTTCTTAACGCAATCTAGAAAACGGTTGTCACTGCCCTGGTATACGTAAAGTAGGTCGTGTTCAACTCCTGGATTCTCTTCCTCGTCCAGCTAACATCATCATGAGATGCCGGATCTGGATCCGAATCTTCTTGAGTTTGCGCGCTGTTAGTGTCGCACTTCCTTTTCGTTCTAACAAGGCATGTACCCACTGTCATATTTGCAGACCTTAGTGATAAACTGTAGTACGCCATAGATCCTCTGCCCCTTTTTGGAGCAATGCTGACTCTGGAGACTCCTGTAATGTAGCAGCAAAGACATTCACAACAGCAATGGGGCCAAGCCCACACTCCTAGAACTCAAACGGACAAGGTGTAGACTCATTCTCGTGGCCCCTTGGTGAAAATGTGCCTTTTGACGCATTATTCGGTACTGCTTCTGTACTGCTGTACAACTCGACCTTCTCTAGATCTGGTGCGAAGTTCTCAAAGTGGTACCTTGAGTTGCCCAAATACAGTCTGGGAGGTGAGCGAGCCCGGTCTACAGGTGCTTGAATCATGAATCATTGTGGGCAACTCGGTGATGAGGAAACTCGTGAGTTGCTCAGTATAGACTGTAGCAGGACCCATGAGAACCCCTTTAGAACCCAGGTCGGCTGAGGCCCAAACTTGTCCGGACATGTTTTGGGGATTTTTGTCCGGATGCCGTCCTGGGTTCACCTGAGGGCTGAATTTTGTCCGGACTCTGACCCAGGTTACCAAAAATCTCAAAAAAATGCGTTTTTTCTTATTCTAAGTAGCTAGGTGTGTTTAGAATAGCCACGAGAAGCAAAAAAACAATCAAAAATCGCCTTCTTCATCCCTGTGTGGCCCCGTTCCTCGAAGTCCTCTTGCGGAACAATTTGGCCGCTTCCGCCAACTGAGGTAAAGCAGTTGATAGGAACCACTGATTGTGGAAGTTTTTTTAAATCATATTTATGGCCTTTGCCAATCCATTCATGAGGGTGAAAAATAGGGGGACAAACGAGATCGAGCTCGTTCATAACTAGACGTGAGACAGGAGAACTGTACCAATGAAAGAAAAAAGATGTTGGTTTGCGCCAGTTGCACTTTTGTGGGCATCACATATAGTAGTCGACTTGCTCATTCGAACTTCAAGCGTCCAATGGAAGCTGTAAAAAGCAAGATTCGAACTCTCGCATTCAATATTATCAACTGTGTCGTTCCGCTACACTACTCTACCATATTTGTCCGGACGTTCACCTGGGTTGACACCCAAATTAGACGTTTTGTGTCCGGACTGTAACCTGGGTGAAACGGTCATTTGGGTCAATTTTTGTCCGGACGCCAGCCTGGGTTCCATGGGGGTTCTCATGGGTCCTATTGTAGCGTGGTTGTGTTCAACGGTGGGGGCTCAAATTGTTGTACTTAATTCGATTTTTTTCAGGCACTCGAATGTCTGAATCTGACATGACTGGTTCCGAAGCATCAGGTACATGATATGTACAATATTTGAAATCATAGAATATCCTAATATCGACCTCCAGTTCTCTACATGCCAAAAAGATGTTAATAACACGTTAAAAACTCCAGGTATTTTAAGCTACCTGGTTCTTCACGGAGCCCTAGACCGAATACAATTCACGGCTCGGAAACGATAATCATGGGTATGGTCGGAACAATGGGCACGTGTTCTTTTAGCTGATTTCGGATTGATTTTCGGGCATTTAAGCTGCGGGACGTAATACAAGTCAGCAAAGTGGTGGAACAGAGGTGACTTACACTGCGAGCATCGAGTTGACGTTCGCTGGGCGGATCGGCCTAAGCAATCATATCTAACTAGCACACAAGCAACCCACATTTACACAGAATAGCAGAAGAAAAACCAGTCCAGTAACGTGCATCCTGTACAAAGTACTAGAAAATTACAATCAGGACAGTGGTCACTGATGATGAATCCTGAGTAACATGCCAGTAGGAGCCACACAATAGCTACAAGACTAATTTGAAAAGAAAAATGTTCAAACATGAGTCAAACCGTTCACTGTTAAAAAAAACATACAATATGAATACTCCCATCTGCAATGAAACAACGACAAGGTGTTGCATGTGATTGCTCGGACTGGATGTGATTTAGATAGGATACCGGGTATTTAAACGAATTGAAACGTACCGTTTGACTCCAGTGCGCCCCGGCCGAAGATAGAACAAGCATGATCCAGATATCACAACATCGCAGATCGCGCTCGCCACAGCGTATGAGATTTCAAACTGTCACAATGGCACTTATATAAGCAGCGACGAATTCATCCTTTGTCAACTAATTCGGACGTACGGGACAAGTGAAAAACACAGCTGCGCTTTTCGATCGAGCACTGGGACCTTGAGAATTTCCAAGTTTATACAGCAGAACAGCGAACGCACGTTGTCACCATTGTTGCTTTGAACGATAGAACCGTGAGCGCATGCCCGTAAAACATACCTGAACAAGACGAACGCACCAATTCCGAGCCCTGTAAACGTCTATCATCTACTTCATAGCAATGACGATCGTAACGTGCGTCCTCACCGTATTGCCCCAGGGCAGTCACTAGGACAAAAGCCGTGAGTTTCCGGTTCTTGTCACTGACTGGATAATCGATTAAAAGCCTTGTGTGACAAGCTTCAAGCGCAACGCACTGATCCAAACTCGATAAGCATAAAAACTTCAGAAAAAAGTCTCCTGAGAGATCAGGTGACCGCTCTCACTAGCCTGGTTACATACCACTGGACGATGACAGAAATCGTGGACTACGAATAGGAATGAGAGCGATTATCAAAACAGGTGTAAATTCTCATTACACTGAGGAAGATACCAGCCTGTGATGAGACCGTCAGTCACGGAGCATGGGCATGCATACATCATTCTGGCACATACAAACATTGCCCTACCGCGAATTAATATCCAGGTAGTCACGCTCAATAATATACAATGTAGCTCACCATGGAAGAATCAGACATTGATTACTAGTGTTGTAACGGCAACTTATTAGCAGCTGCCAAAAGAGAGCACTGGTACAAAACGTGTGGAACATGTCCAGAACACTTTGGTTGACAACTGTCAATACAATTACGAGCCACTAATTCTGAAATAAACGCACAACACAAAAGTCACCTGTAATGCAGTCCAATGAGTCGGAGCCAGAATTGCAACATTGTAACAAACTGCACATACCACTGCTTTGATATCCCTACGGTCGTTTACAAAAGCCTTCAAATAGAAGGTCATTTGACCAGCAGTCAAGCCGGACATCCTATCAGCATGTCCCGTTCGGTAGTATTTTGAGTCGCAATGCAATGAATATACAAAACTTACCACAGAGCAAAGATGAGCCCTGGTATGAACCATGAGTTGCAAATGGGAATTTTAGAGAGGTAGTAAGAGTACTGACCGATTACTCCAGGTCCCCATCCCTTCACGTACGCGTCGTTCTCTGGCGCTGAGTCCATCAACGACTATGCAGGTTACAGTACAAGCACTAGTCTGAAGCAGAAGTTTAGTGTGTTCCATGGCTATTCAAATATTCATGGATGCCGAGAAAGCTGTTGATGAGTCAAATGATACCGCAATACAGTTCTTCTGCCGACATAAATGACAGTGCCTTGTAAGTTGGCACACCAGGACCCTAGTAACCCATTTGAAGTAGTAGGCACGCAGAGAAAGCATAGGTTTGGTCCAAACGTCCCGGGATGCTCGGAGAGCTGTTCGTAATTTCGTATCTGTGAACTACCCTTGAAGTCATTTTCATTGGGGTGCAAGTGTGGGGCTGAGCATGTCGGCTCGGCCGAGCCGACATGCTCAGCCTCACCCACACTTGCACCCCAATGAAAATGACTTCAAGGGCAGATACGAAGTTACGAATAGCCCTCCGGGCATCCCGGAACGTCTGGACTAGTGTTCCGTGGAAACCCACCTGGTTATCCACCGATGTAGATATCCACCCAGTTATCCACGTAGATAACTCGGTGGATAACCCAAGGCCAAAATTCATAGGTGGATAACGTGGATAACTGAAAATCGTGTGGGTGTATGGGGTTGTATTAAATATACATTAAATACACTTAAAAAGCTTAAATACCGGGTCTACAAGCTTGTTTCTGCTCAAAGTGAGCTCGAACTAGGATTTAAGCTTGCTTATTTTGGCGGAACTTCATGCGACGTCAAGTCAATGTTTGTTTGGTGACTGGTCGAACATCGACTCGAAAAATGACTGAAAAATTGTGAACTTCAAGTTTTCTCCCTCATTACATGCAGCCACATCTCAAGGATCGATTAGTTGAGCTTCGACTCTGTCTCGAGGCACTTCCAACAGAGATTCCCATTCCAAAGGAGTCCAAGTACAATTTCTCCAACTTCGGCCCGGATGCTGATTGGACTACAGACATTGGCGAGGTTGGTGCTGTCAATCGAGAGCTAGAGGTTAGGTTTGGCAATCGGGTCGACGGCCTAAAACTTGTTGAGCGAGGTCCGGAGACAGAAGCTGTAGTGGATGTGTTCGAAACATGGATTGAAAAATATCCAGGGGATATTATCCTCGAGAAGTGGGTGGATGACACCCTCGAAGCCGCACGAGGCCTTATTGTTGCAGCTGGAAAGGCTGTAAATTAGATTTGCTTTTCTTGCCAGTGAAACTGAATTACTGACCTGCTATGCAGTTACCGAAGTCCTCGCATCGGTCAAATGACCATCCGGACATAGAGTTCATGTCGAGTGGGTCGAAAACACCTAACAGCCCCCCAATCAACAGACCGAAGGGATTGAAGAAGAAAAAGACCAAGACTATCGAGTCTGACATGTCCGTCATGCACCTATACAGAGATGCCGAACTGATCCCTGCAAAGGGGAAAGGTGGTGCAAAGGTTGATCCTCTGATGGATCTTATCTCAGTGAATACATACCTCAAAAGTAACCCCCAAAAGATGATTGTCCGGTGTGCTGGAGCTGAATATGGATGCACTATGACCTGGGCTGCACCTCGCTGGAAGGCCCGAGTATTTGGACATGCACTACAATGTGGAAAACTGGACAAAATCAATTTAACACTGCGGAATCGTGTTCGCACTGCTATGGCCAAGGAATCCTTAGGTGATCGTGTCGAAGGATGCGAACCCGGAGCCTCCACACAAGTAACTGCTGCCACATCCACATCTTCCGAGTCCACTGTGTCATTACATGCACCACTGAAACAAAAATCAATATATCCATCGCAGCGCAAGGCACGCATTTCAGCACTCAAAGACCAGCTTGACTTTGACGTCCTGAAGCTAATCTGTGTTGGTGGTATTCCACCATCAAAAGTTGATTCGAAGGAATGGAAGGAAATGTGGAAACACGGAAATCCTGACTATGAACCAGCATCTTGTGCTGTACTCACCGAAACACAAATCCCCAATGAGGCAGCTCGCATCGAAACTTTACAATTGCAACACCTTCGTACCTGTGATGACCTTACCATCACTTTCGACGGAAATACCACGAAGATGCCCCAGTCTGTTTATACTGTACATGTGATCACTCCAGTGCGTCGGGTGTTTTTGGTGGAAGGTGATGAGTCTTCAGAAGAATCACATACTGGGGTAAAGATACGTGAAGTCCTGCGAAAGGTGAGCTACAAAGATCTCGTAATGTTAGAAGTTCCGAACTAACACCGCTTACAGGTCATGCTACGCATCGGAGCTGAACGTTTTGGGGGAGTGGCTTCCGACAACACTGGCAATACAACATTAGCTCGTTCACTCATACAGGAAGAATTTAGTTGGATTATTATTCTCCCCGACTCGTGTCATCGCATGAGTTCGCTATGCAAAGACATTGGTAACATCAAATTCTTTCGACCTGTAAGTTATCTCTCATCCGGCTCTTTAGTTGATGAATCACTAACTTTGAACTTGAGGTGATCAAGAAGATACATCGAACGATCAAGTACTTCAAGAACTCGAACTTTGCCAGTGCTCATCTCCGTCATCATCGTAAAGATTTACAAATCAAGAGAGGACTTGTTTCAATTGGAAAGACACGTTTTGGAACTATTTATCATTCTGGAGAGTCACTTCGTCGTTGTCTGAAGCCTATCCGACAATTGTGCACTGAACAGGTCATCAACATACCAGTAGGTAGTGTGATTTCTATGGTTTTTCGATGCTCAGAGGTACCTTGCAGGAAGTCAACAATTGCTTTCTTGAGGATCGTTTCGCAACCGACAAATTTGAAGTTGAACTTCGACAGCTTCTTACAGTACTTGCTCCAATTGCAAAGGCTATAACATGCCTCGAGTCTACTCACTCAACTGTGTCAGATGTATATCTTTTCTGGCTTGCTGTCACCGCAACCATCCACCAAATTATCACCGAAGATATCACTGGCTTGCCAACTGAAGTCACCGAGGAGATTCGACGAGCTGTCAATTACCGATTCAATCAAATGGTAAATGATGCACCATCCGATGTGTATTTAACTGGCTTTCTTCTTGATCCTCGTAAGTTTTCTATATTTAACATCAAGTCACTTGCTGTTTAACTGACACAGTTCAAAGAGTTCAGAGGGGCAGATATCCTCCGAGACTTGAACCCACTATTCATCGCTCGTATCAAGATTGGAGGCCAGACAAATCGTCCCCAGGACAAAGAACTCCCATATTCAGTTCGTCGTATGGGAAAGTTTCTACTTTCAATGCTCCATATTGAATACGAGAAGCGAAAGGCTCCCATCGCAAACCTGAGTATCTCAGAGGCAAACAGTCGCTTGAAAGACCTCATCAAAAAATACATCAAAAAGGTTTACCCTTTCGATCGTGAACTTCGAACTGACGAGACAGCATATGAATGGTGGAGCTACCTGGACAAAGACCGATCTGGGGATGCCCAGCCACTCGCATTATGTCAGAATTGCAATTATATTGTCTCGAAGCTGATTATAGTCCAACCAGAGGCTTGCTGTCCGAATTTTCTCGCTTGTACCCAACTCAATGGCTGATGAGCGGACTGGCTCAACATTCACATGGCTTAACTCACCACTTCGCAGTCGGCAGCAGGTGAAAACACTTGTCAGGACAGCTCAAATCCGTAGTTGGTACAGATATAATCCCTCTGTGAGTTCAATACATCAATAGTTTCATTCATTTGCAACTCACGGACCTCACTACTAGGCACCACCGCCACAAAAAAAACCAACTATCAAATGGCAAGATATGTCATCGGCCATTTTTGGTGGCAAGCGCAAACGAGGGAAGGGAGACGACAATGACAGTGAAAATTCTGATGTGGATGACGATTTTGCAGATGAAGCACCTAACGAGCCAGACGTGGAGAACAACGACTCAGAGTTGGATGTCACTGACCCCGAGGATATAGCTGAAAATGGCTCAAAAAAAGCGGATTCTTTTGACAGCGAGGCTTTCGATGCTGCCAGTATCATCAATCTTGACTCCACGACGCTAGCTGATGTGCTTGCTGACAAAGATTTGGCACCCGCAGCACCGAAGAACACTGTCACTCTTCTGCCGGCAAGCACTTTGGTGCAAGAGAAGGTCTTGACCGAAGCAGACTGGGACATGACATAGAGTGTAGGATAGATCTAGACTTGTAAATCAAGCTAAATTTTGCAAAATGCACCATGGATCGCAAAATTTTGCAGCACCCGGAATCGCCGGGCCGGTTTTACCGGCGGTGGATATCCACAGTGGATATCCCCTCAGAGGGTTATCCACGGAACACTAGTTTGGACCACTCCTAGTATGCGTACCTATTACAAACGATGGGTTACAGTCGGATGATTCGACTGTTCGGTGCAATCATTCTCCATTGCATAAAAGATGACAGGCGCGTCTATCATATATTTGAGGTCCAATGCGTGAGCACAGATTGCGCACGTTTCCCTCCACTATACTTCCGGTCTCATTTTATATTGCCATTACATGATGAACGTCCAGACTGTCGGCTTTAAACTCAGAATCGTCCATAACATCACCAGTGCATGCAGGGCGAACTTCACCATGCCGTTTGGCATTTTGCTCCTTCCTCAACGGACATCATGCATCACCGGGCGGGCTGGCTCGGCCGCCAGCGGTGGTTCGTTGAGCATGATGATTGATCTCAAATGAAACTGGGAGGGCAACATGTCTCAGAGAAGTCACGCCTGGCAACCCTTCAGCTCCTTTCAGATGTTCCAAAACAACACCCTCAACATTACAGGCATGCATCGGCTTATAGTACCTTGTTCGGGCCCAGGAATGTCTGAAGAGGATATCAACACGATGTGTGCTAGCTGTGTCAAGGGCGGAATCTTGCTAGATAGGATGATGCAGTGGCGACTAGGAAAAGGTAAGCAAAGTGCAATGGTAAGCGGGAAGGTGTGATGGCGAGGGTGCACACTGCACAGATAACAGAGTGGTACGGTGACAAGCAGGAGGGCTCAAAGTGAGCCTGGAACAACAAAATCGCAGTCAATACGAATTCAACGTCAAGATAGTATATTGGTTAGCGGTTTCGCGGTTTCGCAGGGAGGCGCAGGGACACGGTGCAGGATTGAGAGAGCTAACAAGATATCGATGGCATTATGGGCCACCTGGGGTCGCACTTTCCAATTGCAGGCTCATACTAGTAGGATAAAACTCACTCAATATTGTACCCGTCGTGCTATCCTACGCATCTGGGCAGAAATACCACAATGAGCCTTAAGATGGGGGATACTTAAAAAAATTCGAGTAACTACAACTGACCTTGAAAAGTGTTAAGAAAAATAATCGAACAGTCATACAAAATCTCACGTATGCATTGGGAAAAAGCAGTCCGATTGACCGCCAAAGTTGTTGACGTCCTGTTAAAGATATAATCGCACGGAGGACCAGGGAGGGTGTAAGAAGTCCCGCTGCCTACCCCCGAACTCTAGCATCTAAACAATTTAGTAGTAACATAGAACCCTTAACCTTGAAACGTCCGCTGGAGTAGGGTCGTCCCTCGTAAAACAGCATCCAGATCTATAGCGCGAATTATGGGGCAATATAAATTATGCTTGCTGTACCAATGGGTATACCACTGTCCAAAGAAATATGCAAGAGACGAGGAAGATATATGTGCCCGAGGACGGCCACATATTCTACTTTTTCTGTATTGCATTCACCAACCTGTCATTCGGATGTGTCAATATCGTCAGAATGGGACAAGGTGCATCACTGACCAGTCTAATCCTTCCTCTAGACCTTGCCCCTCTGTTGCACAGCTCCCACGCACACTCCATGGTCTTGACGTCTCGCGACCTGCGAGACCAAGTTGTTCACTGATATCTTCGGGTTTTAGTGCTCCTTCGACATCTTGCTTATTGCAGAATACAAGGAGTGGCACGCCGTTGAGTTCGTCTTCCGAAAGCATGGTCAATAGTTCACTCCGTGACGTCGTCAACCGTGCATGATCTGAAGAATCAATAACGTATATGATGGCAGATGTGTTCGGGAAGTAACATCGCCAATATGGCCTTCGAGCATCATTCAGGAATTGCTGACGAAAATTAAGTTGTACATACCGTATGCTAGACTGTCCTCCAAGGTCCCATACTTGGAACTTAATATTTTTATACTGGATGGTATTGTCAATAAAGTTGGTTACAGATTTTTTCTTCATCAACGCACCTGAACGGTCTCTACATTGAAGCCGATTGCTGGGTTGTCTCTCGTGAGCTCCAAACCCCACAAAGCCTATGATGACATACTCACTCGGGATCGTAGAAACCACTTCTCCAATCTGCAAATTTATTTGGACCTCCACTAAATATATGTTCAACATTACTCACCTGTAATCGGTACAGGATTGTCGTCTACGAAAACACCAGTCCATTTGAACCCGAATAACATCATATTTGTAAGTGGACATACCTTGCCAGCCGAGTCGAGGCCGAGCATGAGTATACGGACATCTTGGTCTTTGCTCCATCGTATCAGCGACGACAACGACGTGAAAAGGGAAGATATTGTAAGACCCATGGGTATGTGAGTTTGCTTTGTAGTAGTAGCAGTGTAAATACTATTTCTGGGGCGTTTAGCTGGCTACCTTATCACGTGCGCGAGTGCAATCATCCAGTTTGAATCCAACGAAGTCCGCTGAGCCTCTGTTCAAATTCGAAGCACTTATTACCAATATCATCCCTAGCCCTCGTGTCTTATCCTATGCAGCATGCCTGTAACAGCCATCGGCGACGCATCACCCAAATCACACAAAAAGTCCAGGTCCGCCGACTCCAATGCCAAGGATGTCGGTCAAGAACACGTAAAGTCAAAGAAGAGAAAGCATAAAGAAGCTACCAGTGACGCGTTGTCCACGACCACCCTAAAAGGTCAAGCGGCTTCCACGACACGAGATTCTCAGAGCGCGAGTCATCCCTTATCTCCTTCAAGTGCACCCTCTACAGGAAATGTCGCATCCAAAAATGTTCAGCTAGCAAACTTAACTACAGGTGATGCGGAGCGGAAAAAGAAGAATAAGAATTACTTGGGGAACGTGGCGCACGAGCAGTTGAAAGACAGAAGTGACGAACGTAGGAAGGAGAAGACGAAAAAGAAACTGAAGCACTCAGACGAAGGCCAAGATGAGGGAGTTGCACTTGATGGACAGGTCACACATTCGAACGACACCAAGGTCCGAACACCAGAAGAGGCTACCTCAGAAAAGTCACGACAGAAGAAGAGAAAGGCGCAGGAACAGTCGGGAGAAACACCTGATAGCAAACCGCTCAAAAAAAAGAAAGGCCACCGTCCACCAGATTTGCCCTCCATAGACCCTAGTGCAGACGAGTCTCTGTCTGATCAAAGTCGGAAAGGTATGTTACGAAATTTGCATGTGTGTTTACTGAGCATAGATGATTCACAGCGTTGTCGTATGCATATGCACGATTTGAGGATCCACCGAACTGGAAGTTTAATAAAGCCAGGCAGATATGGCTGATTAAAAGGTTGTGGTCGGAAGAAATGGTGAGTTTCTCCTGTGAGTTGGTCGGTTGGCTGATCGTAGTTTTCTGGGTCAGATACCCGAGGAGTATTTTACCTTGGTGACCAAATATCTCGCAGATGTAAAGGGGGGAATTCGAGACGTATGTCTTGGTCATCTTGTTTGATGACTGATCTCATAATGTTCTTCTCTAGAACCTCATACAGATGTGCAAGTCTGTAGAGGCCTTGGAGACACCAGATCCTGTGACTTCAGAATCAGCCGTACTGCCAAGTGATCTTTCGAATGGACGGTCCACTATCACGACCAAAGTGATGAGAGCTCGTAGCTTACTGAGTGCTCTGTCGGGTATACCGTGAGGTCAGCTCACTCTGACGTTGCGCGTTGCAGCGATTTGAAGCATCAGTACAAGGATCGCAGGCTTCATGTTACCTTGAGTAGACAGGCACACAAGCCCAGTAAGAATGATGGCGATGACCACAAGCACTAGCATTGGAATATGGGTCATACTTAACAGTCTCTCAACAACGATTAAGCCGAAACCGCGATAGTAGGCGCAACGGACATGCCAATTGGATTGACGGGAGCCCGTGGTGCTTTCACTTTCTTCGGCAATGCCCCAGCAATGTGCTCGACAGCTCCGGTCATCAGCGCAGCTTCCACCTTCAACTCCGTCTCACTCAACTCAACAGCTCCCAAAAGGTCCTCAAAGCTCTCCCGAACCACCTGAACTGCATTAACGTTAACCAACGCTGTGTCTCCATCATGCAACGTCTGTGGTTGTCCAGCGGTGTTGATCTGAGCGTTACTCCAGATGGGTTCGACGTTTTCCTTGCTTGTACCAACATTGGCACGTCCACCCAACTTTGCCCATTCGCTGATCCGGTTGATGTTGAGCTCTGTGAACACCGAGTCCATTGCACTAATCAAGCCATCAATTTGCTCTGCAGTGTGGCGAGGAGTGACAGTGACCCGAAGACGCTCCTCGCCCACAGCAACGGTGGGGAAATTGATTGCCTGAACGTAGATGCCGTGTTCGTGAAGAAGTTTGTCGCTGGCTGCCTTTGCGAGACCAGCATCACCAACCAAGACCGGGACGATGTGAGAAGGACCGGGGACGACGGGTATGTCTAGAGCACTGAAACGTTCCTTGACAGTGCGAACATTAACCTGCTTCAATGCTCGATCACCAACATGGTGCTTCTGGTAAATGACGGAAGCTCGAGCACCGGCGACTGTAGCGGGAGGCAGTGAAGTAGTGAAAATGAAGCCAGGTGCGTATGAACGAATCATATCGATGAAATCACCAGACCCCGCGACGTATCCGCCAACAGTGCCATATGCCTTGCCGAGTGTACCTGCTGACGGTAAGCCAGGTCCGTCAGATAGATATGCATGATAATGACCAACCAGTAATCATGTCAATACGATCCATCACGCTGTCCTTGATTGGCTCGGAACTTTGACCGGCCATCTGGTGGGATTCCCAGTCGAGATGCTCGGCAACGCCCGCACCACGGGGCCCGTAAAGTCCGACAGCGTGTACTTCATCAAGGAAAGTTAATGCACCGTACTTCTTAGCCAGATCACAGATCTCCTTGATAGGCCCGATGCTACCGCACATAGAGTAAACACTCTCAAATGCGATAATTTTAGGGGTGTCCTTCGGATACTTCTGCAGTTTGGCCTCGAGGTCGTTCAGGTCGTTGTGTTTAAAGATCTCCTTCTTCGCACCGGAGTGCCGAATGCCCTGTATCATGGATGCGTGGTTGGAAGCATCCGAGAAGTAAACGCAACCGGGAAGTTTGGAACCGAGGGTCGACAAAGTTGCGTCGTTGGCGACATAGCAAGACGAAAATACGAGCGCGGACTCCTTGCGATGAAGGGTAGCAAGCTCACGTTCGAGACTGAGATGCATAGCACTATTTCCAGCGATATTTCTAGTGCCTCCAGCACCTGCACCGTATTTGTCCAACGCCCGACTGTGAGAAAAACGTTAGCTTGCGACCAAAATCAGGTGATTGCAGAGGCTATACGTACTGCATGGTTTCAAGTACGACAGGATTATTTCCCATTCCCAAATAGTCGTTGGCACACCATACTTGGACTTCTTCCTTGACACTCGCAGTGTGCGCAATTGGAAATTTGGTTGCAAGCCGGTTGATATTGTTGAAGTAGCGGTAGGACTGATCCTTGTGCTTCTTCTCGAGCTCGGCCGCATAAAACTTGTCGTAGTTATACGCATCTGAAATGGCAGGAGTAGTCTGAGCTTCTGTCATGGCAGGCAATTTGACGGGTTGTTCCTTTGCAGCAGCAGCAGCCTTATAGAAAGGGCATCCCGCAGCAGCGGCCTTCTGGGCCATGCTCGGGACTTCCTTTTTGGTTTCGGGTGCCTTCGCAGTAGATGCGGCAGCAAGGTCATCCGCCATCCGAGCAGCAGCCCGAGCAGCGGAAGCATGGGGGCATTTTGAAATGTCCGCGTCGGAAACACTGGTGCCGGGGAAGATGCCTTTGCTGTGGTGAATTTTCTGGACGTCGGCCTGACCCGCGATACTGGCGTAACCAGCAACCATCTGAGTAGAGCGCATTACTAGGGCCGGACCCATGATGGGGCAATTCACGGCTCGCTCAGTGAGCTGAGAGATCGAGGGGAATCTAGGAGAAATGGCGCTGCTAAGGGCACGAAGGGTTGAAGTCTTTGTCCCGCCCAAAAACGGGCAGGAACTCTTGAAACGAGCCAAAGAAGAAAACTTTTCCATGTTCAAGTACTGGGAGCTCTGGACAAAGCTCACAGGATATATGGTCGAATCTGAAACACAGAATCAACGGTCAGTGATTCAAACGATGGAAACCAGCACAGGTGTATGCTTACAAGCAAAGTCCTATACTGAGCGCAAACCGGGACAATATGGATCGATATCGGGGATGTGAAACTTCAAGAAACCTTATATCGGAAATTAGGAAAGCGCCCATTGGCTGATGAGAATCACGTGGTTATTCCTCTTTTATTTGTGAAGATGTTCATTCTGCAATGCAACGTGGCCATGGCACAATCACTGCATTAATAATGTAACCAAAGTAACTACTTTGAGCTTAAACCCGCAAAGATGACAAGCATCCTTCAAGCACGTCCATAGCTATATCCACTTCTTCCTTATTGACATTTAGAGAGGGCACCAGGCGCACAGCATCTTTCCCAGCAGTCAGCAGGAAGACACCACGCTCTCGCGCTAGCCGCACCACTTCTCCAGGATGTGAGACATCATTGAATCCAAGGCCTCGGATGAAACCACGACCGCGCACGTGAGGCTGTAATATGGCTGAGAACCATTTCGGCAGAACTTCGAGCCGGTTGTTCATGTACGCGCTCATCTCTTTCATATGACTCACGAACACACGATCACTGAGGCGATTCAGAACGTGATGTCCAACTGCACAAGCCGTGGGTGACCCTCCAAACGTCGTCCCATGAGTTCCTGTCAGCAACTGTCAGCTCCTGTGGGCGACTCTCATGATTTGTTATTCTTACCTGGTGTCATTGTAGATGCAATGGTATCACGAAGTAATACGGCACCAATTGGATAACCGTTGGCTAGTGGTTTCGCCATCGTGATCACATCAGGATGGCAATCAATTGGAAATGCCGAATGTGCCCAAAGATTCCCTGACCTGTACAGGCCGCACTGCAATGCAGTTCAATCAAAACGTAGTGTGCGAAAATGTTACAAAGTAAAACGAACTTGAATTTCATCAAAGATCAACACTGTTCCTGTCTCGTCACAGCGTTTTCGCAAAGCTCTCAGCCATTCTTCGGTTGCGGCAGCGGCGCCTCCCTCTCCCTGTATGGGCTCGACAATGACCGCACAGGTATCATCAGTGATAAGCCTATGGAGGCATTCCAGATCATTGAGCTTGCCAACGCTAACTCCAGGTATCAGTGGTCGAAAGGGTATCTGGTATTTCTCCGTCGAAGTGACACTCAGAGCACCCATACTTCGACCATGGAAAGAATTCTCAAAGCACACGATACGCATTTTAGGACACGATGGGTCATCAACCGTTCCACCAGTGGCTGCGGCCCAGCGATCCTTTCCAACTTTGCGAGCTATCTTCAGAGCGCCTTCATTCGCTTCGGTGCCCGAATTGGCGAAGAAAACTTTGGCCCCTTGCTTAGCGGCTGAAGAAGATGGAGAGGTGCCGCCAGTGGCGTAGCCTAGTCCACCTTCTTTGTTAGTGAGCGTCACCAGAAGCTGCGCCAACTTTGGCGCCCACTCGTGGTAGTATACATTTGAGGTGTGGAGAAGGGTCGACGATTGCTGTTGTATCACCTATGATGGTATAGTGTGAGTTCCCATCGTAATGGAAAAGAAGGTTCAAAATGTAGAAATTACTCACCTCTGAGACACCTGGATCCGCATGTCCTAATGCATTTACTGCGATGCCTGCGCTGAAGTCAAGAAATTTTCGGCCATCTGCGTCCCAGACCCAACTACCACGTCCATGCGAAAGCACGAATGGAGGACGTGCGTAGACAGGAAGGAGATACTCATCGCCAAGCGCTATAGTACTTTTCGTTGCAGAGGATTGTGTATCTGCAGAAAAGTCATATATAGGCTTCAAGTAACGTGTGCTGGGGGATGCTGGAAGCTACGCCTCTTTGCATTTTGTAAACAGAAGTTACAAAACATAGGCTGGCGTACCTCAGAAACAGCATTTGAAGCATATCGCCTGGCTGCTGCTAATGGGGTCGCACTGGAGCCTCGAGCCAAAATTTGCAGCCGGGTAACTGGTAAAGGACTCGACAGATGAGTCAAACGCGCAGTGGAGTGCATGGATGCCTGTGATCAAGTTGGACCAACTCTCAGAGTAATGATAGATTCGAGAAAGAGAAAAAACTACAGCAACCACACAAATTAATTGCTGAGCAGTCCTATATGAGTCACATGTACAACGTCCGAGTTCGTCTGACTCTGACCAACAGCAGTATTTCTACTAGTCCGGCACAATTATAACTTATGAGAGAGGAAGTGAAGGAGAGCCGGTTAGCTGTCAACGTTCATTCATAGGGTCAGGGCCCAGGGGTTAGCATACAAACAAACCACTGAGAGCCAGTAGCATTACAACAGCACTCGAAAAAGGAACACCAATCACTGCATGCATGATGATAGCAGCACAACTTTTGTACAATAAATACAAAGCAAGAGCAAAGTGGGCAAAAGCCTCACAACATCCGGACAAACAACAGATTTCAGAATAATTTTTGGGTGCTGGCGCTGCATCTCAATCTCTGGACCGACTACGTCCCGTGCTCACAGACATGGATGAATCCGAAGAAGCTGAGCGACCACGTCCTGTAGGTCGCGGTGAGCGAGAGGTATTTCTCCTACGATCTTGGTCGCTTCCATTACGGGGAGGAGGTGGTGAGAGCTCGCGGTCTTTCCGAGGTGGAGATTCTGACCTATCCCACCCACGTCGGCGGGGTGGGGCTTCTGAGCGATCGCGGCCACGGCGAGGAGGCGATTCTGAACGCTCACGCGAGCGGCGGGGATGTGCGGGAGGCGGTGATCGCCTTGATGGTGGTGTTACAGACCCGGAACGCCGATAGCCTGGTTGGTCAGGAGAACGAGACCTTTTGGACTGCACAGGAGACGGAGAGCGCCGACGAGGCGGAGGAGACCGAGAAGGTGACCTGCGACGTCGAATGTCTCTTTCACGTCGCGGGCTTCGGCTCCTGCGTTCACGCTCTCCACGATAGTCTCTTGGTCGATCCCTGAATGCAGGAACGGGAGGAGGAGGCATTCTCTCCTTCCTTCGACCGGTCTCCTCTTTCTCTCTCCTTATCCTATCTTCTTCCCTCCGACGCAAGCGATCGCGTTCTCTCTTATCCGCCTCCCACTTCTGCTTCTGCTCTAACCATTTCGACTTGTCTTCCTCACGTTTCCTCTCGCGCTCCTCCCGCTCGACCATACGACGCATCTTGTTTTCTTCCTGCTTCTCTCGGTCGAATGCATCACCCTCTGTGTAGTTACTTCTCGTGCCCAGTGCTCGGGCCATTTTGTCGAGTTCAGCCTTTTTGGCAGCTGCGATACCATGCGTATCAGATGGCTTCAATTTTTTTGCGGATGGAGCGAGTGACGCCAAATCCTTGTTCAAAGTTGTGCGAAGTTCATCAACTCTCGTTTCGATTGTTGCTTCATCCAGACTATTAAAATAAAAGTCAGAGGATCGCTAATGCGAACATTTCAAGCCTACATACCCGTCGTCCTCTAGCTGTAGTTGCAGCTCCAGACATTTGACTTCAACCTTTCTTTTTCTCTCGTGTTCCAAAATAGCTTCGTCCGGTTCCCTGTGCTTTGGGGGAGCTACGTCCCAGGCAGCAGCTCGGTCTGCGGCAGTCTCGTGCACACGCAGTGCCGAGAGATTACGCATAACATAGCCATTTGTGCCGCTATAATATGTAATCAGTATGATGAATTCGACTGTGACCGAAAACAACGCACCTTCCCCGGGGAGTGGTTAATCCGATACCGTTGTACATGACGTTCCAGAGATGAAGACGATGAATTGAGTTCAAGGTCATAAATAGAATCGGAGTTTAAACTGTAGTCCAGCCGGTCCACGGCATTTGTCATTGCTCTGAACGCGTCGTGGTAGCGGCAGGGCGACTCCTTCATAATATAATTACATTAGACCACACGCAAGCCCTTCTCCATAATAATCCATTCTTCTCCATTCTTACATCTTTCACCATTTCAGCGACCAACCTTTTCCGTAGGCAAGCAGGTGCCATGTCAGCTTCAATACCAGCTAGTACTTCATCCGCCTTCCTCCCACTTCCCCCGGCTAAGGATATACCTGTCACATTCACGGCGAGCTTGAAGAGTTGGTGAGTGAAAGGAAGGCTAATACACATTACTGCCTAACCCTGACGATCCGAGCCAGGTGGGCTGCTGGAGACAAGCAGGGTACTGCGTCCGAAGAGCGGCTACTGAGGTATGCAGCACACTCCCATCCATTGAAAACATGCGTGTGACATCATTATAGGCGACTTCCGTTCTTCCAACCAGAGCAGATGGCTTCCTCGACCAATGATAGTCCCGTCATTGCACACAGGGAGCGCGTGCAGCTTGCGGCACCGAAGCACTTCCTAAACACCTTATCAATCAAGTCCACGAATCCTTCGCCGACTGCACCGCCTCCAGCCGTAGTCCTTCATGGATACGGTGCAGGTCTTGGTTTCTTCTTTCGTAATTTCCCCGCACTCGCACAATGGGCAGGACATCGCGGCACCGACGTCTTCGCTGTGGACTGGCTAGGCATGGGCCGTTCCGCCCGCGTACCCTTCACCGTCAAAGCAAAGCGGGATGATATCTCTGGGCGTGTGCATGAAGCCGAGTCTTTCTTCGTAGATTCGCTGGAGGAGTGGCGAGCAAAGATGGGCCTCGAGAAAATGACGTTAATCGGACACTCGCTTGGCGCTTATTTCAGTGCTGTCTATGCACTGCGGTACCCTACCCGCGTACACAAGCTCATTCTTCTCTCCCCTGCTGGTGTTCCTCACGATCCAAATAATCTTACCATGCCTTCGCGCGAACTAACTGATGAAGGTGACTCACGAAGCACGATATCGAGCCATTCTGCTGTCGCTGCATCTGCTGGGGGTGTTAGACAGATACGAGAAGAGCAGAAGGCCACCAAGGAGAAAGAGAGCCGATCAAGAAGACTCCTCACATACCTATGGGAGGAGGGTTGGAGTCCATTCCAAGTTGTACGCTCGACCCTTTTCTGGGGTCCCATGCTCGTAGGAAAGGTGAGGAGTATGATATCGCCAAGCAGACTGAGATACTGATGCTTCCACTCTATGCAGTATTCAAGTCGTCGTTTCTCCGGTTTGACGGAAGACGAAACGCGCGATATGCATGACTACATCTTAAATATCACACTTTCTAAGGGTTCGGGAGAGTACTGCATATGTAAGTTCTGCTCTTTCATTCCCAGTCCCTCATCTAATAGGGTTTCACGTAGCTCATATCCTTGCGCCCTACGCTCATGCTCGTATGCCGCTTGTCGATAGAATAGCCGCGCTCAAATTACCAATAACCTTCATTTGTACGTACCATTTTAGCTTTGTCCTTGTGCGATCCCTCATCATATCATTTAGACGGCGAGCATGACTGGATGGACCCGCAAGGCGGACTGCAGTCTCTCGAGAATTTACGTAAAGCCGGTAATCATCAGAGCAGGATGTATAATATACCATATGCTGGTCACCACGGTAAGTTTTCCGTCTGGTGTCTCTCTTTCAGCCGCCTGATCTGGTTTCCTCAGTATACCTGGATAATCCCACGGCTGTGAACGAGCTCCTTGTCGCCGAGCTTGACGATGCTGGGGAGCAGCTGTATCTCTTCGCCGCCTCGCGGTCATGATAATTTAATTACGCACCATGGGTTGGTTTATTAAGTTGATATCTATTCAGAGGCGGTTGTTCAAGTTAATACGTAGATTTTCACGCATACACGATTTTGTATAGATTTTGTGCACTAGGGATTATGTAATGTTTAAGTACCACAAACGACAACGGTTTGAGGCAGGTGTGGATACACACACGAGAGCGAAAAGATCTCCGTGGCACCTTTACGATGACGTCGTAAATGTTCATGACGAAATACGCCTGGAGGAGCTCGGGGGTCTTCTGCAAAGGCAGACACGATAGTCCGCGCAGTGTTTCCATGAATGCCTAAGGACATTCAGAGCAATGACGAAGAACATGGTCAATTGAATCTGCCATAAATCATTGTCGCCATGATAACATAAAAAAAACCTTCTGCTGGTAATACGTGGCTCAGCGAAGCCCTCTCGTGAATCGCGGCGACCATATAACCATGCCATCCATCTTAGTGAGAAGAGCCCGCCTGGGGAACCCGTGAGTCGACCAGATGAAATGGACACGGATGTGGCTTGGTCGTGTCCAACTTGGAGGACTCGGGGTAAAAGTAGATCGGTGACGTTGAGTCCGCACGAGAGCGTAGGAAATGAATGAATAAAGTCACAGATCGATCGATCATGGTTGGATCATCACCAAGTTGCACAGAGTTGCACCCGCAGTAGGGCTAGAGTTCAGCTCCGCAGGGTGTCTTCGGCTCGCCATAAATTTTACACTTGGCCAGTGATTCTGCACATCCTCGACACGCATATTTTCAAGGTGGGGTATGACTCGCACCAGCCAATCATGATATTTAATTTTGAATCAAGGAGAGCTAGAGAGCAACAGTACATGAGCAGCTCCATATGAGGTTCCGGACCTTAAAATAAAATCAGGTGGAATTAAACATTCGAGAAGAAAGATAAGAACATACACGTTTGCCCTTGGCAAATGGGACGTCAACGATTGCTGACGAACGCTCAGGGTGCTCGATACCTACACTGCTTGTTCTGGCAAAGAGATAATTTCAAAAGGGCGGGGTCGGGATGGCGTATCGTGAGCTTCTGGGTGTATAGGGTGGAATAAAGACAAAAACCGGTTACGAAGGGTGCTTCCATGCGATGATGGTGATACAGGATGGAGGCGGTGTCGTGCAGACAACTGAGAATATGAAGGTGATGAAAATAGTACCGGATATTAACGAATGACGTACGTGAGCACGGTTTGATGGGTCGTCAAAAAAAATATCGGGGTAGCCGATGGGAGGCCTTAATTGGCTGACGGACAGGACGTCGTGTAGCATTACTCTAGAATGCATAAGCTTGGGTGCAATGAGAATGGTTTATGAAAGTTTCACGTGCAGTCAGTATCGACTTGTCAGCTGGTCCGAAGGGTCGTCGAGGCCAGCTTCTCTTGATATCGCATAAACATTCCATGCGTACGAATTGTTGTTTTTGCAGCCACTGGGTAGTAGCTTTCCACCTGCCGAAAACGACATGCAGTTCACTGTATCTGCACGGTGGAAGGGCAAACTGATGGGCTGGCTGTTGTCGAGGTTCCATAATCGTGCTGTCTCGTCTTCCGATGCGTTTACGAGGATGCGGCCATGCAGAAATATCGCAATGACATAGACAATGTTGGTGTGCTTTAGCAGTGTTGTCTGATAGTACCATGACCCGGAGATAAGCTTGGTCCAAGCCACTGTGTCGGTATGTCATCTGAGAGTGACAACAAGCTCGCCTGTCTTTGTGTCCCAAATTTTGATCAGCCGAGGACTCGTTGTCACGGTATCCAGCAGTCGCATGAGTGGTCATGTCTGGCGAGTAGACGACTGCGCCTACAGTTTATCCCCTGTCTCAATCGGTCCGAGGATTGTTTTTCCGTTCTCCACGTCCCACTGCCTTTCAATCCCATCCTAGATTCGCCGACCATCTCGACTCAAGCAGACAGAATTCACTCCCTCTGTATGTCCCATCCATTTCGCGATCATTACCTGGCAGATGTATGACACCATTGACCCATTTCGCGTGTCCTTCAAATCTCTGGCGGGGTGTTATCTCTGATGTATTCTGCGTCGTACCAATGGATGAAGACATAATCAACTACTGAGTGCATCGCTGTCTCAGCCTTCATCCAACAAAGTCCAAAAACAACACTTACGACGACATGGTTCTTAGCAGGTCTCGACGTCTCGACACAAAGACGCAACAAGCGTTTAGATCAAGTCAGAGTTGAGTACACTGGAAGTTCGAGTTGATACGTTTTACTTGTGACATTCTCGTGATTCCTTCACAGCTTGTACTACATCAGTGAACCGAGTCAATTCTGATTACAAATTGTATTCAGTCAGCCACAATCTTCATTTTACTGCCTGGCTAATGCTAAAATGCGCCTCAGATCATACATCTGCCTCTCATTAGCCAATTGCTCCCCGAACGCGCTTGTTATCTCCGAGTTGCCCATGTTAATACGCATCCAGTGCACAAGACGTTTATTCTATCCGGGAAACCGTCCAGAGCTTTTGCAATCAAATATCAGTCGCCGTGATGTTGCGTTTTTCTTCAGTCCGGATCGCTGGGGGGGCTGACATCTCGCTGATGGGCCTGCCATTCATTGAAATAATGACGCCCTGTAACCAGGTGGTATTTTTAGATTATAACTCGTCGGCGCCCGCGCTCGTCCATGTAAATGCCGCCAATGCTTATCAGAAAGAATGTCTTTCCGTTGGATCCAGGCGCGTTAAGCTTTGGGAGTCACTGGTGCTGCTTGGAAAGAGAATGCTTTATTTCCGCGCCACGATTATTCTTTTCCCACACTGACTCAGCGCGATAGAAGGAACAACTATCTTCCTTCCATCGGACGGGAGACTAACTCGGACTATGCTGAACCAGCTAGCTACACGCTACTTAACACTTACTTTATGCTGGTATTTCTCGTGACGTTATATCATGGATTGCATTGTGCTCATACACCGTAAACCTAGATTTCCCAAGCAATCTGGGGGCAAGTTCATCAAGAACGGGTGATAATACATTTGAACATAGCGATTACACACAAAATGCGCCGTACATCACCATCCCTTCCTTACACGGCTCACAGTCTTGCTCTTGGTGGAGGGATTTCATCCATGATAGCATTCGGAAGCTCGTTTTGGATCCAGTGACCAATTCCTTTAAGAACTTTTACACTCAATCTCGCTGCGTCAACAGGGATACGCTCCAAATGACAATCAGACCCGAACCCCGGATCAGATACCAATAAGGCGATCTTCACATGAGATGGGATGTTTTTCAACCGGCCACCGAAAGCAAATGGTTTGTTATGCTGTTCACAGCAGCGGTAAATTTATTAGCGATACTTTTCAATTTCGACAGGAGAAATATCACCTCAAATATTCCTTTGATGACAGTGCGATCGCACATGTAGACTCCTAGCGCTCTTAACATGCTGTCACCTCGAGACCAAGCAGGATGCTCAGCCATGTGCTCGTCAGTAGTTTTGGCATCCTCAATCTCCTTCAGGAACCTATTTTTGCCCTGTTGGAATTGCTCCGCCGTAAGCTCTAGGGGGGGATCGGCGAGTATGATGGTGGTTTCTTTCGTCTTTGGTAAGAATGGCAAGAGCGACAAAGTCACTAAGCCTCCAAGAGAATGTCCTATAATTACGTCGTAGGACATGTCCATGGCAAAATATGGTCGAAGGTCCTCTGCAAGGGTGGACACACGATAATCGGTGCCTCGTCTCCATGCATGCCCGAGAAGATTCGGCGCGACGACAAAGAACCCTAGATAACCTGTTAAAACATAGTATCATCACCATAATATCACAAAACCGGACCTTCTGCTACTAATAGCTGAGCGATGCCCTCCCATGATTGCGAGGACATAGACAGCCCATGAATGAGCAGAGCGCGTTTGGAAGCGGTAGGGGAACCCCAGTGAGTCGAGGACATGGTCGTACTCATACTCGAATGACCAAAGATTGTTGCTAGCGGGTGGGAACGAAGATGTTAAGCACTCATGAGCTTGCTCTTCACTTAAAATACTGAGGGTGTGAGTGCAGGTCCAAGGCGTATCTCACAGGAAGAGTATCGTGGTCAAATCATACGACCCCGGGTCCCCGACACATTTGATATGCTTGATAGGCTGCCAATCAAATTCGGAGGACGGCCCGCATCTGAATGTGTCGGGCGGCCACAAATGTTGCGAACCAACACGTATTGATAGAGCACTGAAAACGCACCGAGAAAGATGGTGACGGGTCTGCCTAGATGGGATGCTCCTCCACATCCAGAGGCAGGCCTGTTATCTCCACATCAGTGTCATCTCGCCCGTTTTATCAACTGAGGCAGATTAGTACTTACTCGTATCGTGCAGGCGGCACTGAATCGGATAGTCCATCCAGATGTGGTACTATCTTGTCGGAGGGATATACTTGGTCTCCCCTAGACAGACCACATAAACGAATGAAGATAGCCGTTCTCTGAGTTAGAACATCATGTTCTGAACAAGGGCAATGTAAGCAAATACCAAACAAAAGTTTACTGCCACAAGGAACAGGAATAGAAGTCGTGTTAGCCCCAACGTTATCGAAAACAAGGAAAAAGAGAAACTCAATATGTGAAAGGTTAGATGCTCAGATCTTAGATCAAGCTAGTAAGAGCTGAGGAGTTGGCTATGCAACATTTCATTAAAGCCTCGTTTAGCAGGTCAAAATATGCGTCGAGCAGCTTCACTGAGGACGCCTTGTCAGTTGCACACATTTCTGCCATTTGTCCCCAACACAAGTGGGGAAACGTGCACGTCCGCAGAGGGGACCAGCGTACAACGTATAACGAGCTTGATAAGCAGCTTGGAAGCAAGTTGATGGATATTCATGGTGGTGGGAGGGAACTTCGGAATTGTCGCAAAACTAGGTAATTCGAGCAACACAGTCTGGAAGAATATTAATAGCAAGTGTATCTGAATGCGATGGTTACAGACGAAAACTACACCACAAAAACCCATCTCTTCTCAAGTGCTCGGCTCAAAGATTTGCTCTGGGTAACGAAACTTCATCCATGATAGCATCCGGACACTCGTATTGAATCCAGTGGCCAATTTCGATAAAAACTTTGGTCTTCACGTCATGAGAGACTTGCTCCAAATGACAAACGCTACCCCGCTCCGGATCAGATACCAACAAGGCGGTCTTCACGTGAGGTGGGATGTTTTTCAACAGGCCGCTGAAAGACCAAGGCGTATTATGCTGTTCGCAGTAGCGGTAAATTTGTCAACAATGCTGCCCATTTCGACACCAGAAATAGTACCTCAAATATCCCCTCAACAACAATGCGATCGCACATGTAGACTCCTAGCGCTCTTAAAATACTGTTACTCCGAGACCAAGCAGGATGCTCAGCCATGTGCTCGTCAGCAGTCTTGGAATCCTCAATCTCCTTTAGAAACTTGTTTTTACTCTTTTTAAACTGCTCCACCGTAAGCTCGAGGGGGGGATCGACGAGTATGACGGTGGTTTCTTTCGTCTTGGGCAAGTATGGAAAGAGTGACAAGGCTACCAAGCCACCAAGAGAATGACCTATAATCACGTCATAGGGCATGTCCATGGCGAAATACGGCCGGAGGTCCTCTGCAAGGGTAGAGATACGATAATCAGTGCCTCGTCTCCATGCATGCCCAAGGAGATTTGGCGCAACGACAAAGAACCCTGGATAACCTGTTAAAACAGGGTATCATCACCAGGATATTACAAAACCTGACCTTCTGCTACTAATAGCTGAGCGATGCCCTCCCATGATTGCGAGGACGCAGTCAACCCATGGATGAGCAGAGCGCGTTTGGAAGCAGCAGGGGAACCCCAGTGGGACGCGGACATGGACATGCTCAGATGACTTAATTGTTTTCAGGGATCGTTGCGAGCGGTGGGACCGAAGATGTTAAAAACTCGTGAGCGCAGTCTTCACTTGAAATACTAAGGGTGTGAGTACAAAGCCAAGACATATCTCACAGGAAGAGTATCGTGAACAAATCATACGACCCCGATGCACTTGAATGGCTATTGACATGCTTAAGAGATACTGTCGATCAGACTTGGAGGACGGCCCGCACCTGAATGCATCGGGCAGCTACCAATGTTGCGATCCATCATATATCGACTAAACACTGAAAAATACCGAAAAAGAATGATGACAGGTCTGTCTAGATGCGAAAGTGAGGCATGTCGCCCAACAAGTAGATGACAGCGAAGAGACGGTCCCATGAGAAGAATCGTTATGGCATCTTATCCCCGTGACTCCTTCATGGAAAGTTGTGATCCAGAGGCACGCCTGTCACTTTCACATCAGTGTCATCTCAGGCTTGCTCGGTTTATCAACCAAGGCTGATTAGTACTTACTATCGTGCGGACGGCACTGAACCGGGTAGTTTGTCCAGATGTAACACTATCCTCCTGGAGGGATATACTTGGTCTCCGACCATACAAACGAATGACATTCCATCCCAATCAAAAGGCATCGGAATCGAAACTAGGCCTCCCATATGACTCGGACTCAGACTGTGCTCATCCCTCAAGTGGGCCAACAAATCAGTCGAGCAGCCCGTCGACCGCGAGGAAGAAGACCTGCTCGGCAAGGAACTCGACAATGCGCTTCGAGGGTTCAATGTCCCAGCGATCAAGCAGCAGAACACGGCGGACACCTCGAAACTGGCGAAGATAACATAACGTTATTACCTCTATCCGCCCCTCCTCCCTCCTCCCACTCCTGCCTACAAGTCCTTTACTACTTCCTTCCATAGACAACCCAATGGAAGAATTCATCGACGGCAAGGCGTTCTTCAGCGACTCGGATGGAGTACCAGGGGACACAAGCGACCTTCCGCCGTCTTCAAATTGTCTGTAGTCAGAGCTCGATTATTGGCTGCTATTACCGTAAGACCGGTGTCTGTAACTTACAAACCATGTAGATCGTCAGAAAAGTTAAAACACACTGGGGCGATTACCGAACTCGTGACAACAACCCAAGAAAAGACTTAGCACGCGTTCTTCAGCTCAGAGCAGCCCCACATTGGGACGTAAATTGAAATTCACCTCCAAAATCAGGAGGGACTCGCGAACATTGGACACAACAAGAAGGCTCTGAAGAAGATAAGCAGAAGACATGACAAACGAGAAAGGAGTGCTTACCTCTGCGCATTGGCGACAGGGGGTAGGGATTATGAACGACTTGATCATCTGTCACCGCGAACAATCTCACGCCAATCCAATGCATACTGATGGAAACATCGTGCGAGGTACCGTGAACCACTCCAAATTCCACGTCGGTAGCGAGTGAGCGATTCTCATAAAAAGCAGTCAGGACTTCAACAAATCATCCACCAGGCTGTGCAGTGAACGACCTATGCCTATGTAAAGATGTATCCATCCTCCGAGGACAGGTCGGTATGTGTTCTGGCACCTTGTTGCCAACATCCTGGTTTCTGCGATCGCCATCCAGCGCGTCTCTCCCTCTCCCATTCCACAAGTGCGATACGTTCTTCAACCTTCTTTGAGAGCTTGGGCCGGGTAGCGGTACTCGTACGTGCCCACTCTGGCACAACGAAATTCTTGACGGGCTTTACAGGTGCCTGCGCCAAATGGGGTATGGCGAAGGAAAACTAGAATTCGGATACAGAAGGGGACATTGGTCTGGAAGGAGATGGCGCTCAGTCTTGCATTTAAAATACTGAGGACGAGTAAAATGAAGACAGGAAATGCGTGTAGGAAGAGTGATCCATATAGGACGGATTCAAGGTGTATCTTACGGAAAGAGTAAGAATTGAATTCAAACATATCGTCTTGGGAGACGGCGTCCATCAGACTCAAGCAACCGCCGATGCTTGCAGCCTAGATGTAAGATCAAAAAAGTCAAAAGAGAGATTCAACCTTCGAAAGGTTATAAGCTCAGGTCAAGCTGAGAGCTGAAAAATTGGCTATGCGACATTGAAGCGAGGGCAGCCCACGGAACGCCCTAGTAAAAGGCGAGGGCGTTGTCTGCTTGAGTTACCCTCTGTCGCTATCCAAGTATGGGAATCTCAAGGTGGCGCTAACAGAATTTTGCATTTGTTTTGGTAAACGGGTTTTCTTTCCATGCCCATTCTGGGAATCGTCGACTAGTCACTCCGCTTACCGTCACCGTCGAGAACACCCTTGTCATCATGACCGATGATGAACTGTCGCTCCTGGTATCAGCAGGCTTGCAGACATTCCTTACCTCAGGTAGAATCTCGACGCCATTAACTTCAATGAATCTCCTTTTGGCTCTCATATCCTTCAAGCCATCCACATCCGCCGCCCCAGGCCTCGCAATGCCACGTCTAACTGATCTAGCCCGTGTAGAAAGGGTACTCGAGGCCCTCTCATTGAATTGGGATCATGGCTCTATCCTACTGTCCCACGAAGGCGGCGAGTTGCACATTACGGATGTCCATCTGGGGAATCCCCGTGTTCTTGATGCTATCAATCCTCGGAAGCGCAAGCGAGCACCCATAGACGAGGATGCAGATTCTGCTGCTGGTAACACTCCTGATGAGATATCATCATCTAACGGAGAAAATGATTCTTCCATCTCCATGAACACCCCCTTAGGAAATTTAAGTAAAGACTTGAAGGAGGTCTATGCAATCCTCCAGAAGAGCACGGCAAAGGGCCGACTGCTTGCGGAACGCGTACGTGTACCACTGATGTTCATGTGTTGCGTCATGTTGACCATTCAGCACTAGTTTCGGTCTCTCAATGGCGGGTTCGAACCGATCTGCACCTACATTACCAAAGTAGAGTGCGCCAAATCCCGCTCCGAAGTTGATCCTTCCAATTCGCCTAACCCTCCCTTTTGCAACCTCCTGCACTTCCGCCCTCTCATTCGACCGCACACAGACCCCAGCCTCGGACACTGCTCCTACCTCAACACGTGCTACTCTGAGCCGACATATTCACAGTCGCCTTCGATTACTCCTTTCCCACCTGGCACTGGGGCGCGCGTGTCATTGCCGTCTGGTCTCGGCGCAGGGGGCAGGGGAAAAGAGAAAGCGCCATGTCGGTATTTACATTTCGAGATTGATTGGGACGAGAAGGACGGACCCCTTGCTCCGATTGATGGGTGGAGAACTCAGAGATTAAAGAAACCTTTCAAGATTGAGCTGGGGATGGGCCCTGATGGAAGAGACATGCAAGTGGTAAGTGCGGTGGGTGTGTCTCGACATAGTTGACGCTGACGTTGTTCGGCCAGCTTCCTCCTCAGTGGATCAACTGTGACCTACGCCGGTTTGACTATTCAGTGCTAGGAAAATTCCACGTTATAATGGCAGACCCACCATGGGATATACACATGAGCGTGCGCGTCTTATAGGACCATTCCACCGTACGTGAGTCTGAGTGAATTTTGAATAGCTTCCGTATGGTACGATGACCGACGATGAAATGCGTGCCATGCCGATACCAACACTTCAGGACGAAGGACTGCTCTTCCTTTGGGTCACCGGGCGTGCAATGGAAGTCGGTCGGGAATGCCTCCGAGTATGGGGGTACACTCGTGTCGATGAAGTAGTTTGGGTTAAGACTAACCAGGTACATGCCTTATAAATCCTCTCAACCCTTCTATTTACTTATATTCAGTAGCTCCAACGCGTGATCCGCACTGGCCGAACGGGCCACTGGCTCAACCACACGAAGGAGCACATGCTTGTCGGTGTCAAAACGCGCACAGACGCTGCGGGGAACCTCATTTTTCCCTCCTGGGCAAACCGCGGACTTGATACTGATGTTATCGTGAGCGAGGTGCGCGAGACGAGTCGCAAACCAGACGAGGTGTACGGGCTGATCGAAAGGATGTGTCCTGGCGGGCGGAAGATTGAGATTTTCGGAAGAAAGCACAATACGCGACCTGGGTGGGTGGCAGCGAACGATTTCATATGTTGTGGTGTACTGACGATGATGCTCCGCAGGTGGCTAACGCTTGGGAATCAGCTGGGTCAGGACCAGATATACGAGGAGGATCTAGCAGCACGGATCAAAGCGAGATACCCGGAACGTTTCATGTCCGTGTCTGGTCAAGCTATGATCACTAGATAGTCCTATGCATTGTTCTCGATGGCAGCTTTCGGTATCGTCTCACTCAGTGCCACTATTATTTGTGAGATGAGTTAGCTTGGCAAGTCTTACCTCCGTATTTGAACACACTTCTCTATATTATGAACATAGATCATATCTGATCATGCTACCCACTCTCGTGTTTCGCAACATTTGTGCGATTCATGGTGCGTCTACATTTCCGCAGTTTTCGTCTGTAAATGTCACATTTAATTATACACTTGCTAGCTATTGATCATCTCTGAATAAGCGAATTCGCGACTTACTGATTACCAGGGTTTATTCTCGCTTCTCTGTCAGATCGCAACGGTCTGAATCTCACGTTCAGACGCGGACCGCGTCAACTCCGTAATTCTGGGTGCCTTCTGACCTTATCCGACCCCCCGGACGTGATCACTTTTTTTACGCTTTCTTCTTCCACCCCTTCCGCAGCTGGACTAAGCGCCGAACCTCTTTAATCAAGACCTTGAACACATCTTAGCCATCTGAGTGTGTACATGTCCAATTCAGCATCCCAGTGGGGTTGTCCTACCGCTTCCAGGCGAGCTCTTCTCATCCATGGCATGACTATGTGCTCGAATTCCTGGGAGGGCATTGCTCAGCTACTGGTAGCAGAAGGTCAGCCTGTAATACTAATGGTTATGATCTTGCTAACAGATGATCAGGTTTCTTCGTTATAGCGCCGAACCTCCTTGGGCATGGAGGGAGACGGTGTACCAGCTATCGGATATCCGACTTTGCAGAAGACCTCCGACCATATTTTGCCATGGGCACGTCCTACGATGTGATCATCGGTCATTCTTTTGGATGCCTAGTGACCTTGTCACTCTTGCCGTTCTTGCCCAAAACGAAAGAAACCACCATCATACTCGTCGATTCCGCCTTTGAGCTTACAGAAAAAAAGATCAACATTTTTCAGAATATGGTTTTAGAGTGGACGGCGAATATCAAAACTCCTGAAGAGCACATGGTTGAGAACCCTACTTGGTCACGACGTGACTGCGTGTTAAGAACGCTGGGAATCGCAATGGTTGATCCCAACACTGTCAAGGTTTTCCAGGTAATATTTCAGGTGTTGAAATAGGAGGCATTGCTGACAGGTTCTGCTTTTGCATCGAACAGCAAAACACACCATGGTCTTCCAGTGGGTTGCTCAAAAACTTACAACCCCACGTCAAGATCACCTTACTGGTGTCAGATCCGGAGAACATCCCTCGCGACATCGAGAGATTGAATACCAAAGTTCTTACTGGCATCGGTCACTGGATTCAATACGAGTGTCCGGATGCTATTATGGATGCAATTCCCCTACCAAGAGCAAAATTGTGAGCCGTGCAGAGAAGCCGCGACGGTCGCATCCAATCATGTACTCGCTATTTATTTTCTTCCAGACTGTTTGAAACCCGGCATGTGGTACTTAAGGTACTTATCTCTAGCCAGACCCAGCCCCGAGTACTTACGTCACTTGTCTAGGCTTCCGCCACCTTTGTCACTAGTCTTTCTGATAATTCCAGAGGTCCCTCAGCGCTCAGAGTTGTTCCCCATACCCCGTGTCTTCATTTTACTTGCTTCAACCAACATGCATACTAATCCTCGGTTCGAATTTTTGACGAGCAACTATACACTATACACTGACCTGGCCTGAGCCTGGTGATGCCGACTTAAAATCACGCGGTCGGTACGATATGCTTATCATTGCTGACGACTTCAAACAATGCATTCAGGCAGGCACAACGTGTCCCCGGATCGGGTTTGTTGTTCGATGCCAGGTTCTATGATACTATAGTGATGATATTCTGTTTTCAGCAGGGTACCCAGGGTTCTTTGTCGTTCCGCCGAATCTTCTTTGGCACGCATGGAGATGGGGCACCGGCAGCTACCGCATGTCCACCCTTGCAAAAGGACCTCCAACCGTACTTTGTCGAGGACACGTCCTACGATGTGATTATAGGCCACACTCTTTGGAGGCACAGTCACTGGCGTTGTCGCTCTGCCCAAAACGAAAGAAACCACCGGCATACTCCTAGATCTCCCTCGAGCCTGCAGAGGAGACAGCTAGAATGTCGATGCAACTTGCAATACATGAGACCGTGAATGTCAGCACTGCCGAAGAGCATATTGCTGAAAGGCCTGCTTGGTCAACTGCATATTAAGCGCGCTGGGAGTGTCCATGTGCAATGGCACTGCTGTCGAGGGAATCTTCCCGGTAAATTTTTAGCTGTGGAAATGGCAAGCGTTGCTAACATCTTTTGTTGTTGTGGTAAACAGCACAACAGGCCAATGTCTTTTAGTGGGCTATTGAAAAATATTAATATTCCCACTAACGTGAAGGTCACTTTGCTGATGGCAGATCCAAAAGTCGGCGCAGTTTGTTTCTTGGAGTCCATCCATCATGATATTGAGAGACTGAGATTCTTTCGGGCATCGGTCACTGCATTCAATTAATACGGGTGTCTGGGTGTCACGGATGTAATTCCGCTACCAACTTGAAGAGCAATGTTGTAAATCCAACCAAAAATCAACCGTATGAAGGAGAAGGGTTTTTTCTTATCACTGCGTACTTTATCTCCATAATGTCAACAATACAACTTCTGTACAACCCACAAAGTTCAGCTGCTTTGAATTACTTCTTCCGTGTCGTACTGCAAAATTCAACTTCCCAGCCCGCTGTTCGCACATAATGTTTGCATTTTGTTTTCGATCGATGTTCGTCAAATACTTTCCCCGCTGCAGCTGCCTAGTGACATAATAGCCGCTCGAGTATTGCTACTATTATTAAAGCCACATTAACCATTTGATTAAGTATTCATTTATCTCTGATCTCCAACTATGATCACTGTTCCATCTGCGAGTCAGTGGGGATCCCCTACTGCAAGCAGGAGAGCACTCCTTATACATGGTTTAAATTCGTCTTCGCACACGTTCCACCGTGTTGCGTCGGTGCTTGCAGCCAAAGGTGGGTCCTCTTCGCTTCAGCATTTTGACAGCGCTTATCTATTGATTCTGACACCGTAGGATACTTGGTCGTTGCTCCAAACCTTCTTGGACATGCTCTCAGGAAGCCTGGAGTTGACTTCCAAGTTCAGACATTGGCAGACGACCTCTTGCCCTATTTTCAGGCTGCTGAGTATGATATCGTCATCGGCCACTCAATGGGCGCGCTCGTGGTATTATCACTTCTCAAGTACCTGCCAAAAACCAAGCCTACTTCAGTGGTCCTCGTCGACCCATCTCTGGAGTTGAGCGCAGAGCAGATGGTGGATGCGAAAGTTAGGTTTTCCGACGATGTCAGAACTAACCCCACTGCAGAAGATTATATGTCATTGAATCCTCTATGGACAAGAGAAGATGCCATTTGGAGAGTGTTGGGGACCCATATTGGAAGACCAACAAACTCCGATGATCACATCGATGTCGGTGTTTGCGAGTGGCATTCCAGAATCAACGGTGCTGATGGTTTGAATTGTTACAGGGCAATGTGCCATGGTCATTTTCGCGTCTGATCGCTGACAGGCCTGCTGCTGCCGCATTGACGATTCTGGTCGCCCAGCCTTCCAAGTTGGATTGTGTCGCAAAAATCAAAAACATTAGAACAGTAATCGTTTCGAATGCCTCGCACTGGATACAGTATGAGTTCCCGGACGTGATTGTTGAAGAGGCACTGAGGAATATCGAAGAGTAGGACAATGAGCAGTAAAGGCTTACATGATTCCAATATCTACAATGTATAAGCATGGGGTGGACATATGATATGAGGGTTTTGGCAAGTTCAGTGTCAGGTGTATTTTACGACCCGTCGTTTTCCTTTATACTCGTTTCTCTCCGAGTACTGACTTAAATGCCGTACCCACTCGTAGAATCACCTCGGTGTTTTCTCAAGGACATCCAGCATCCATCAGAACAGAGGTTCCTGATCAACTCACCATGATCACTGTCCCGTCTGCGAGTCAGTGGGGATCCCCTACTGCAGGCAGGAGAGCATTCCTCATACATGATTTGAATTCGTCTTCGCGCACGTTCCACCGTGTTGCATTGGCACTTGCAGCCAAACGCGAGTCTTCGCTCAAGCTTCTTCACAGCCTGAGCGCTAATCTATTGTCTATATGTTAATCGTAGGATACTCAGTTATTGCTCCGAACCTTCTTGGACATGCTCTTAGGAAGCCTAGAACTGAGTTCAAAATCCAGACATTGGCAGATGACCTCTTGCCATACCTTCAAGCTGCTGAATATGAAGTATTGTCATCAGCCACGCATTGGGCGCGCTCGTGGTATTATCGCTTCTCAAGTCCCTGCCAAAAACCAAGCCTACTCCGGTGGTCCTCATCGATCCAGCTCTGGAAATAATCGCAGAGCAGATGGTGTATTGGAAAACCAAAGTTTCCAACGATATCAGAACCGACTACACCGTAGAAGATTATGTGGCATTGAATCCTCTATGGACGAGAGAAGATGCCATTCGGAGGTGGGTGGGGAACGAAATCGGCAGAGTAACTAACTCCGATGATCACATTGACGCCAGTGGTGTTCTAGAAACAGCGGCACTGATGGTTTGAATTACTCCAGGGCAACGTGCCATGGTCATTTTCGCATTTGTTCGCCCACAAGCCTGCTCCTGCCGCATTGACGGTTCTGATTAAAGATCTGCGATTTGAAGCTGAAAATTCTCGCAAACATTAAAGATATTAGAACAGTGGTTGTTTCGAGTACCTCGCACTGGATACAGTGTGAATTCCCGGAAGTGATTGCTGAAGAGGCGCTAAAGAATATCGGAGAATAAGACAATGGGCAATTAAGACTTTCATGGTCCAACTACCATGTGATTACCTTGATGTATACGTAGAACAGCACAAACCTGAATGAATATGGCTTCAATCGAAGAAAACCTCAGCATCTTCATCCCATCCTAATGTTTCTGTAGCGATTCCAAGCTGTCGGAGCATCGTACCCATGGTGTTCCGTGTTTGCTCATCATCTTCTGAAAGGATCTTGTTGGTATGGCCTTCGTCCAAGGGATTCTCCGTAGCAGTATTGATATCGTTCTCCGGATAGCCTTCGCGTTTGATGCCAGGGGAGTCCCAGCCCCAGTTCGAGTCCCGTGAGCCCATCATGCCTCCGTCCCAACCCATACCATCCCGCTTGTTCGCAGAATCTTTCACCAAATCCCAAAGTTCATATGCGACCTCCCTGCCTGCGTCTGTCCATTTCTTGATAAGCCCGACGAGTATCTTTTCCTCATCGTTCTCTTTCACTTTGACCGCGCGTTTAAGAAGTTGTAATTTGCGTTCTAGAGACTGGACTGTAGGCGTCAGTCGAATCGACGATCCTCTTCCGGACGATGCTGAAGCAGAAGAGCTTAACGGAGATTTGAATTGTGATGCCGCTTTGAGAGTGCGAACTCTGGTCTTAGCTGGTGTAATGGATGGAGCTGCATGGGCATGATGAACTTTCTGAGGTGTGAGTGGCATTTTCGGAGCTGATGGTGGTGCCAGAAGAGTCGACAGAGGGCTCTTGGACTTTAAAAGGTCCTCTGATGGCGTATCTTCGTCCTTGTTCAGGATTAAAGGTGAACGAAACGGAGTGATGAGTTTCTTGAACTGCCGCTGCTGAGACGCCAAGGTGGCGCGCTTTGGAGCTGGTGGCAGATACACTTTACCATCATGGGTTTTCTAAGAGCAAACTCGAGTGAATGACACGCATCGTCGACAAGAGAAACAGTTCTAATTACCATGCGTTTAGCCGACGATATGTCTCCTGGGCTTGGTGGTAGGTCCTTGTCATGCAGACCAAGAGCACCGATCTAAGCATACATTTCAAGCCGTTAAAACCGATGGAGCACTCTGCCCTACCTCTCCTTCCGGATAGGATCGCTTCTGCGGCAATGGTTTAACTTCTTGAATGTTGTAAGCGCTCTTGTTCGTTTTGGGGCTTCCCCTACGAATGGCGAGATCGTAGGGCTCATGCTATAATCCATGTAATTGATCGTAACCGGGCTGCCGAGGAAAACGTAACAAACCATTTCTCGCTGTTGATATGCATCAGTATCATCGTGATGATTATAAGCCTCTTCCAAGGTGTCTGGGTAAACTTCGCCCGGAGAATTGATGAGATCCTGATCGTCTGACTCCATTGTTATGGCCTGGGACTTGTCAGCAGATACATGAAGAAAACACGGCGCATATACCCTGTCTGCAACTTTGTAATGATCTCCAGTTTCGATGAGCGACGACTGAGATGATGCGAACGGAGACGAAGAAAAAATCTGGGGAGGGCTGGAGCTGGGAGGCAAAGAAGACGACCGTGTGTTATCCAGTGGGGGGCTCGACGCCGCTTCCTCATCTACTTCACATGACTGAAGGCGAGGTAATTCAACTGTCATGCCACTAGATTGGACACGAATCTTCTGTAGGTCGTTTGTGTCGATCGATTCAACATGCGGAGTACCTATCCGTGAGATAAAAGGAGAGAGTGGTGCATTGAGGGTCTGCGCATTGTATTAGCTTGCCCCAAATGGCAGCAAAGTGTACAAGCCTACTTCATCTGTTTGAGGTAAATCTCCATCGATGGTAATTCCGGACATTGCCGTTGAACAAGATGTATTTGCCACGGGTTCTGCGACGTGAATGGGAGAAGATCCCAGGTCATTTTAAAGTCGATGCACTCCTCAGTGGCATTGACAGAGATAAATTACCTAAATGACGTTCAGGATCCTTCAGGTCACTGGACTGTAGTAGTGGAGGAGAGAGATTAGGAGGTAGCTGCGATGCAAGTGACTCTTCATCCAACTGTGGATATATGCGCATAAATCAGCACCAACAAGTCAAGCAGAGATAAAATATATACTTGCCTGGTGGTTGTCCGAAGGTGGCTCGTCCTGTGAGCATAATGGGCCGACAAGGACCTGGGGATACACGCATGGTGTCGCGCTAATTTCATCATGTGAGTCCATGGAAGCGAGAGCATCGGTACTAAGTTCTGTCGTTTGTTGTTCAGCAGTTTTATCCATATCTGAGCAATGGAAATATGTAGCTGTAGGACAATGAGTACTGCACTTAGTGAGTGAATGGTGAAGAGAGAATTCAAGGACGCGTCTCATCAAGACCAAGAGAGTAGTCACGTGCTCATGAAGTAGGCAGCTATATTTGGATCGCATCGCAAGCTTGCAGTCACAGAATATCGAGAACAAGTGTCGAGCAATAAAGTCTTCTAACAAATGCAGAGAGGACTACTTTCGCACAGAGCGGACACGTGGGTCGCCCCGTTCTGAGCGTTTTCGTAATTTTTCTTGCCTTTTGCTGATCGTTTCCTTCTCACCGCCCCCTTCTGCAGCCTGAGAGCTTGCGCCACGAGACCAACCGAACATTGGACCAATGAAGTTACTCCACAGCTTGTATCCGGCGTACAATGGGATCTAGTAAGCAAGATCAGTTTATAACCACATGACGAGGTTACACAGGCACTTACTACGAGGTAGAACCACCAGACCCAATCACCGAAGGCGCCACTGCCGATCTGACACGCCCCTAGACATATAGACTATATGTTCAGCCGATCTCTTAGAGTGACGCCGACTCACATGTGACATAGAGTATATCGAAACACCATTCTGTGACTCCCGGTTGATTAAGGTCTTCTCCAGGAGAGATGAGTGCTCCAGTTGTTGGGTCTCGTCTTGTAGTGCCCATCCTTTCGAGATAACGTGAAAGGAATAGAGCAGGTAGATATGTCACAACGTAGAGTGCCAGCGAGCCTTTGGATGGAGGAAGAGAGCTTCGCCGGAATAAAAGACGGAAGACTGCAGAGAGGAGGGTGGGGATGAACACTCCGAGCCTCAGATTTCGGAGAGCCTGTTCATTCTGTAGCGCTAAAAAAAGGTTGTGCGTTCGTTTTCAAAGAGAAAGCTGATTGTATGATAAAATCGTACCAATTCGTTTAGCTGCTCCGTGAGCCATGATGGTAGACGGCCAGCAAGCGTGTTGAACCCAATTTGTGCACGCGTCCCTATAATTTTCAAATTAGCTCCGAGCCACACGTCAACTTCATTTTAGCTGTCAACTTCGCTTACAGTCATGTCGCAGACCAACTGCACAGAGGTAGTGAGAGAGGCCATCCAGGCCAACAAGGACCACCAACACGCCTTGAAAGTATACACCGAAAGACTTGGGGCAGAGCTTCAAATTGTCGACAAACTCCTGGTGTGTCATATTCTGCATATTTACCCTAATTTCAATAATGGCTTCTAGGAAACTGCTGATGCTAATCTGGATGACGAGCCAGACATCGATGTCGGCGGCTCCGTCCTCATTCCAGGTTCTGTTAAGGCATCTGGACTCTTGGCTCCGAGTGAATTGCTTTCAGAGGTGATAATAGTGCCTGTTTGCTCTTCTACTACTGAAGATCCCTCCAGGACTCTCCGTTCTACGAAGAAGCTGCACAACGCAGTCGATATCTAAGCTTGACAGAGGTTCATTCCAGTGCGTTATTCGGACCATTACGCTATTCATCCCCTTAACTCGCGGCTGCAGTGACCAAAAAGGACCTCGAGACTCTGAGAGAAGCTGTGAAGACCGAAAACTACCGTATGCACGCTCTGGATGCTCAACGAAAGTTCGTCTTGCTCTGTGTATGATATGACATTACCAACTTCTCCTTCAGAGGCAATCCTGTGTTTACAAGTTTGAGTGATCAACCATCAAACTATCTCGAGTTGAATAAGGAGGGCCTTGATTGGGATCGCATTGCAGAGAAGGTGCGCTAAAAAAACATACCCACAACTATTTGTTAATACTTGTGCACCAGGTCTCTTCATCATCCATGTATATGCGTACACCAAGAGAGTGTGAGATACGCTGGCTAGGTGATCAGCATCCATGTTTCAATCATAGCCCTTGGACACAGGACGAAGTCACCAAACTCAAAGGGCTCGTCGCAGAATACGGGAATGAGCAAGTGGACTGGGAGGCCGTGGTAGATAAACTCGGGGTATGTCTGCTTTTTTAACCAACAGAAAAGAGTGACGATCTACAAATGACAGACCCATCGAACGCCGCTGGACTGCATGATACACGGCGCAACACGAAAAGTTCATATGTGGACACCAGATTCTGACGAGCGTTTGTTGAAAGCTGTTGCCACTTTCGGTCACGACAACTGGTCTGTAGGTATGTATCTTGCAACATCGCACATTTGTGTCCGCATTCAACAAATTTACTGTACAGTGGCTTGTCGAGTCTCAGAAGATGCTACCCCTAGTCAGTGCCAGAACCGCTATCAACGCACTCTCGACCCCGCTCTGAAGCACAAAGCATGGTCTGATGAAGAGGACTCGCGCCTACGTCTCGCAGTCCAAGCGTACGGTACTTCCTGGGTGAATGTCGCATCCGCCATCCCAGGCCGTCATAATGATCAGTGTCGTGATCGTTGGAACGATATCCTTAGCCCTGCGGTAACCAAAGGGAAGTGGACCGAAGAAGAAGACCAAGATCTTTTGGTCACAGTACAGCAACTGGGGACTTCGAGCTGGAAGGAGGTCAGCAATCGACTGGGCAGTGGGCGCACCGATAGCATGGTAATATTCATCGCTTCAGAAGCCCATGTTTCTTTTTCATTTATCTTGCTTTAGTGTCGAAACAGGTATAATAATCTCCAACGGTCAAAGACCTCGAAGCCAACCAAATCGCAATCTCAAACAGCAACCTTTAGCGTCATTCCTCAACCCTCAATGGACATGGTTGCAGAGTCATCTCGAGCAGCATCTCGAAAGAGAAAAGCATCTACTCCTGCCGATGAGTCCATTGACGTGAATGAATTCGCGCCCATCGAGAAGTCAAGCTCTGTGCCCAGAGTTCCAGGTATACATGTAACCACGAGGACGGCTGATTCGGCTATAATGTTTCTTGATCCGGTCATCAACGTCAACCCTGAAACTCACAAGAAACGCACTCGAGAAGTTCTAGGGATGGCCAAGAGCAAGAGTCATGAGCAGGCGAAAGCGAAAGCGAAGTCAAAGTCAACGAATCCTGATGCTAGCACTACCCCCGAGGGCACTGGCGACCCATCAACGTCTACCAAAAAAGTGGGAAGAAAGAAAAAGGTTTATGTAGAACCTGTATCCGAAGAAATGCCAGCCAAGAAGGCTCCTCGTCCTAGAGCCCGACCTGTTCGCAGAAAAAAGAATGCCGCACCTGGCACCATGGTTTTGGATTTAGGGCCTCCCTCTGTTTCATGTACGTACTCGTGTTATCATGCTGTTTCTAGATCTTGACTCTCTTTAACGCGCCAGCAGGGGATAATAGTGGGACTACTGATCAAGCTGGTTCAAACGCTCTGAATCCTGGAGGACCCGGACTCGTGGTCCAGTGCTGTCATATCAGTGAATTAGGCTTAAGACCACCGTCACCGTCGAATCGAATGGGATAAGTACTCCTGAATGTTGAGGTTTCAAAACGATGTCTTGCTTTTCGTTCGAAAGTGTCGGTGAGCCTGGAATGATAAATTGTCTCGTAATACACACATAGAAGGTATTTCAATCGTGAAATCGTATATTACGGTTTATTACTTAATAGGCGTGCTTGTGTGTCTCGATATCTAGCTCCTGGTCGGCCCACTAATATATTCTACCTACTGGCACCAAGCCTTTCCATCAGTACAAGGGTGGAAACGTTACGAGACTGCTAGCACGATGTCCCTTGTAACTGTAACGAAGGTCAGCACGATGCTCATCAACTTCGTGTTTCAATGGCTGACCCTGGATACTTTGCATCTATGCACTGCCGGCAATCATCCCAGTTTCGTGTACAATCCCTGCACATGGGGGACGCGCAAGTTTTGCATGAATGCGCTGCCTCAGTCCATCTACATCGATGACAGTAGCAGTGACCACAACTGGAGCACCTCGATAAGCGGGGTACGCAGTTATCGCAGATATGGCGACGGCATATCCCGCACTTCCCAGTGAACCGCGGACACGGGAGTTGAAGCTGTTCCGTATCTCCCTCCTCTTCAATGCAGTCATCACACAGCCTTGTCCTACTGCAAACTGTACAGCTCTGGATGTATGCGCACCAGTCCTGGCAATACACGACTTTGCAGCTTGGGCAGTTGATGAACGGCGTCCCGGATGGGTCGGCTGAGCAGAGTCCACACAGCCATGTTCGTGAACATGCGCATGTACGCCCTCCTGGTTCGCAGTCTGAGCAGACCATATCTCGAAAACGATTGCGATTACGGGACCAGCAGTAAAGGTTACCACAGCGGCACCACGCTGAAGCGAGACCCTGGCGGACGCAGTCCCGACAAGGAGCGATTCTTGGAGGGTGCTCGTGGCTGATGGGCTGGTGGTCGTCCTCCGTATCTGGGTCTTTGATAGGATCGATGATTTCAAATGCTGTGTGGTTAGGTCTAGGGGTAGGGGTCCACTCAGTACCGCCTTCAGGCCGTCCAACACACCAACTCAGTGACTCCATGCAATACCACTGAGAACATATTGGACACCGGCCAGTTTGAGGTGTTGCGCAGGGAACGCAGAAGAATTCTCGGTCGTGGTAAGAGCAGCCCACGACGGAGACGATGGAAGATGCCTTGCAGCTCGAGTTCTCGCACGCGTGTACACCGCATGCACGGCATCGGATAAGGTCGTGGGAGCACAGTGGGCAGGTAGTAGTGGGGGCATCATGTTCCAGCACCTCTGGATCTACAAGTTCCAACTCCACAAGACGGTGCAAGAAAACCTAAAGAATATGATATTACCACGGAGACTGCAAGATTCTGGGATCACCAGAGAATATTGCGAGCACCGCACTTACGATTGCGTTCTTTCTGCGACGTTCATGTTCTTGCTTCCTCTTTATCTCTTGCTCCTGCCTTCGTGATTCTTCATCCTTCTTCCATTCATTCACTTGTTCGGTTATGAAAATCTTCAATTCGTTCTGCACGCCTTCGTCTGCGGGTAAAGGAAAGTCCGGGATGCCCTCGGAGCCCTGGGTGACATCCCTTACCACCATGTTATTCAGATCAATTGAGAAGCATATGGTCTTCTGGCGTGACAAGGGATCGAGCCTGGAAAGATGAAGACCGGAATGTTCCAGGACACTGGTGGTGGCATTTAAAATGGCAAGGAAGGACGAGTGCGAGGGTAACATCTCATCCGGGGTGACTACACCGTCTACGCTATCGCGTCTGGCGAGAGCTCTTGCAATCTCCACGATCTTGGGATAGATCGGATGGTCAGCTCCGACATGGCGGAACTGCATAGTGTTTAGTTTATGAATTGTGATGTTAATGACCGGAGGTGGCATGTTGGTGGTCGGAACGATGGAAACAGTAGACTGATCATTCACAGTTCGGACACTGGCTGCTAATACTAGTACTAGGCTTCATGCGTCATGGGGAAACCTTGACTTAACGTCATGGAGTAACATCAAAACAATCAAGGACAAGGACCAGGCCCGCCCAGCTACATTATTTGATTGGTACATAAAACAGAACTATACGCCCACGAGGCCTAAATATGCGAAATCAAACTGTTAAGCCGAAACTTTCCACCGCTTCCGTGGGTACGTGGAGGCTTCCCAGTTGACGATGTGACCCAGCAATTCGCCATCTTCTTGCCCAAGATTATCTTCTGTTGCTGTGAGCAGATTCTTCAATGACTCCTGAACCAGCCCTGCAGTCTTGAGTTTCCTTTCGAGTGAGGGAAGCGCGGCTTTTTTAGGGGGAGAGGCCTTTGAGGAGCAAGGTCAGTCAATACACCGGAAGACACGATAACGATGATGGACTCACTGGTGTTCTAAGATACGTATGCTTCGGTGGCAATGCGGGGAAATGGGTTGGAAGCTGGCGTAGAGTCCCTGGCACGACGGGGGGCATATTCTCGTCATCTGAAGGAAGGAGTTCGGGCGACTGCGACCGTGGAGGTGGCATTTCAAAAATTGGTTCAGCTGGTTCAACTTAATCTACGGTCAAACATTTAAGTTAGCATGGTTCGACATTACATACCAGAGGCTTTTGTAAATTCTGCAGCGATTGTGCGTAGATCCTTTGTTTTCAAATCTCGCTCTTCACATGCCACTAGTATGTCCTTTGCTATTGGTATTGCACGATTGGCAAGATTAGCGTACTGGTGGGCGCGTTCATATAGATTCTGAATGACTGCTCTCTGAGATGTGAGCTCAATAACTAACAGAGTGATGGGCCGCGTACAGGCTACGACTTCTTTCTCTAGTCTCTTCAACGCGAGGGGTTCGATTGAATCATATTCCGAGATCTGTAGCTGGGCAAGGATGAGTCGTTGCACTTCTTTGGAAGCTATTTCTGGAGAGATATCCGGTATAATCTCAGCGATTGCCACGCTTGGTTGGCGTGGATGCTGGACATGAAATTGATAAGTCGAGGCTGCTGCCAGTGCTGGCGGCGGGGGCGGCGGGAATCGATGTGGATAATGTGCTACCGCTGGCTGAAGCAGCTGGGGCGGTCCTGAACCAGTTGTATATACGATAGGATAAGGCTGTTGATAGGTTCCATAGCTTTGCTGATATGGAACGAAATTTGACATGGGAGTAGTGCGTTGGAAAGCCAGATTGGTCATGCTCACCTCGTTAGTAACCATCATTTCCCGGGCTAGCTGCAACCTGACGCATCACGATCTTTGTCTTATATTATATGCCGTGTGGCAGCGATATAGATACCTGAGCACTGCGCTTGTGCAAGCTCTCTTCACATGTTCGCCTTACTAAGTTTTCTATTTAGTTTTTTCAGGATGGGCGATGCAGCCGGAGAAATCATAGCTTCTCCGAGCGTGCCAGACTCCAGCAAGGATTCCGTGGGGCCTAATGTCCCAGACGAATATTTCCGCACGAGTAGGCCAGATATCGTTGGCCCCGACGTTCCAGACGCCCCGTTTCCAATTAAACTGTCTGGTCCCGTGCAGCATGGATTCGGCAGAGGGAGCAAAGACCTCGGATGTCCAACTGGTATGTTTCCAAACTGGATCTTGATCGAGCTGAATTGACGGGTGTGAACTATAGCGAATCTTCCAGACGATTCCCTCCCACCCATGATCGATGCTGCAAAGACAGGAGTCTACTACGGCTATGCTCAGGTTACCCCTTCTCAGGGAACATCGTCATCCTTATCTGACCAAGACGTATGCGTCTTGCCCATGGTCATGAGCTTTGGGTGGAATCCTTTTTACAAGAACGAGCGCATGACTGCGGTAAATCTTCTTTCGCCATCCTTGAACTATCCTGAATCCCATCGCCCAGGAAATTCACATAATGCACGAGTTTAAGACTGATTTTTATGGGTATGATATGAAGGCTTTGGTATTGGGATATATCCGTCCGGAACTGCACTACATTTCACGAGGTGCGGCCGTCCCTGAACCGCTTTCACCCATACTAACGACTTTCTACTCACAGAAGCACTTATAGAGGACATAGAATTTGACAAGAAGGTCGCACTCAAGTCAATGGCGAGGCCAGAGTACGAGAAGTACATGTCAGACCCCTTCTTCACGGTCTAGGCGCGCAATCAAGTCAGCAGACCCTTGCGCTTCGAATGGGATGATTGTGCTATGACCATAACACATCACTAGCGAAGCACAGGGTATTTAGAGTGTTACATAGTAAATGTTTGAACTACGATTGTAACACAAAACTCTTGCCAGTGGGCGCTGATATACGCGTTGCACTGGAGAGCGAGAATCAATGATATTGCCATTGACTAGATACCGTGGAGATCCTTGTCGACACTCCCTGCTTGTAATGAAGAAAGACCAGTGGATTGCGGATGAGCAGACTTGTAAAATTCTGCTTGGGAGTGCGTGCTCTGAATGGCTATAATTAATTCAGCGGATGCATCACAATACGAACCGGAAACAACGCACAATACTATAGTCGTCTTGCCTTCTTTGCCCTCGTCCCTCCAATCTTTATAGGTGTCCTGTCCTCAACCATCACCACCGACGATCGAATATTGTCCCCCTCAGAAGTCACGAACGCCTTCTGGACCGCTTCCCTCCCCCACCCGAACCCTTTAAACTTCAGCGCAAGCGTGACAGGTGACACACCACCATCCTTGAAGTTTGGTCGAGTTATTTCCTCCTCAACGCGCTTGAAAGCGCGGACAGCGCACTGATACCCTGCTTCATAGCTGCTTTTATTCGCTCCCTTGAAACCACACGAACCACTTGTCCACCATCCATTCTTGACAAGCTTGCCGGACGGATAGGTAAAGACGACGCGGCAATTGTTATGTGTAGTGTAAACGTGGAGGTGGTAAGGCTTTGTACGCTCCGCGACGTCCTTCTTCGGTTCCCTCTGCATTGTTGCAGTCAAAGGGTTGTAGTATGTATTTGGGCCCATTGGAGGCTTGTCTAGTGGAGGAGCAGGCGAGTCTTCACCTCCCCACATGTCATCGGCGAGGCTGGTCCCGAAGGAGGCAGGTCTTGAGATAACTGCATTTTCGTGCAGGCGAGCACGATGCAGAGATTGACGTGCAGCGTTGAGTACTGATGGTCGTAGTTGAGCGAGTGAGGCCATCGCCAGGACTCTGATGCTTGAGTTGAGCGAACGTAGAAATTAGCAAGACTTAGACGCGCCTGAGGACCGTGAGAAAGCAAAGTTCTGTCACATTTTCGGATTGCACCGGGTCGGGAACCTTCTCCATCCAACTCGCTGCTCACAAAAAACCATGGCTGTAAGTCGAACAAATAGTCGATAGTCGATGACATGACGCTAACTGTGACTCTGTTCGTAGCTCGCCAACGCGTTCTATAATACTGTCGTGAAGCGCAACAGTACGTGACCCGGTCTCCTACAGCGCTCATTGTCATGCATAGTTTGATTAACCAAATCAAACTTCTAGGCGTCTTCGTAACTTCCATTTTCGCTGGAGCCTTTGCGTTCAACGTTGGTTTTGACATCGCTGTGACCAGTTTCTGGGACCGTTGGAACCAGGGAGTGAGTAACCGACACACCTAACGCCGCCCGATGACTGACTATGCTGTCTTTACCCGCATGGTTTAGAAACAATGGAAGGACATTCGTTCGAAATATATCCAGGAGGAATCAGACTCATAATTTCATCCCAGTTGGCCAGCGACCTACTTGCATAATGATTATATTCTTCAATTAGACTTCTTCCCGGAATTAAGTTGTCGGTGTGTACCAGAACGTGGAGAACTATGTTACCTCAGGTGATATCATCGTGACAATTTGGTGTTATTGATGTGCTAAAGTATTAGCGCTGCGTATGTACTTCCATTTGTCCATGCAGGCGGCACTCTGGCGGCTTGCCACCGTCTGCTAATTAGACGTTGGGTATCCTTCCCGAGCTTCACTTGTGGGAGTACGCTGAATCGAAAAGTGCATCATCCTGGAGTTATATCATCATGAAAATTCAGTGCTGTTGATACACTTAGCGCCGCATATATGTTCTATCCATCCACCAACAAATACGGGCGAGCAGCTGGCACCTGCCTAACTTATTGCGGTCAGGAAACTAAGGTGATTACAGAGTCCATTGGCGAACACGATAACGTAGGGTTCGATATGTACGTGTATGTTGAATATGCGAGTATATACCTCGGAACACGGCGCTACATAAATGCAAATGAGGGTGAGGTACAGTCTGGTACAGTGCTAGAATACGACGCTGAATTGTAAAGTGCAAATGAGCATTGGTCTACCGATGATGATGATAATGATGATGGAAGACAGACAGAAGGCAGTTGAATAGAAATACGGACGCCCAGGAATATAAAAAGAAAACCCACATACAACGCGATAGGTACCGCATTGGCTAAGGAGAAAAGGTGTCACTGGGGAAGATAGTAAGTATCAGGTGGAGAGCATGCCGGGATCTTCATCATCTAAGCGGCTGAAGATTTCATCAAAAATCTCTTTGCCATCACCGGACAGAGGAGGAAGCTCGTTGGTGTCAGCAGACGGATCATCCCGCGAAGCTTTGATCCTGCAAACACGTTCTTCATTCCAGATGTTCTCGAGGGCCTCCGTAAGGCTCTTCAACCCGAACAGGAACCCGCGATCAGGCTCTTCGGGGAAGTGGGGGGGAAACCGAGCATATATCAGCCCCGTTTCCACATCCACTTCAGCTTGATAACCCTTAGAGCTTGACACCTGATGGATGATATCGCGACCTGCGGGCGCAGGATAAGGAAGCCAATCGCGCCCAGTAGTTGTATGCGCGAAATCGACGATACGGACATTAACTTCGCCGCGCTTTCGCTTCCCGCTGGAACGCTTGCCAACTGGACCAACGAGCAGGTCTTCGCTATGAGTACGGCGCAATAAAGGCCGCTCGTCACTGGCGCTGGACCGCGTACTGGACCGCTCCAACGACTCTCCACGCTTACTACGGGATGAAGGGTGCTCTAGAGCGCACGTTCGGAACGCTTCTTGTGCCTCACGATCTCCGTCATAGATAAGGAGGAGACTGCAGCCGTAGAACCTGAAGCCCTTCAGACGATTGATGATCCGAGCTAGAGTATAAAGCTTCTGGAGAAGAATAGGAATCTGCCAGACGAGGAGACGTTCCCCATCTTGCAGGAAAGACGCCAACACCGACTCAAATTCTTCAGCTTTTACGTCTCGACCCCTGTACTTATCTTGGGTCACGTATGCTTGCGTGGCGTTGTTCCACACCTTAAATGTAAACCAATTTAGTCAACTCCAGATTTCTCACCCATCTATATATATACTCACCTGCATACCACAAACCCGGACGCCTAGGGGTCTGCTCGTCGTACAGTCACACTTCTTCCGTTGACTCTTCTTTTTGGCGAGCGTCGCGTCCATGCCATACTGTCGTGTCCCCATCTTCAAGTCAAGGACACACGAACGCTTCAACCGACCGGTCAAATCTTCCATGCAAATGAAATGGTTTTGACGCGTGATCGAGTCGTCAAAGTTGAATGTGGATGGAGGTTTACTTGAAACAGGTGTTACAGGAGTAGAAAATCCGAGAGATCGTGACCGACTCCGATGTCTTGTGGGGGAGGGAGGGAGGTCAGGTTGGTTGTGATCTTCAAGCGTAACAGAATCCCCGTCGCTAGTACTTTCTTGTGCATACATCGAGTCCATAGCAGACTCACTCTGGACACGCGGAAGAACGGAGGGAAACAGGTGACTTCCTTCCTCTCCTTTCGGCCTCTCTGCTGGTCCCACAGGGTGCCTCCGACGATGTGAGCGAGTGCGTCGGGCAGAGGAAATCGGACGACCCTCATGATCAGCCATCTCACCCTCATCTTCTGTCTTCGTGGACCACTTAGCGCGATTCCGACGCTGGAATCTGCGGAGAATGGTGTTAAAAACGTGATCCTTGAGCTTTGTGTTGACCATCGTTAACCCTGTTCCCCCAAACCAACTAGGGGTTCCTTGTTGCTGCCCGATCCCCGACTCGGAAAGGAAAGGTCGTAAGGACTGCGGGTGAATTCCCTCCGGCACTAACGTACGATGAGCTGAATGGGGGTCCGCAAATGGCGAGGACGGAAGGACGCCTGAAGAGCATTCAGGCGAGTTGGAAGGTGGAGGCGGCTCCCCCTGAAGGGGCATGGTAGCCTGACGCAGGAGAGGGTTGCACTGCACTAATGAAGGCTCTGGCCGCGTAAGGTCAGGTGTTGACGCAATCACACCGCGCATGGACGTGAGATGTCTGGGAGTATCAGGAAATTTACGGTAAGATGGCGGGTAAGAGAACGAGATGGGACGATCGTGTTTCGGCCCGTCAAGATGGAGAACCCATTCAGGAATAATGTGGCGATTGCGGTCAAGCACCACTTCGGGCATTTCATCGGATGTTTCATGACTTGATACATCATCGTCTTCCAGAAACTGAGCGGGGTGCAATGTTGACCCCTGAGTGGGACGAGAAGGGTAGGAATTAGATGTGTGAAAGTCAGGAGATGATGGGTGGGCGGGATGGGGATGGGGAGCATGTGTGTCTGGTACACTCAAGTTGGTGGCTGGTAATGAGCCTTTGGATACGCGTCGGTAAGTGACAAGCATCACACCAAGATAACGTGGAATGAATCCAAGTAATGGGGGTGCTTCTCGCTCAACAGCTTCATAAAACTGATTTTCTCTTGAAACCAGAGGCTGTGTAAGATGCCATAAGAAACGGATCGCGACAGAACATCGCCAGACATACCTTGCACACAGCACGCTTGGTAAATCTATATATCGCACTGTGGCCGCCAACTTGGTTTCGGAAAGGACGTAGAGGGATGTGTGGAAGACTCTCGTCTGATGTACCGAATGTCATATTCAGTGGCAATCGTTCCGGCCTTCCAGACGATTGTAGCAGATTGTGCCCAACTAGAGGTCAGGTTTGAACTTTTGGAATGAAGACGAGCACTTGTCGACAAGTACTTGTAGATATTAATCCCTATGCTCTGGGACAAAGATTTGTTTGTGAGTTGTGGTCCGGTGTGACCTGCACGGAAGGTTATTCGTGTTTTTGAAGAATGATGAATGACGGACGAGACACGTGCTTCAGAATGATGACTAAGCCACAAAGTCCAAGCACCTTCAAGCGGTGTACCTGCCTCCCCAAGTTAATTCAGCATGAAATGCGGAGAATTCAACGAGTGACAAGCATCTTACCTTGTAGGAATGAAAGAACCTCAATCCAAACGTCAGAGCCGACTTTTCTACCCAGCGCAATCATATGCGGTGCCACGGGTCCTATCGCACGTTCGCTGGCAAACATGCTCAGGCTACGACAAAACCGAAAAAACCACCTGATCCTTGGCAAATGAAATCATGGTCGGGATAAAACCGAGTAAGCTTCGTCTTCGCCGCAGTCATCCCACCTTACTTTCCATCAAGGGCGAATGAGGGCATGCACGGTCTTGCACTGCTTGGAAGCATGTATACTACGCCCGTAGGCGCCCGTGTTTAGCCGCACCTTCTCAACAGCCTGGAACGTGGCCCCCGTTTTCCCATCGTTGCCCACACATGTTTTCCGCTCTTCAATGGTTAGTACGTGTAATCAAGATGTAGACCGATATGGAACTGCTAGCGCCTTGGACACAACTTCCCCCGTGGGGACCGATGACAGATGAGTGAGTGCGATATCAATAAACTTAACATTTTACAAATTGAACAGGTCCAACAGGAGAATTCCGAATGCCTGTTTTCAGCCAAACCCAACTATGGATCGTCACCAACTTCTGAGTTTGGCCACTCGCACTGATTCCTATCAGTGTGTTCCTTCGGCGAGTTTGAATGAATTCATTGACTTATCCGGTTCGAGGGACTATCGACGTCCTATTACCACCCATTTCATCCCCACTGGCCTGAGAGTCGAGTCAGCAAATCTGGTGGTTCCGTGCAGGTAAGTTCCGCGGTGCCTTCTCCACTGGGGCCCCGGGGCGACACGGCGGATAGTTCGTTCATGTCCGACTCCATCGACGTCCTCTGCCTTCCACTTGATTGTTGTGAGTGCGAGAAAATTTGTATTCCGCCGCTTTTATTCATAGCTGTGAACAGCTATGATCACTCACTATGGGGATGATAAGTTGGTATGTCAGACATCGTGCATGTGTGAGTTGTAAACCTGTGTCTAGTTTCCGCCAGTTCTAACATATCCTTGGAGAGCGGACCGGTGTTTGGAGAGGAACAGGCCAGATTCAAGATGTGGGGGTTTGAATATGGATGGTACATATCTGGGAGCTGACTACGATTTGGCATTGTGCGTACACTCGGCGAATGTCTATGTGCAAAGCCGCCGCCACCCCGAGCCGTGTTTACAGTGGCGAGTAATGGTATACAACGGGGTACCGATCTGCGGCTTGCACGGGCATGCACATACCCATAGACGCGTTGTCTTTAGCTCACACCAAATATGTTGTGGTCTAAAATCCTTGGTTTGGTTTGGTTTTAAATGACAGTTGAATCAATTCGCGACGCCAGTCAAATCATATCTGTGACTCAGCTTTCGAGTCATCAGCTTACACATACGAGGCCCCTCTTCGTTTGGGTATATATGAGGCTTCCATCTGTACTCTCTTGCCCTCACAGAGCACTTCTGCACCATGTACCGACCTGCCAGGCCGCACCCCAATTTGAACTACCCACCCTCCCATTTTGCAGTGCATTCTGTTCGAGTCCCCGTCTCTCATATTAGTTTTTTCTATCTCTTCCCGAGTCCCCGATTGTTCACAACTCTTGCTACTATGTTCTGCGACTCTGATTGCAATAAAATGTGACCGAGCCCCTCAGGGATGGAACCAGGGGACTTCACTTGCCCAAAAATATGTGACCTCTATCCTGAGTGTAGACTGATTCATGTTTCGAGCATAATGAGTTTTCACTGTGGGAGAGTTAGCACCACCAGAAACAGATGGGTAGTGGTGAACATTCAATAATGGTGTTTTAGAAATATAATACTGTAAACCTGCCTCATGCTAGGATGGCACTCAAGACAAGCAAGACACAAGTAAGTTAAACAAGTAATCTATGAGAGGCAAAATGCAGTGGGATAGCAAAGAAACACTATCTCAAAATAAGCATCTCCTCTCTACCAGTTACTGCTAGTGCTGAAGCAACAGACACTTGGCCATAAGACCCACAATGTTGAAGAATGGCTTGGCGTGAGAATAGAGAACCTTCCAGAAGGTCAAGAACCTGTGAATGAGTCAGATTACTAATAAAGTTCAAACTCCAACAACAGCACAGTATAAATTGGGACATGGGTCCATGTTTTATTGTTTTGTCCCTCAACCAAGTACCACTACCATCTCTAGGACTCTCTCTAGTAATGGCTCATCCTACAAGCAACCCTTCCTGTGATGGTAGTGATGGAGCGCATTCTTCACCTACTATTTCTAAAGCTTTGCCTTCTGTCATTTCTCATGCAAGTGCCCAGTCACAGAACAATCATTCTGCTGGACATCATGTGCAGTGGTCAGACCCATTGGTGTATACCAGGGGCATTCCTACAAGGAAACCTCAGGTGGTTAACCCTGTGTTAGCTGCTGTCACACCATCTGTTACCTCCAATTATTCCTCCCAGCAGGACACTGGAACCATTGCAGGTGCTATGGAGGGTCTGAATTTGGCACCCTCTACCTCTAGTGCAAGTACTGCCCCATCTGCTCACAAGCTGCCACCCCAAACCTTTCTTTCATTATGCCCTCAGCTCACTAGTACATCCCAAGCTGTTCATCAAGGCCCTGCCTTTGCTACTGCACCCAGGGATCCAAATTTGCGCTTCATTTTTTTGCACCGATTACTGGCAACTCAAGCCAGGGAACCTCTCAATCCTATTGATTCTAATGAGAGCCCTGCTACCATAGGTAACATGAACATGCCCTCAGTGATATCTGATTCTAAACTTCACATATCAGAACCCCAGAGCCTAATCCCAGTAGTATCTGAGGCAGTGCTCAACCAACTAAATGGCACTGTGAAGTCTAGTACTGATGTCAATGGCACTCCCCCATCAACTTCCACTGTCATAGAAGATTCAGATGTCATTGACCTCACCCTTGGCAGTAATGAGGAGAACAATCTGTTGCAAAAGCAACCTAAAAATCAAAAGAGCACACAGAGGCAAAGAAATGCAAGTATCAAGTCAAAGTTACTCTGGAAATTTTAAAATGGCACTGACTCAAAGCATCACCCCATTCAGACTCAGATTCTGTCAACGTCAATAGTCAACACAGCCAAGCGCCGCCTCGACTCGGAATCCAGCGACACCTCGGAAGGCGGTCCTCCAAAGCGCTTAAAGCGAGCGCTACGAGCTCGTTTCGACTCAGATTCAGCGACGAGTGATATCGATCACGTTTCGCCCGGGCCACGCTCGTCAATCGAACCTACCTCGTCTTCGGGCAGATTTTCATCCAGCAGTGTCGAAGTGACCGACGATGTCGTTCCAGACGGTCCGAGATCCGTAGCAGATGCGTACAATAACCGTGCAAAATCTTCCGTCTCTCTTGATGATACTCAAGCGCCAAGGCATTCGGCTCGGGGGAGTGGGGTTTCAGTTGTAGTGCGTACGCACAGAAGGCCGGCCCCGGGTGGAAGTGCCGTAGCGTCAAGCAGCAGGGTTAGGGTGGAGGACATGGAAGTGTCGGACAGCGAGGACGAAACCGGTGATCCTCAGCGAGCACGGTCCTATGCAAGTGCGATCTCCCGAAAAGTGCGTGTGTGGGCGGAGAAGTTGAAAGGAATCCGCCGCGCGCATTTAGATTCTCTGTTTGACGATACCGTAGTGCGTGTTTCTCTGTTATAATCGTAGTAATGGATGCTAACCCACGCATTTTTCGGAGATAGGAGATTATGTCCAAAGGCGAGATTCTGAAGTTGTTGAAAGATATCGACGAGGACAAGAACTGGGTTACTCGTGCGGAAGTCGAGGATACTCGTCTTCAAAGGTTCCTATCCGTTGTGCTGACCAAACATCTGGTGGAGGGAACGGAAGCCTATAAGCTCGCAATGAGCATCCTCGACAACTTTGCGCAGAGGTTCCGCGGTGAGAGATACCCACAGGGACGTAGGTGAAAGTGAGGGGAGGGAGAACAGGTTAAAGGAAGGTAACTCGTGGGATGCTGCGGAATCCTGACGTGGACGGACGTGGAACAATACCCAAGTTCTAAAAATTTCGCAGGTACGCTCCCATTGATAGAGGTAGTATGGTTTGTCCGTTTTTGGCGTGTGCTGTTGTTTCGTTGTCTCATGTTCGCTGTCTTGGCTTTTTTTGTCGTGGTTGTGCTTTTTTTTGCAATCATTGTTGTTCTCTGCTTTGATACGCATGCTCTCTTGTCATGATCTTGTTTTCTCGAACGTTGACGTTCGCTGTTTTTGTTTGCTTTACCCGATTATGTTTTCTTCGAGTCACGATAACCCCTAACGTGTTCCGTTCACTTTTGCTTGACCTGATTAGTACTACGATGTTTTCTTCGAGTCATGATAACCCCCTAGTAATATGTTCCTTCCGATTGATTACTCTCTTTGCATTAGCTAACCCCGTCTCATGAATGCGTATGCCCAGCGAGATCTGTGTAAATTCTGATCTATAGTCCTATGAATCATAAACATGCTTCCATGAGTATCGTATGCTACTACTGAGTTAAATTATCGCATGAACTATAGTGGGCTGGTAAAAGTAAGTCACGAAAAACGTAGAAACGAAGGCGTGAAGTCACACATGCGACGGGTGGTGATGAGAGTGGGAAATCAACTATTGATGCTAACAAACCACATTTATCCGCCGCTTCTTCATCACGGGACCCTCATCGGCCGAGTCAATGTCGTCCACAACGATGATAGGAGATTCGCTACGAGGGGGAGGTGCAGTTATTGGCACAGGCACAGGAGGCTTCTCCGCGACACTGACAGCAACGCTCTCAGCAGTCGGCGGATGGGCAGCTGGTGCTTGGGTCTGGGCACTGTCGAAACCCGACACCGTAAGTAGTTGAGGCGTCCGTGACGGGAGTGGCGTAGTGGTAAATGGCCCACCTGCCGGAGGGGCTTTGTTGTCACGAGATCCGGGTGTGCCCCCGCGACCACCTCTTGCGCGTTTGGTCCGCCCGCGTCCACGCGTCATTTTCTCCTTGAGATATCGCACGATATGACCTTGTAAGATCTCTAGAGCTTTCTGAGCGCCGAGCGCCTCGAGCTCTCTTAGCTGCTCTGGAGACAAATGTGAAAAGATTGTGGGTGATAATATAAGGGTATTATTATGAAGAATGATGGGTTGTGCCTGCTCAGGGTTCGAGGATGAAGGATGCGAAGGTGGAACAGGTCCGACAATGATGGGTAGGCAAACAGATGCCGGCAATGCTGAGAAGGGTGCAGATGCCGCACATGTGGAAGATTCTAATGAAGGAGTCGATGCTAGTGCAGGAGCCACATGCGGAGATGCGGTTCCTGGTGCCGTGTACACTGTTGAAGTGAGCTTGGGTGCCGTGAGCTCTGGCTTAATAATGGGTGTGGTTGTGAAAGGGCTCGCAAGGGGGGCTGTTGTCAACGGATTTGTGTGCGGTATAGAGGAATTAGAAGACTTGAATGATAGCGGCGCTGATGTTAACGGTGGCGGAAGAGTGACGCCTTTGATGTCGCCCTTGACGCTGCGCTTGAGTGCAGGTTCTAGAGGCGCTGCCTTCTCCTTCTTCCTGCCCTTTCCGTCTTTGCCACCCGTACTTGACGATGCGGCTTGTGATCTGGCTTCCTGCTCCTCGAAGGTGTGTTCATATTGTTCGTCTATGGACCAATAAAACCCCTTCCCTCGCTCTCCGGAACTCCTCTCCATCTTCTTGAATGCACGGCCGGATGATAAATTATGCCGAACAGAGTTCTGAAAAGCAGGTGAACCATTAGCTGTTAGGTGCGATATCAGAGATAAGATAGCTCACCTCCCACCCTGCACCCTCGTTGTACCGATACCAGTCGTAATTCTCCATCATCCACGAACATATATCCTGCAGCGTTGCCTTCCCGCCCATTGCCTTAATAGCTCGATAACAGAGCTGAGCGTATGTAAACTGGGGTTTGGGAGGCATAACCTCTGGCTTTGGTATGGGCAGGTCTGATTTCTTGCGCTTTTTTGGGGCGGTTTTTACCCTGGATATGCTGTTCGTGTTCGGGAGCTGCGGGTCTGGCGACTTTGGCGGCGGAACTGGTACGGAGACGGGGGGCGGAGAGTTTGAGGGAAGAGAGGATGGTGGTGATATAGACGTAATATCGACAGAGGGTGAACGTGCGCGCTGTACTGATGAATTTGAACTCGGAGATGGCGAGTCTTCCGGTGCTGGAGGGGGAGGGAGCACGAAATGGAAAGTCCTAGAAGCTATCTGTATTTGAGACCTGATCCACGTTTAGAACGCTTCAGCTCATGAGAGACCAAATACCGACCTTTCCCCCAAAGGAACTCTGCTACCGCTGCCAGACCAAACACCGTCCACCCAAGCGCCGTTTCTGCCTACGACAGCGAGAACAAAGCGCTCATCGTCCTCCTCGTACTCGATCTTGGCATGGAGTCTGGATACACTCTTGAGAGGTCCCAAATCGACATCAACAGGACTGTTGTCGCCAGCAGACGTAGACGCATTGGGTATGCAGCGTCGCCCAATAGTCACCGTCAGGGTCTGAAGATAGAAAGTGATGTTTGGGAAAACAAGGGAATAATATGCGCTGATCTTTGCTGTAGAGTCATCTGGAGAGACAGAGTTACGAAGGACGTCGACGTTGTCCATCTGAGAGTCCAGCGCTGCAAGGGCTGTTAAGGACATTATTGACATTAGAGTCGGCGAGTGTCGGCGAGACTGACCACAGTGACTTGCTCTCGTCAACACGGGGTCAAACAATAAAAATGACCCCTCGATTTCACATTATGTAATTAACTAACCTCCCAGCCTGAGGCCAACCTGAACAGTAGACTCAGAGTACTACAACCATGTCGCGAATGACAGAGAAAGCACAGGATGAATTATCTTCTCTAGCTGACAGAAATGTAGACAGCACAGACTCTGATCTGCGTTACATGGCATATGCTGCTCGTCTCAGGACTGCAGTGCGTGCCGGCAGTCGTTACATTGCATATGTACGTTTATTCGCATCACTCAACTTATTTTTGTTCGTGGTGAAGACTGATCATAGACCAGTGATGTCGGAGAGGCATTTCGTCCCGTGGTACCTCCTGCCATAGTTACTGCATGCTACGGCATTTCATGGCTATATCTCGCTGGGTGCGTGCCGTTTCATCAATCTTTGTGCCGACTTGTGACATCATACCAGCGACGTGGGCTACGAGGCGTATAAGACTCATAGACGCGGGCCCAGCCCAATAGAGGCTGCCCATTTCTCTGAGCCGACAAGAGTGGGCATGGTAGCCGTCAAACGTGCGGTTTTCCAATCCGTAGCATCAATGTACGTGCACGTTCTTGACTATCACGCCTTTCATCTCATTGGATGCTCCCATCACGCACAGGGCGCTGCCCGCATTCACTATTCATACTGCCGTCAACCAAGCAAAGAAAGCTTTCACGAACGTGCAAAACAAGAGACTGAAGACTTGGGGTCCAACTATTAGTGGACTTGCTATCGTCCCTTTCCTACCATACATATTCGATCATCCTGTTGAGACAGCAACGGACAAGGCATTCGAGTGGATAGAGAAGAGGATAATTGAGAGTCAGGACGCTAGAGAGAAGCCAGAATCGTAATCGTAACTGGCTTGTGTTTTACCCATTTGTCTCATCTACTGTTTACCCTGTGCATCGATACGCTGTCATTGAAACGCTGGATTATTGTCGCCATTAATAGAGTTAAGACCCTCCTCACTGTAATCATCCAAGAAGGTTGTTGCTGTTTGTCATCCTTGGCTTTATTTACCTTCGAACGCCGAACCCTGTCTCCTGGAACCGGACAGCTAATTCTGATGTGGGACCTATGATCAGGAGAGTTCGTTGACCATGCTGACGTCGAACTTCGAAGCCTGCACAATCGGGCAAGTAGTGATTAATAGGGGAACAAACACAAATGTTAACAAACGGACTGACCGGCGTCGATTAGCATTACAACATCAGAGCAAAACGCATAAATAGACTAATGTGTCATGCCATCCATGCAATTAAATCGTATAATTGTAACTTCCTACTCGTAATCAGACAACAATACTAAATGCAGTATGTTACAGTGTAGTGCGACCGAGCGCAAGTGGAATCGAGCTGATGGAGCTTGGCGGAATAACTCCGACTTCTGTCACAACTGCTGTGATACTCGAGGGAGGTGTCAGGTCGTAGAGCGGATTCAGGATCTCTAGATTGGGCTGTTTGTTGAGGGTGAGCGTATCTTTTGACCGAGTGAGGGGGAAGGACGAAAATATATCGCCAGCAGGTGCTACAGGGCTATAATATTAGATCGAGATGAAAGATAACGACTACGGGGAACGTACCGAGCTCATTCTTGGTAAAACTATCTAGCTGGATTGTTTCCGCGAACTTGTATGTCTCGCAGCAAACGACGACAGGAACGCTGTGTTGTTTTGCCATCATAGCTACGAGGGCCGTGCCTGCACGAGAAAATACGGCACCATTCGAATGCAGGGAATGAGCGCCCACTAAGACTGTCGATACCTCTGTAATGACAGATCCAATAGATGGCAGAAGGAGATAAGTGCAGGGAATGCCCATGGCAGAAAGTACGGAGAGAAGTTTCTTGCCTATTCCGTAGGCCACAGCATGAGATTACAAACGGGACCGTATTAATAGGGCCTCTTACCCTCTAACATTGGTCGGGAATCAACGACGACAACTGAAAATTGCTTCCCATCATCCCACGCACCGACTAAAACTTGTTCCACAACTGAAGATCTGGGCGAATAACTATCAGCTAACGATAGCGGGAAAGTGTGAAGCTTGTTACCGAGCATACGTCAAAATGACGTCTCCGTCTTTAATCTTGGTCCCTGCAGTCTCTTGGATGACTTGATCCGCTATGGTAATTCGTTCACTGATATAATCATTTATCTTTTGACAAAGTAGATTTTTTGCCTGAAAACTGAATAAGTGCTATGTGTGACAGCGATGAATAATTGACACTAACATCCTGCTCCGGAAGGTCGATATCCGATCCGCTGATCTCTAGTTTGAGCTCCCGGATGGCATTGCCCATAGTGACAGACATGGGACGAGCAGAAACAAGATGAGTGATTTGAGGCGAAAGATGTGTTAAGAGATGCCTCGAGAGTGTATTATTCGGAGGAGTGACATAGTCCTGTATCACCTTGATAAACGTCAGCAATATTCGGTAGACCAAGACGATCGCAATTTACAGTTTTAAATGCAGTGAGGGTCGCAATACAACGCGCATTTGCCCCTGCGATCTTGAACTCCGAAAATTGCAATCCGAGGCGGATGATAGCGGGATGTATATCTCCCTTGCTAGGGCCGGGGGGTTTTGGGAGTCCAAAATGGGAGAATATCTGCAAACCACGAGCAGAGTCATCAGGTGTGGTTTCTTTTGTCTCCTTTGTCGGTTTTCCGTCAGGACCCTTTCCACCCTTCTTGACTGAAGCACTATTCTTCGCCTGAGCAGAATTCTGATTAGACCCGCTAGGTTGGGGACCAGCTACTTTAGTAGCAGCCTTTGCAGCTCTCTGACGCTCTTGTTGTTCGCGTCTCTCCGCTTTGGTCATCTGTTTTTGAGACTTTGGGGGCTGATTCTGGGATGATGCTTCGACATGAGATTGGGCAGGAGAGTGTTTGATTGTGGATTTAGAAGGAAGAGTGGTCATTGTAATGGTTGCAGTTGCACTCATCCTTTCAGCAGAGTATTTGACAAAGTCCAAGGGTATAACCAGTTAATGATCAGAAGAGCAGTAGACATCACATCCAACTTGGCTTGATCGTTTCGAATCATCCGAGTCATAGTCCGGGGAACGTGGGAATTAAAATTACATCAGCTTAAGTTCTCACGGCCATCATTTTGCTTTGTCGTGTCAGTCGGCGCCGAGGCTGAGTCCTTGCTCGTGGACGATCACATTATAATCTTCGTTTATATCGGAATTGCTGCACAATGGTATGTTCTACAAAACTGGTGAATTGGGCTTTCATTGACCTTGTTTATAGGGTGTCCCCGCACTGTTCCGTTGGTTGAGCAAGAAGTATCCGAAAATTGGTGAGCAACCAGTGCTTCACTTGTATTTGCTTGGCTAACAGCTACTAGTAACGTCTGTCATTGAAGCGGAGGAGGAGGAAGTTCTCGACGCAGCTGGAGATCCCATCAAACTTCCTGTTGATATCACACAGCCTAACCCCAATGGCGCGGAATTCGACAGCTTGTACCTGGATATGAACGGTATCGTGAGTGATGGAAGTAACTACGTTTTTCGTGGCTGACCACCTGTATGCACACAGGTTCATCCTTGTACTCATCCCGATGGCAAAGTACGCATATATTGCTCTACAAACTTGGTTTGCTCGCTGACTCGTCTTTCGCAGCCGGCTCCCGAAACAGAGGAGGAAATGATGCTCGAAGTCTTCAAATACACTAACAGAGTGGTCAACATGGTGCGGCCGCGCAAGCTTCTTTTCATGGCTATTGGTACGCTTTACATTTACGTTACCTTCTTATACCGTGGCTTTACACAGAGTCCAATTAGACGGCGTTGCGCCTCGTGCCAAAATGAATCAACAGCGGAGTAGACGGTTCAGGAGTGCTCAAGAAGCAAAAGACAAGGCGGAAGCTCGCAAACTTGCTGTTGCTGAGTGGGAAGGCACGTTCTTCTCAGCGAATCTATGCTTTGTTTCTGACCGAATTCATTATTGCAGCTATGGGTAAGATTATTACCGATGACGAGAAAACCAAGGAACCTTGGGACTCTAACGCTATCACACCCGGCACGCCGTTCATGGCCCTTTTAGCAGCGTCGTTACGGTACTGGGTCGTGGAGAAGATGAACACTGATCCAGGGTGGAAAGATGTACGTAGGGAGCATTTCTTAGGGATCTTTCTGATTCATTTCTTGTATAGCTCCAAGTCATCATCTCCGATGCAAGTGTGCCTGGAGAAGGAGAGCATAAGATTATGGACTTCATACGCAGACAGCGTACAAACCCTGGTCATGACCCTAATACTCGACATGTAATTTATGGTTTGGTGGGTTGACTTCCAACTCCATCGTGGTCTCCGTTATTGACCGCATGTTCAGGATGCTGATCTCATTATGCTTGCCCTCGCAACCCATGAACCATATTTCCGAGTGCTTCGGGAAGATGTGTTTGCGCAGGACAAAGGTTCCGGGTGCCGAATATGTGGACAAGAAGGTCACTATGCCGCTCAATGTACAGGACTGAAATCAGAGATTAAAAAGCCTCCTCCACCGGAAAAAAAACCGTTCATTTTCCTCGATGTCGCCATTCTGCGCGAGTATCTGGAATCCGAGTTGAATGTGAACAATACGCCCTTCCCTTTCGATTTGGAACAGGCTATTGATGACTGGGTGTTGCTCATATTCTTTGTCGGCAACGATTTCTTGCCGCATTTGCCATCACTTGAGATTCGCGAAGGAGCGATTGATACTCTCTTGAGGATCTGGAAGATGGAATTGCCCAGAATGGGTGGATATCTAACGAACCATGGTCAACTAGTGCTTAGTCGTGCACAGATCATATTAGAGGGACTGGCGCGACGAGAAGATGAGATCTTCCGTAAGCGACAAGAGAGTGAGTATTTATAATGTGATCCGCCAACGCGTTAGAGACTTATCATACCTCAGCTGAGCAACGCCAAGATCAGGAAGCGAAGCGTCGTAGGATTGAAAAGTCTGGATCTGGAGAGAACGCCGCGAGCGATATTCAGTTCGCCGCCCCGTCTGCGAAACTTGGTCTGACTGCATCCACTACATCACTATCATCTCTTCCTCAACGTGGAGATAATGCTTTTGCTGCCAAGGCCGACTCTATTGGTCTCGGAGCGCCGCGTAATGCTCAGTCTCTTGAAGTCGCCCCAGTTGCAGCACAAGCACTGGCTGGTTCGAATCGTGATGTAGTTGCCAATCGAGCTGCTATACGGATGGCGAACATGAGTGCTGCGGAGGTGCTCAAGGCTGAGCTATCTGGACTCATTCCTGTGAAACAGAGTGCTTCTGCTCCTAAACCTGAGCCGGTTGTTTCTACCCCTCCACCCAAAGCAGACGCTGAACTTATGGATGATGGAGACATTCCAGGTCTTGGGAATGCTCCATCAGCACTTGAATTTGTTGATGATGGGGCTGGCGATATGGATATCGAGTCCAATAATCCTGTTATTCTTCCAGCTGATGAGCCTGTGACACCTATCGCTGGCGTAAAGCGGAAGCTTGAAGATGTCGAAGGAGAGGACACCGACGAGGTGGCTGGCATTGATGAGGAGTCGTCTGAAGATAACGAAGATGCGTCTTACGCCCTGGTAGTCAGAGCAGATGGCTCAGTTGAGCAGGCCGATAACGTGAGGTATGAAAAGGCTGCGAAATTATCCAATGCTGTGAATAACATTTCCTCAGATTGTATGAACCCGGGTATAAGAAGCGATACTATCAGCAAAAGTTTGGCATATCAGAAAATGATGATGATTTCCGTAGAAAGTGGGCGCTTTTGTTATCGATTTCTGCACAAACCTGGCTGACTCTGCTGTACAAAGGCTAACAAAACATTATGTAGAAGGTATTGCGTGGGTTTTGCATTACTACTATCAGGGGGTGAGCTCCGACCGCCGATTTGCCTTTCTTTGCTGACTCGGTAGTAGACCCCTTCATGGCAATGGTATTACCCATATCATTTTGCACCTTTCGCGTCGGACTTCGAAGGTTTGGAAAACACGCAACTGGAATTTACTCTCGGACAGCCATTCAAACCGTACGAGCAACTTATGGGTGTTTTCCCCCCTGCTAGGTACGTTCGTGTTGAGTAATGATTTGACTACATAGCTCACCAGTATCGCCAGTCGCAAGCATATACCTGAATCTTTCCACAACCTCATGACAAACGAAGAATCTCCAATTCATGATTTCTACCCGTCAACCTTCCAGATCGACATGAATGGGAAGAAGATGTTGTGGCAAGGTGTTGCTCTCTTGCCTTTCATAGACGAGAAAAGGTTATTAGATGCGATGGCCGAGCACTACCCTAAGCTCAGTGAGGATGAAGTCCGAAGAAACGGCTGGGGTCACGACGTCATGTTTATTGCCGATGAACATTCAATGTATCCATTCTTCGAGGGATTATATGGTAAGCGCAAGGAGAAAGAGGTATGTCGCCAGTTCGATCAGAACCAATTTCGTTACTGACTACGACTATTCAGCCTCAACCAATGCCTACCAACCTGTCCAAGGGCATCAGCGGTAGCGTTCTACCAAACCCCGATTGTTTGCCTGGCTCGACGTATTACTCCCCATTGACTTCTATGAACCTGCAAGATATCAAAAACGATCGTTCTCTCTCCGCATTATACTTCTTCCCAAAGCAACTCTCTCCCCATCGATCGATGTTTCTTCCGGGGGTTACAAAACCCGCAAGACAGCTTACTGGCGAGGATCTAGCTCGGAGGGGCCGAGGACATGGTCGAGGGGGCGGCATGGATCGTGGCGGTCGCGGACGAGGTGGTTATCAGAACGGCAGTTCCCATGGCCAATCACACACTGCAACATCATATGTCTCATCGTACACCACTCAGTCTCGAACGCCGTACACCCAGCCCCAGCAAGGATTCGGAGGGTATGGCTCCAATGGAAGACCACCAATTCAAAATCATGGTAACAATTATCCTGGCCAGTCGCGTGGTGGTCCACCTCCTCGAGGAGGCGCCCCTCCCTCGCGCGGAATGCCACCAAACCGTGGCGGCCCTCCCCGTGGCGGCCCTCCTCGTGGCGGTAGTTCCGGGTATGGAGGTTCTACGTCCTATGCTCAAACCGCTCATCAGCCGGCATATGGCCGTGGAGGCCACTCTGGTGGGTACGGTGGCGGTGGTGGAGCGTATGGTGGACAGGCGAATAGTGGCTATGGGGGTTATGGAGGCTACGGTGGCCAGGCAAGCCGAGGTAGCTATGGTGGTTCAGGAGGACATGACAACAGCGGTAGCTATATGGGTTATGGAAACCAGAGTGGCGGACAGGCTCGTGGTGGCTATGGAGGGGGCTACAACGGAGGAGGTTATCAGAATCTTTCAAGGGCCCGGGGCCGAGGATTCTAGAGCAACTTATATACATACTGCCTTTCGTTAATATTTTTCGTTCGCAGATATTTTGTATTTTGGACCGATATATATTTTGCTGGTTTCTTTCCAATTCTATAAACAATCTGAACTCGCTACATTGATATGAAAATGGCTGTACTGCGCTCTAATATCTGTTTTTTGGATGTCACAAGAAACATTCGAATGACTAACGAATACTGCCATCCCTCGACCCCTTTCAACTTGGTGAATAGAAGTTGGTCGATGTATCGTTCAGTCCTACAAGCGGGCCTGAGCGCAGGTCTATCATGCATGTTCAATACTAACCGTGACGTGACTATATATTGGTAGCATAGTATATTAATATTTCGACGCGCGAAGATCTCCCCCGTGCACATGTGACGTTATCTCATCCCTCGAGCACACACAATATTTGGTAGGAATGATTATTTTCCTTCTCTCATAGTCTCACCAGGGAATATAATACAATAGAGGCATTGTACAAAGCTGTTATTGCATACTTACCTTATTTTATACACTCGCGCTGCGGCACTATACTTACTATTTCAATCAATCTATTCCATTATGCCGCGCACTGCACAACATTCACTTTCAGATCAAAAAAAATGCAGAGGTAGGTCGGATCATTGTCAGGAAATTATGTTTGCTTGGGAGCATCGGGAGCGTCTCGCAACTGAACTACGAGTCTCTTTCAACTCACTGCAATACCCTGGTAGAGCAACATCGCCTCCCAACAATATTAGTAATATCGTATGGACTTGTTACATAGATATGAAAATGGCCGAGATTTATTTTCTGAAAGATCGCAGTCGCAAGACACACTCGAGTAACCAACTTGATCAGCCTCTCGATGGGTTGAAGTGCAATTACCAATACATAGTCAACCATATACGCGAGTAGCACAATAACAATAACACGTCCACCTTCTTGTAAGTGTGTTATTCCATCATCGATAGTAGGTATAGGATGAGGTAGGGTGGCGGACTGCGCTATCGTAGCGTGCGGAGATGTGGCTAAAACCAAGGTAACCGGTCTTGAGTCGATCGTCAACATAAGGCGTGACACATGTCAAGTATAACGAGTACTTCCGCTCGCGTTCGTTAGCCCTTTCCGATTCAGGCAGTGAGAGTTGGCCGTCTACAGTTCCTGCGCGCGGGCCTGAGCGTCGCTCGCGGCCCTTGTAGAGGACTACCTCGGCTCTGCGGGGAAGGAAGAAGGAATTGTTCCACAGATTGATCAAATCTGCAACAATTGAGCTCCGCGAAGGCGGACGGCCCTTGGCAAACTCGGGAAGGGGTAATTTTCCCATCCATGCAAGAGCAAGATTCTAAAACAGAAAATGAGCTGATACATCACTGAAATAATATTTATAACCACGTACATTCATGAATATGCTCCAATCTTGGTGGTGAACATCATGGGTATCGAGTACCAATGGCATACTTGGAATTTGGCTGTAAAATTGATCCATGCTTTGAATCCTCGTCATGTTAAACGGAGTGTAAGCTTGAGCGGTATTCGGTGGACGGGCGAACGGATGCGGAGCAGAGTCCGACATTGATTCTGTGGGGAAAGCAATTATGGGCATACGCGAAGATGAATGAAATCCTGGCCCAGCGGGTGCATTGGGAAGTGGAGAGGGTACTCGCAACTGAGGAGCCGCAATGCGCTGATCCTCCAAGACATGCCCGTGTGGGTATACCATTTGCGGAGGGGGGACATAAGGTGAAGGAGTGCGGTGGAGAGAATAGGGTGATCTCGACTGCCGACGATTCTGGTATAGGGATGGCGCACGGGGGTGAGGGCGAACATTAGGTGAAGGAGTGCGGTGGGGAGGATAGGGTGATCTCGACTGCTGACGACTTTGGTATGGGGATGGCGCGTGGGAAGGAGGGCGTGAGTATGAAGAACGTCGTGGCAGCGATATTGGAGAGGGCGGGCGAGCACTATAAGGAGAGCGCCCTCGGGGGGCAGACAGAGATGCTGCCATTGCGATGGGGCCAGGTCCACCAGGGTAAGTGGAATGTGGGATTTCTTTCGGCCTTACAGTTAATGAAATCGAGCAAGCACCCGGAGGCATATAAGACGCACGGTCGTACCAATTCTCAAATACCACATCATTTTCCCTACCTATAGGATCAAGACCAAAGGATCCTGCTGCAAATCCCTGATCCCCATGCTTGGTATTCAATAATCATAGGACAACACTCGGGTGATCTGAGGACTCACTGTATTGGGAAGCTGAGCGCCCGTTAGCAGAATCTGTGTGGCGTCGGCAGGGACCCATTGGAAACCATGCACAATTCCTTGGGAGGTCTGATAGCTGTACATCGTGATTAGACCAGGCAGATCTTGTCAACATCGATTCGTAAACCACTTGCCTTACAGGCACCGCCCTGCAAGTTCGAAAGGTCAAGATAAAGTTAGTTTAGAAAGACCTGTCGGATACCTGTTCATACCTGAAAGGATGGTTTGCAACCTGACCGTCTGCATCAGTGGACGTCGTGTAGGTGACAGTTCCAGGCGCAATCTGGCCATTTGCAGCCCAATAATGTGCGATGTGAGAATGAGACGCTTGTGGGGGTGGGTACGACTGGGGTTGCGGCTCGGGAATTGCGAATCCTCCTATTCCGTCCATTGTGCACTTTGTTGATGATTCGGAAGCTGGCCAGAGGGAAGGGGATTGCAGTGACAAGACGTGTTCGTCGCTTCGAACGTCTGGGCGGCAAACATTGCACTTGACTCATGCCTCAGGGTAGGCCTCCCCAATAATTGGTCCATCAGATTCAATGCGGCACGAGCCGACTTGACGTGCAGAGCCTTCCACTTGGCAGCAATGTCCCTAGTCTCCTTAGGCAAACCTTAAATGAGGATAGCCGTTCCTTCTGAAAGAAATGTATCCCCGCACTCACCGGTGAAATGCTACTTATATGTGGAAAGTGAGTGATAACGACAGAATGGGCGAGGCGCCGTCGCTTGACCGTGCATATGTTGACAGCAGATGTCGCGCCAACATTCTCGAGGGTGCTACTCCCATAACTGTGTGTCTGGTCGGCATATCGTGACAACCGCTAGCACATGCAGTCCGGGGAAGACTACTACGCCTTGGGTAGACCACGTATCATTGTATGTATTCGTTCGATTAGTATCAGCGCTAGTTACCTATATATAGCGGAGTTTATTTGCAGGTACTTATTATGTAATTGGTCCCACGAAAGTTGGCATGCGGCATGCCCTCAAGCCCATTTGAAGCGCGGACCTGCAAGTGAGGTTCAATTGACGCTTGCAAGTTGATTGCAACCTCATTTACGGCCGGCCTTCAGACGCGCCAAGTCCTTTTCATTGACTTGGAAAATTTTCGGGTGATCTTGCAACTCCTCGATTAGCCTCAAGAGGGGTCTCTTGCAAGGCAAATTTCCGACATACGTTACTTAGTAACTAGTCACAAGTAGAGTGGTACTTCAAGCTAAGTTGCTAGTGTATGGTTTACTAATTCACTATCGCTTACTAGTGCTACAAATGGACGATTTCTAGGTATTTACATTCAATGTAAAAACGCGGTGTGATTGGAAAGTTGACTTCGATCAAGCCCTCCTCGCGTATCTTCCTCCAAGGTCCAAATATCTGTTCCAAGTAGACAGTCTCAAACCCAACAACACCGGTTGTTCTGGGCGCAGAGGTGGATGAGCTGAACAGATCTATCTGCCGGCATCTGAGGGGGAATCCGGCCGACTTGCCCTGGATCTCCACAACCTCGCGTGATCCATCCCTGACAAGTGAATGATTGATGATCCTGAGCGCATATCGATACTGGCCGTGGGCCGACGAGTTGTGCACATTGATTTCAATCTTGATGTTAGGACACAACGGACAATTGAATGTGATGCGGTCACGTCCTGTTCCAGTAGCCATTGCCAATGGGAGACTGAGAAGAAGTATCACTAGAGGCATTCGCAAGCCGAGACCGGTCATAGTCATCTCCAGTCGGCCACCACTAGCCAACTTCAACTCTCGACGATCCAGGAAGCTCCTCGGCGATCGAGGGATAGCATCTGAAGTGTGATGTTTTGCAGCCGCACCCTTCCAGTTGAGGACGGAAGGGTCACCAACTTGCATGATGGCTTCGACGAGCCTGCAGAATGCGCGGTCCCCTCCTTCTCCATATGCGATCTGCAGGCTGACGTCGAAAATACCCATAAGAGAATACGCTACGTCTTCAACCCTCGTTGTTTTGCGTCTGGCTGCCCATGTCATCCGTTCATCCACCTTGGACGGGCCTGGACTGAACTGCCAGTAGATCTCCCGATGAGGAATGCCAGTGGCTTTCTCAAGAGTCTGCAGTATTTCGGTGGTTGCCTCCTTTCGTTTGTCATTTGAGTCATTTGTCATAGGCCTCCAGTGCTTATTGAAGAATTTGATATAGAAGGGTGCAAGGAGTTCTTGCAATGTCCAGCCCCTTTCCGTCCATTCATCAAGTAATATGTCCTCGATGGTCGTGCTTTTTGCTAAATGGACGATGCAAATCTCCGAGTTACGATACCACCGGAACATGGAGCGAATCGACTCGTCCAGCTCGGTACTGCTGCTCTTGTCGATACAGCAGGTATCTGACCACGCAAATTCCACGTCGTATTGCCTGGCCTCTCTGCAGAAATTCTTCAGCTTCTCGTATCCCGGACCTGCTACTGTGCCCGCCTTCATCTCTTCGTACGTTGGCTCTCCCGAATCCAGCCATCGATGAGATAGAATGGCATATTTGACAAGTCGTGAGGGCTTATAAATCCCAAAAGAATTCGTCTGAGGAACAGAGCTCCGGAAGTGCTTCCTCACATCATCACGCCCTACAAACGTCATGTCTGATAGGCGTATGAAGCGGATTGGGATGTGGTTCATCACATATTGGTCGAACTCGCTAAGGCGCCGTGCGAAATCACTCATGACAAATCCCTAGAAAGGTCATAAATTATAGTGGCAATGAATCATGATACGCGTCCGACTTACCTCGGGCGAGTATAAAATGTTTCAAGCAATGATGAAGATGTTACAAAGAATGGAACACCGAACGCCGTGGTCTTGAAGGTCACCGACTTATAGGCCTGTAGTTCCTGTGTTCAGCCACTTCAGTATCTTGACATTGCTTTTGTGTCTTCCCTTATCACTTTCCTATAACAACGCAACCACGCTGTTATCGTGGGTTTGCGGGGATTCGGTTGAATGGCGTCCAGCCACAACTCGTAGTCTATACATGGTATCGGAAATCCAATACCTTGGTCAAGGGTGCTGAATCTTTGACACTTGTGCATGGAGTACGGTCCCGCATGATACTGTGAAGGTTTATGGTGGGCGCCGATTCCCGAACGATCGGAGAATTTGGTCCAAACGACATTAATACCAGGGCATCGTGATTTTGGTACACGAGCACTTAGGGGCAGAGCCTCTGGCCGGGTCACCTACTTAGTGGAATAGAAGGTTCTCGAGAGTCGACGGAATGGTAAGCTTGAGTTCTCGGAACCCTAAAACGTTCGGTTCTTTATGTCACTGCCAGTACGACTTGGGGACCTATGAATTCCATGGACCTCACACAATTGAACCTTGCGCCCTCGACCAGGTAACAAATTGATTCGCAGTCTGTAGTAGTACAATGACAATGGAGAGCACAAGTATCAACAAATTCGACGTTACTGGATTCATGCGCTGCATGTTATATCAACCATAGTAATTTCCTGGAACAGGCATGTCGCGAGGTGCGATGTAGTTCAAGTACAACGCGTACTGCCTCTCGCGTTCCTTGACCTTTTTCCTGAGCTTCTTTTCCTTCTTGCGCCACTTCTTTTCCTCCTTCTTCTCTCGACGCCTTCTCTTGGAGTCAGCGAGATCAGCACCGCGACCGTAGTACCCGTCGTCAGACTCTGAAGAGAGAGAAGAGGAAGAAGAAGAGGAATCCGACAAGTCTAAGTCAGGCTCGAGTTCAGGCATTGGAAGGTTTTTGTCCAACGTCCCTACGTGCAGACCTGAGCGTCGCTCGCGGCCTTTGTAGAGAACCACCTCAACGCGACGGGCACGGAAGAATGAATCGTTCCACAAATTGATCAAATCTGCAACAAGTGAGCTCCGCTTAGGAGGAACTCCCCCCTTGGAGAACTCATGGATGGGCATCTTGCCAGCCCATCCAAGAGCAAGATCCTGAAGTGGAAGTGAGCTGACACACCAATGAATAAGTCTTTCACCACGTACATTCATGAATCTGATCCAATCCTGGTGGTAAACGTCATGAGTGTCGAGCACAAGTGGCATGCGAGGAATTTGATCGTAGAATTTGTCCATTTCTTGGATCCTCATCACGCCAAACGGAGTGTAAGGCTGAGCGGCATTAGGCGGACGAGAGAATGCCTCCGGAGCAGCGAGTTGTAACGATTCTCCTCCTGTGGCAGCGCCGGGCATACGGGGGGATGAAGGGAATCCAGAATTGGGCACACGGGGGGACGAAGGGAATCCTGTATTGGGCATACGGGGAGATGAAGTGAATCCTGTGTTGGGCATACGTGGGGATGAAGAGAAACCTGGCCCGGCAGGCGCACCAGGCATTGGAGAGGGTGCTCGCGACCGAGGGCCCATGATAGGCTGGCCTTCAAGGACATGTCCACGGGGGTATACTGATTGAATTTGACCAGGAGGGACAAATGGTGAAGGAGCGCGGTGAGGAGGAGGATAGGTCGATGTCGCCGGTTGACCATGATATGGGGACGGTGCCCGGGACACAGGACGTGCGTATGGAGAAGGAGCACGTGGCCCCGGCGGCATTGGAGAAGCACCACGGGGCGCCTGCGGCATTGGAGAGGGCGCTCGGACACCATAAGGAGAGGGTGCTGGTCCTCCATAAGGAGAAGGTGCTCTGGCGCCATAAGGAGAGGGTGCTGGTCCTCCATAAGGGGAGGGTGCTCTGGCACCGTAAGGAGTGGGCGCTGTGGCACCAAAAGGAGAAGGCGCTCGGGCACCGTAAGGAGCGGGCGCCGTGGCACCATAAGGAGAGGGCGCTCTGGCACCATAAGGAGTAGGCGCTGTGGCCCCAAAAGGAGAGGGCGCTCTGGCGCCATAAGGAGAGGGTGCTCTGGCACCATACGGAGATGGTGCCCTCGCCATAGGATCCGGGCCACCAGGGTATGTGGAGGAGAATTCTTGTGGCCTTATATTTGGTGAGGTTGAGAAATTACCTACAGGTCTGTAAGGGGAGGCTGCACGGTTGTAAGGGCTAGCGCCTCCAGTTGTAGGATAACCTGTTGGGCTGCTGTACGTTGCGGGAGGGGAAGAGTATGTTCCTCCACCACTCTGAGAAGACTTTCTTGGCCCCGTAGCAAAGGAAACTTGCTTGTGCTCTATGTCGAGACCTCCGAATCTGCGGTCAAGATCTGCAGAACTGTTGTAGGCGCCATATTCAGCGGTCCCTGGTATTGCTTGTCCAGAGGGAGGTGCTTCTCCGTAGAAGCTCCTTTTGCGTTCTCTGACCTGAGTATCCCTCTCGCGTGCCATGCGGATCTCTATTTCGTCCCTTTCAAACTGTTTCGCGATATTCTTTAGGGACGCCTTCTCTTCTTTTTTTTTGCGCTTCTCTTCAGAGCGTTTCCTGAAAAAGATGTAGAGTATGAAGCAGCATTACATTGACCAGACCGTACCACTTTTCAAGCTCCCTCTCTTCTTCCCTGGTGAGCTGGCCGCGATTAAAGGATGCAGCGAATTCCTGATTCGCATACTCAGTAGTCATGGGCAAAACTCGAGTGATCTGAGGACTCACTGCATTGGCAGGTTGAGCACCTGTTGGCAAGATCTGTGTGGCTTCGGCAGGGACCCATTGGATACCATGCACAACACCTTGGGCTGTCTGATAGCTGCTCATCATAATCTGATCAGGCGGTGCGATCTCGTCAACATCGCAACCACTTGCCTTGCAGGCACCGCTCTGCAAGATCGATGGGTTATGATAAAGCTAGTTTGCGAGATAGATGTGATCATACCTGAAAGGATGATATGTAACTGTACCATCCGCACTAGTGGATGTCGTGTAAGTGATGGATCCGGGCGCGATCTGGCCGCCAGACGGGGGCGAATATGGCTGGGGCTGCTGCTGGGGCGAAGAAAATCCTCCTGTTCCGCTCATTGTGCACTGTGGTTCTGGAGATGAGGGAAGTTGAGAAAGATGGGAATCGCACTGATAAGAGGTGATTGTTGCTTCTCATCTAATATCAATAAATCGACCCTGTAGCCCTACCCTGCCTCGTGTACATTGCGCTATATCGAGACAATTAACTGGCGATAGCCGAGTTTTGAGCGCTGATTCGGATAGTACTTGATTGGCTGGCGGAGCGAATGCATGCCGGTCGGGTTCAGTACCTAGTTGTTAAGATCATTTGGCCCTCAACTTACCTGGGGCGAATGTATCACACAAACTCCATCTTGGATGTACTTAGGTCTGACTGTTTGCACTGCTACATGATATAGACTTATCCATCTCCAAGGAGAGATGTGACATAATAAAAACTTGACTAGTCGCGCAATCATTGCAAGTTATACTGAGCTCATGCTCGATATCAATGAGCTCGTGTTGCAACTGACAGAAGAAAACATCATAACTCGTGAAGGGTTGGTTGACTTACCTGATCATCTCCGACCGGCCTGCATACCATTCTCGAGTACAAATAAAAGAGCGATTTTGTCGTGTTGAACTATGATTGTGACCCAAACAAGAAACGAAGTCTGCCAGAATGAATCCTATAAGTGCATGTATGCATAATACATAATGAAGGACTGGGTCAGATGCCTCCTACGTACCAGGATGTCAATATTTCCGAAGAAGCTCCAGTAAGATTGGTTCGTCTTTTGAACTTCGAAGCAACGAATCCGGAGTATACGTCAGGATCTGCATCATCTGCCTAGCCATCATTAATGATTTATGATACTGGGGGTATAAGTGGTCACCGTTAGCACTCCTTTGGGAATGAAGTATCCCTGGTGGGCTCATAAACGTCTTCTGAGGGCAAATCATGTATGTCATTGCTTGGATTTTGATGTATTGATGGTTTGCTTCTCAATACCACGGCGGACTACCAAAACACTTCATTTACGAGTGCAATCAGATACGAGAGATTTCCCTCGGTCAGGTCGTGGGCAGCCTGTGCTTTTGTCAAGCAGGACGAAGTTCTATGATTGTGAAGAAACAATGGTCTACGGAGGTCAGTTCTTCCGCCATCGCATCGCAAAAACGGCTTACAATATCAGCCTCTTGTATACAAATGTCGTTCGGATTTAAACTAGGAAATCATATGGCGCCCACTTCACGATGATCTGTGCCTCTCTATGCCTTCAAGCAATCAGCTGCAGTGAAAGATCGAGAAGCAGGACCGTAAGCTAGCCTTTCTCTGCATCAGGCAAGTCGTCGACCATTTCTGACGAAAAGCTTGAGCCCACTTTATCGAATGACGCCCCATGACACACACAGCGAAGGTGCCTCACTAATTACCAGCCGTCAACACCGTTGCCTAATGATGAAAAAGATAAACACGCAGACATACATAAAAAACCCACTGCATGTGTCAAATGTGTTCGCAGTATTGAAAGTCTTGTGATAAAGCTCTTCCTCGTCCTCGACAATAGTTACACTGCGCCGTCCGTTCTGCGAACCGATGCTTATAATCACGAAATTCGTCGGGTAAGCGCGCTCTAGGAAATGGCACACCTGGCGTCGATGGTGCACGATGTTCGTCAAGTGCCAATAGCACGGCGAATTTTTAAGCGGTACTCTTTAAACCTGTTGCCGTATTTCGGCAAAACAAGGAAGTTCTTCCATCATCCACAAAATGCAACGATCGGTTCCGCGGAAGCAATTCGCGGTATAGTTGCTGCGCTATTCAAGCAGATCTTTCGCAAGCTGTCCTGAGTTGAAAAAGATCATAACGTGATCCAACCATGGTATTTCCACTGCAAGTTACGAGTGTCAACCGTTGGCGCAAAGTTGTAGGTGGTAATATACTCTTACCATGTTATTTCCCCTACGAACTGAATGCCAGCTGCAATTTTTCGGTGGCTGAGTCGAGTACGCGGTGATGGAATTGGGTCTCAGCAGCTGCGGTATTAACGCATGCTTCACGAGATGGGACTCTCGAGTATCAGCGTACACAACGATTCTCCCTTTCAAACTTCTGACACTCCAGCTGCGAGAGGAAGCGGCCGGTAAGCGGATAGCACCACTCGGTAATGTCATACAACTCCTCACGGTGCTCTGAAAATAGTGGTCGACTTCCCGGAAGGATTCAGCGATGCACCGATGACTGCGAGTTTGCCTGGAAACGCGGCTCCTAGGAAGCACTTGACTTCCTTTTCCGTAAGACTGTAACTGTGCAGGGGTAAGTACCTCCATTTTTACGCAAGGGGGTAACTCACAACTATTTATTTTGGTGTCCAAGCCTCTTCGTGGTCATGTCGAGATTTTTGTTCAATTTATAGACATATTGCTGTAAATAAAAGGAGACAACCAACCGACGGTACATGTCACCGAGTTGTCGTCGCGAATTAAGTTCCATGTGGTCAAACGATCTTGCGGAAAAGCTGAAAACCGGTGATGCTTCTGATCGTCACGAATCTCCGCCGAAAAAAATGGCAATGTGCCATTAATTTCCCCACGACGGAGATGACGACTATTGCTTGCAGATTGAACATTGTTCCCAAAAAAAGCCACTCCCGAAATATCCAGTCGCTTTGCGACATGGAAGACAATATCCTTCAGAGGGAGATGAGCAGCATGATGCGGTTCATCACTGACACTATTCGATACTTTCAGCAGCCTATATTAGAATATTACTGATAGTGTAGATGGGTACGAACGAGGAGATCGTGTGAATATCAATTATGACCCGTTCTCATCGTACTTGACCAGCAATGCGAAGGGGCGAGGAGGTGGCACTTGCTGTGAATCCGAGGACTCAGATGGCAACAGAAGGTATGATATACTGGTCCAATGGAAGGCACAATATTACAAAAGTCATGCAAAAGGTAATAGATTACTTTGCCTGGGTGAAAGATGTCCAACTCTTCGTAGAAGGACAGGTCATGAGAACCGCCACCACAACACGATGATAAGGATAACTGCCACAGCACCAAATGGTGCATATTGTCGTATGAGCGCCTGAATGTTTATGTTTCTTGCTGCCTTGCGGTACCTTTCCGATTCAGAACGCAAGGAAGTAGACAGATGCGACATCCCTGTAAAGTGTCAAGGCATTAAAGAAGAGCCCAGAAAATCTCCACACTCACTGTCTAACGAGTCCCCCCTCCACAAAAGCTCCTCCATGTTCTTGGTCATGATTCGAGTGACGTCTTGCAATTCGTTGTTTAACTTGTCCAAGTTTGATGATCCAGCTGTATCAGCTGCACGTGTATCCTGATATAACCGTGCTGTTTTCGACATAAAGGTATCTGAATACAGCGCGAATGAGTCCTCGGTAAAAATTGGTGCAGTAAGATCGCGCACCAAACCCGACGAAGGCATAAGGTTTCCGCACAGACTCTACTTTGGGTCCGTAAGATACGGAGAATTCCTTTGAAAGTTCTTCTAGATACGAGAAAGCAAGCTTCCGCGGGTAAGATTTGTCCGCAATGGTGAGGTACACGACATTATCTGCGAGGAGGTAGCTATAGCAGCCGGCGGCTTAGAATGCGGAGCCTGATCGAGATGAGAACGGAACTCACTGAAGTGTGTACTGCCCACTTTCTATGGAACACCGCGGTTCCGAGTTGGGAGTGATGCGTCGAAAAATTAGTTTTGACTGCTGCTTGTGCTCCTGAAGAGCCTGCTCGGTCTGTTAGGGTAAATAAACCTCCGCAGTAATTGAGATGTTGAGGAAGCTGACCTGTTCATCATCCACACTCGCTGCCATTGGCAAAGCATCTGTTGCGCGGACTATTATTGTTGAGCGAACCATGGTGGGAGATGACGACGTTTGATGTTGTCGTGGCTCAAGTGGAAGCAATTGTGGAAGTGGAAGAAGCACGTGATCGGCGGTGAATTAGTCGACATCCGAAATAGGAAACTTCGGGCAGTGTAGTGTACTACGGCCGAGTTCGTCAAAGCCTTCTTGAATTCTGTCAGTTCGATTGACCGGTGAAGGTGAATCTCTTACTGTCAAGTCGGCCAGCAATATTACATTGGAAAAAAGCCCGAAGAAATATCTGACTCGGTGCCTGCCGCCGGCAGTGTCTCGTTCCGTTGGAATATGATTCGTCCCTCGTGAGTGTTTTATTTAATCAATGTTCCAGGGGTCAATATCAGTTTCAAATCAGCACTTGTTAACAAACCACCACCATCATGACTCTTTCCATGTTCGACGTTCGCAAACAGGTGCGTACCAAATGTAGATCTCATCCACTTTTACATGAAGTTCGTCTCAATAGCTTGCATTCTACGGCTCCTACCATTCCAATCCAGTCAATATCCTCATCCATATCTTCGGGGTCCCAGCTATTCTGTGGTGCGTCGTTTTCTCACTGCGTAGAGTACGGATTATGTACCACATTGGTCCGATCCAGGAGTTCACTGCTGTTGGCTACTCGCATCCAAACTCCCGCGTTTTTGCCAGAGTTTCGCTATACGTTCAATGAGTACCTCTTATTCGATTTAAACACGCCCGCGGTGGTCGCCGCCATCTACCTTGTATACTACCTTATCCTTGAACCGTTTGCTGCGGTCAGTCTCTCACGCTATGGACTGCATCTGTAGCACCATCTGACACCGGTCCCAGTTGTTGTACGCACCCCAAATGCTGGTGTCATTACTGACCGCAACAGCTCACGCGCACCGCCCTGATGGTATTCGAGACGCGATTGTTGTTCAAATCATTTCATGGATTGCACAGTTCATTGGACATGGACTTGCTGAGGGTCGTGCTCCAGCCCTTCTGGACAACATTGTCGGTGGTAGGTCCATCGATCAAGTATTTAATCCGTATGTTGGCTGCTAACAATCCTTTCTAGCCCTTGTACTCGCTCCGTTCTTTGTGCACTTGGAATTGATGTTCATGCTCGGATATCGTCCCGCCCTGCACAAGCAGCTGCAAAACGATATAGGCATTGAGATCGCCAAGATGAGAAAGGCAGAAGGCGACAAGAGACGCCTTGCAGAAAAGAAGGCCAGTTAATTTGATCGATCACAGGATGATCCTGGTCACATATCTATCGTCCTCGAACTTCTGTATCTCCTGCTTTGCCAGACCTTATCGATTTTTTAATTCCTGGCCCGTGGAAGTTCTAAGCTGTTCATAGTTCATCATCGTCTTGTATCATACATTAACTTGGGGTATCTTCATCTCTACCATTCATGCCAATCAATAATGAAACCGGTTTCCGCTATCAGGTTGCATGTTTATCGCAGTTGGTTTACACTTCAAATGAGACTGGCGGGAGGCTGGGGGGTTGGTTCTCCGATAGGGGTAACATAGCACGAGGTGAGACCTCCGTCGACCTTGAAATCCGTGCCCTATTGACGCGACGTTAAACAAGCATCTCGCACTAATCGGAAAGAAACGTACAGTCATGTAACTGCTATCATCGCTCGCCACTGCGCATGCGACGGTGAAATCAGATCAACCAGATAGTGACACCCAAGCAAAAACGTACAGAACAATGCAGCCTTGGCGAGTTCCACGGCCTCACCGAACCGACCCATGGGGAGATGAACAAGCCGGCGCTCTTTCTTTTCCGACGTGTTGAGGAAATCCATCAAAAGAGCTTCAAAACATGATACGTCAGCAAACATTGATTTCTGTGTGGTTATTGTGCACTGACGTGTCTTCAGCGGTCCGCTGTCAGCATGAAGGTCAGCACGCAGTAATGCAAGTCTCACTTCAGCTTACGGGCATAGGGAGTTCAGGCGAATTCCTTCTCTCGCATGCACCATCGCGAGTTCTCGTGTCATGGACAACACAGCACCCTGGTGTCCTTTCAAACTAACGTGTTTCAGCAAACGACTAATTTACTTACCTTGGACGCAGTATCTGAAGAACACGGTGAATCGTCTTCAAAAAGATGCAGTGTATTCACGTACATGCTAATTGTGGAGTGGCGGCACCCATAAGTGCGACGAAACTTGCAGTGTTAATGATGGAGCCCCCGACACGAAGGCCTTTCTCCTCGTCGATAGGATTTTGCCGCATAGCCATAATAGCATACTTGCAGCCCCACCAGACACCCTTCACGTTGATTTGCATTGTCAGATCCCAGATCTTCTCCTCGGTGTTGAGGGCGTGATCGTCCGCTGGGTGCATGATGCCCGCATTGTTGAACTATGAATTTATCGAAACTAGTTGAATAACTGTGCGGATAATCATAAGATATGAATCTTACCATCACATCCAATCTACCAAATTCTGCAACAGCGAGATCAACCGCTCCTTTGATGTTATCTTCCTTCCCGACATCAGCGTGAACAGCCAGCGCTTTGACGTTTGGAAAGCGTTGCTGGATAAGTGTTGCACCTTTCCGCGCAGCTGCTAGATTGATGTCGACCAACAAAACATTGGCGCCTTCCTGAGCGAAGAGCAGGGACGACTCAAGACCGATGCCACTGTAATCCCACTAAGATCAGAAAACGCGATCTGTTCGAGCAGACTCACGAGCCGGCTCCGGTGATGAGGGCAACCTAGATTCGAAATTTCTGTCAGCAGTATACCTGGATTCAAGGTGTCTATCTACATTACTTTGTTTGCAAGGCGTTGGGACATGATCAGGTTGATAGGTTAGATTGTGACTGTGATTCAAAATGTGCTCGGATACACAATAAGGCTGATACTATCAGATAGGCGGAACAAATCGATAAGATCAAGTGCCTATTTATAGCTATTGTCGATCCAACAAATCCATTCGTTGCTATTATCCCAGACAACATCCACCATTCATCAAAATCCCAATGAGCGAATCAAGGCAGGCTGTATTTGTCTGAAAACAATTTGAACCCACAGAAAGGACATCCTTCTATAGCGGAACAAGCAAAGAAAATCACTGAAGGACGTTGCTGAGCTCAGCCCAGCTCTTTGTTTTTGTGAAGTTGCCTAGAAAATCATTGATATCTGATACTGATTCTGTTTCGCCGGCATGTGGTTGTTGCATACTGAGGACGACTCCGGCCATTAAAATTGTCTGTGTCGAGAACCGCAAAACAGTGCCAGAGGAGATCCGATATGCTTTGGTCCATGTCCGAGAGCTTGACCTTTGGAAGATGACCCAGAAAATAGTACTTCAAACAACATGTGAAGTCGCCCATTCATTGAAAGGGCACGATTTTGCTGGTAGAATGACACCCTCCTTGTGACGTGAGCAAATTCAGGCGAAATACCACACAAACGACACCATAACAGGAACATAGGTGCTTGACTTCGCCTCATTGACCCTCTGGGTTGCACGCCGTGGCCGTATGTTCATTGCCCCGAGGACCCAGACCGTTCGTCAGCGAGGTCATTTAAAACGCCTTTCAGCTTGCCGTCTTCCATGTGTCACATCATGTTCTAGGGCCAACATCTCGATAGTAGACCCCTATCTTCCACAGAGTAACATGGCCTGCACGCTATGTCAACAAAAAGCTACGTAGATGTGATGAAATACGTACTAGGATACATTGAAGCCACACGTTGAAAAGTTCTTTGCCATGTAGTGTCATGATGGGGTGGAGCTTGCGGAATACGAGGATGTAGAGCACACGACAGCCCGTGGTGGGTCCTGGTACGCCAAACGCTTTTCAGATGGCGAACGTTGGATTCGTGAACTTGTTGTACCAAAGCAGCCCAGGAATATCATAGTCTTTGACAGTACCTGAGCGATCTTAACCTTTTTCAAGATTTCCGGTCCGCTAGCGCAATTCTCCTGTCCCATAGAGATCTTGGCCGCCATCCTATCTTCCTGGATGTCTGAAATTTTTTTGACGAGCGTTTCGCTAGTGATAGAAACCATATTGGTGACACGTTCTTGTAGTCCGTAGTCGGTTACTCTCTCTTCGTAGCTGGTGTGAAGCAGCAGGCTGGGTTTTCAAGAACCTCATCATCGAATTTCTAAGTCCTTTTTCCTTGACTTCGACTGGGAGGAAGTGCTTGTCAAATAGAAACAAGAAACTTGGCATACGGCTTCAGACTCAGACTCTCTGAGTCCACTCGCAGAGTCCAGGCTCAAAAATTATGTGACTATTTATAGCTTGTGACTGTCAATTCAAAAATCTTGTTCGGCCCTACCCTCGCAGCCTTCGACCATCATAGTATTGGCTTGAATTCAAGCCTCCAGCGCTCTTTGGCGTCGGCATCGGACCATTTGGCTATCAATATGTTAGAACATCCGTTTGTATTTGGGTCGGATGCCGATGACCAGTCTGAGACATCCGAGTCCAGTGCGTCATCATGTTTCCAATTAGCCTGGCTCATATAAAACCCCTCAATCTCAATTAGCTAGCTGGTCTTTCATTCACTTTCTATCTCACAGGTGCAGGTTGCCTTTCCACTACAATTATTCGCTCTTGCTTCATTTCGACAACGATATTTACTATGTTCCTTCGTCATAAAACCTATACTGCTCGTTATCCACAATGGATGGTCGGGAGGCCTTTACTCTATATGTCGTCCGCCCTTGCATCTCTCGGCGACGCTATGTTTGGCTATGGCCAAGGAAGTATCGCATCGGCTCAGGTTCAGCCTTCCTTTATCTACCGGATGTTCGGCAAAGAAGTTACTATGACACAAATCCAAACCGGCCAGACCGGCGTGGATCCTTTCACACAAGGTTTGACACACTTTTTTTCCATCCTCAGGTCACTCAAACATCCCTGTTGTTAGCTATAACCGTTTCTTGTTTAAACCTAACAGCGCTGCTGGCTTCATTCATTGCTGCCTACCTCTGTGATCTTCTTGGCAGGCGGATGTCTGTCCGTATCGGAGGTATCATGTATTTCATTGCCGCTCTCATTCAGATCTTTGCTCCAAATCTCGGTGCCCTTATCGCTGGCCGGTGTATCCAGGGTTTAGGTGTCGGCATACTCTCTATGACTGTCCCGATTTTGCAGTGCGAAATCGCCCCCGCTCATGCTCGTGGTCTGTTTGTCGGTATCGAATATATCTGCCTCAATATCGGTTACGCTGTTTCCGCTTGGGTTGGATATGGCTTCTTCTTCGCCATGCCTTCCGAGATCTCATGGCGTGGACCATACATCGTACAGGCTGCTATTGCACTTGTTCTCATCTTCTGGACGTTTTTCCTCCCCGAGACACCCCGCTGGCTGGCCCAGAATGGCTTCCAGAAGGAGGCTTTGGTAACTCTTGCAGACTTGCACGGCGCTGGAAACGTCTCAGACCCCAAAATTCTGGCTACCTACGCTGAGATTGTCGCCGCTGTCGAGTTCGAAGCACACATGGGTCAAGCTTCCTGGCGTCAACTCTTCACGCAATACACTCGTCGATGCATCGTCGGCATTACTTGCCAGATGTTTGCTCAGCTCAACGGGATTAATGCCATCTTGTACTTCTTACCATCCAACCTCACTCGTGCTGGCTTTACAATTTCCCGCTCCCTGCTCTACTCCGGTGCTTGTGCTCTGATCTACTGTTCCGGCACCATCCCTGCGATGTTCTTGATCGACAAATTTGGCCGCCGGGCGTTCTTGCTTTTTGGAAGTGTTGCGCTAGCCGCATCTCTTTCTATTGTCGGTGGTCTCCAATACTACGCGGATAGCCTTCCTCTGGGGTCTGCCCGAGTTTCTGCTGCTGACGCTATCTTCTTTGGTATGTCATCATCCCACTTGCAAGCAACACATCGCTAAAGCTCATCCCCTCCAGGTGTTTGTCTATACCTATTCTTCTTCGGTGCCACCTGGGGCCCCGGTCCCTGGCTTCTCGGTGCCGAAATCTTCCCTCTCCGTGCTCGCGCCAAGGGCATGTCGCTCAGCACGGGCACTAACTGGCTTTTCAATTTCATTGTTGCCTTCATCACTCCCCCGCTCTTCAACGCTATCAATGCAGGCTACTACTTCGTCCTCGTCGGCTTCTGTATCATCTCTCTTGTCGTCGTCTGGTTTATCTATCCCGAAACCGCCCACCATACTCTAGAAGACCTTGGCGAGGTATTCGGCGACAAGGTCATGGACGATGAAGGTCCTGCACGTGAGAAGGCTCAGAGGAGTGCGAACGCGATTCAACGGGAACGCTCTGGTTTACCTGTCATCACCGATTCAGAGGTCACTCTTCAACCCAACATGTCCACTATACCAACATCCAAGGACGGGGCTTCAATTGTCATGAAGGAAAGGTCTTCTGTAGTTATGATCGAATCTGACGTTTAGCTTGACCCTGTGGACTTAGTAGACTACCGAGCTTGTATGCCAGATTATCATGCTAATTCATGATCGATTCAACCTACGTCCATCATTCGACCGAATTGACTACTGAACTTGTATGCCGAACAATAACACCAATGCATAAATGATTCAACCAAAGTCCATGTATATGCTAATCCAACGACTGCTTGTCTGCTCTACTAACCAATACTCGACTTAACTTTTAACAACGCAGAGACTCCGGGAAGTCGTCAGGGTAACTTCCATCGTCCTGAAACATCGCGAGGAAATCTCTCACCGCCGGCGGTGGGGTTCTTGAAGGTAATAAGAAAGGTCTGCGTGTCACTGGGATACTCATTCCAGCGCCCTGCTGCATTAAATCGTCCAGCGAGGAAGTGTATGACGAATCAGGTGCATACTGCTTTCTGTAGGGAGAAAGTATGGTAGATGGGTTTGGATGCGGGGCGGAGGTTCTAGGTGCAGTTGTTTGAGACCGCTGGGCCAGGTCTTCCGGTTTACGCTTCGCAATCTCTGTTTGGGGTCTGACAATCGGTATTTCTGATTCAGGCTCGGTTTCGGAGTCGTCGTCTTGAGCAGGTTTGAGCACTTCTGGTTCTGACTCTGGCTCTGTGACAGAGTCGTCCTCCTCAACGGGGTGAACATTCTTCACGGGCCCTGAACATTCCATGGGCTTCTTGAGGGGAGAGATCTTGTCTAAAATATGGCGTGGAGTGCATTTCAAAGGGCTGCGAGACGGCGATGCAACAAACGAAGATCTATTTCTTGGAGATTTGGTCGCCAAGAACGAACGAGGGAATCCTTGCGCGGGAGAAACAACGGGGGATGTAGCAGGACTTGACCCAAGGGTAAATTGGTGCAGCGGTTTGCGTTCGCTGCGATTATTATGGCCAACGTGCACAATAGGGCGCGGTGTCGGGAGATCGACTTCGATTCTGAAAGTTGCTGGTAAGTAACGAGTTGTGACAAGGACATGTTTTACTGACCTTGCCAGTGACAACTTGTTCAGCAAGCTACCGGACAAATATGTCATGCTCATTGTTCCCTCCTCCTGCGACTGTGAGCTCGGGATAGGCTCATAGTTGATTGATGCAGGTTTCGCTATCCGCTTGCGACTGGGTGTCGCATCTAATGCAAGCAAGTATTGACTTTGCGACGATGGGACGAGTTCCTCAATTATAGTAGACGCAGACTGCAGGTCCTTAAATGGTAAATTTGGAGAAGACGCAGGGGTTGCATGGACCACCTCGTTGTCTCGTGACGCGCAGGTAAAAGGGTCGTCGGGATCTATTGCCTGCTTTTTCCCATTGGAACCACCCGTGTTCTCCCATTTCCTTAGTTGGGCGTCTTTGTCGGTGTCTATTGGAACAGTGAGCTTCTTGATGAGCGGCGCAGAAACTGGAGAGGGGCTCGATGGTATACGAGGGTCGGACCTATGCTTGGTTCTGCACGGCGACGTCGCACCAACGAATGTGCGCAAACCGGACGGTACGTGCATATTGCTGGGTTTGCGCACATTGGTGTCCGGAGTAGGTAAAGAAGCAATGGCGGGAATGATGGTAGTGGGGATGGTCCTCGGAGAGAGGGGCTGAACTACCGCAGTGCTTGCTACTGTCAGCGTCCGCTTCTTACTTTGGTTCGTTGGGGGAGGAGTGGCTAGAGACTGCTCCGGAGCAATCGCGGGACGTACAGGTCCCTTAATCCTGGGGAAATTTGGTGCATTTATTCTATGGGAAGCAGTGTTTGAGATGCCCCTCACTGAACGAGAGCTATCTGCAACCGGCCGCTCGGGTGATGAGTCGATGACCACTACATCGTGAGATGGTCTGAGTAATAATGCTCCCTCATTCCGGCTGGAGGTCGATGCGACCGGAGGCCTCGAAGTAGGAATGTTTATTTGCTTCTTGGTTTTCTTTACCTGTTTGGCACTGCCCTGAGAACCCGTACGCACATCAGCAGAAACCGTTGCGCGCTTTGCTGGACCTTCCCTGTCGCCCGCAGCCGCCGAGAGTTTCCTCTTCTTGCTTAGTTCTGCCTCTTTCTTATCCTTTTTATTTCGCGCAAAATAGGCTGTGATGGGGAGTTCTAGTTGCGATAAGTCCATAGGAGGAGTTACTTAAGCTTTGGCTGGACCTATGGTTCTCTTCACCAAGGGCGCGGGAGGGTGATAAGGGCGGAGTTGACACGCTTTTAGAACTCAGAAATATACATCCGACGCGTCTCGTCACGCGCTTTTCATTCGCAAAACATTTTCACAAAGCACAGCTGCAACATTATCAGTAACAAATACTATGGGAGGCATTGACACACCACAGCTCAAGAAACGTAGAGTATCCGTGTCTGACAGCACCGATAAAGACGCGCCTGCTCCCGTGTCGCAGCTGTTGGTAAAGAGACTCTCTGACAAGGCCAAGATTCCCACTAGAGGATCGAGTTTGGCTGCAGGGTATGATTTATACAGGTAACGCGCATTCGACAAACAGACGTAGTAATCTGACCGGGATACACAATACAGTGCAGAGAAAAAAGTGATTCCAGCGCATGGTAAGGCACTGGTTGACACCCAGCTTTCTATTGCTGTTCCTGCGGGCACCTATGGGCGGGTTGCACCTCGCAGCGGTCTTGGTAGGTCGTGTTTTGTGTGCTATGTAGTGTTTGACTAAGGAGAATTCCTTTCAGCATCGAAATTCATGATTGACACGGGTGCTGGTGTCATCGACGCGGATTACAGAGGCGTCGTCTTTGTTCTGCTTTTCAACCTCTCAGACGAAGACTTCCAAGGTTTGAAAAAGAGTAGACTTGATTATTATTGTGTTGCTAATCGGGTACGCAGTCGAAGAAGGCGACCGAGTAGCTCAACTGATCATCGAACGCATCTATACGCCTGAGGTTATGGAAGTGGAAGTACGTATTGCTCACTCGCGTTCCTAGTTATGTGATTGATCATCCGGCAGAGCCTCGATGAAACATTGCGTGGAGCGGGAGGTTTCGGCTCTACGGGTGGACACGGTTCGCTGTAACATATCATACCAACTGTGCATGTTGCAGCCTTTGTATTATTATCATGATAAGTGAAGGAAGCCTGATTTTTTTGTGGCGGGATCGAAGCTCGTTACGAGTTGGTTAAGTACTGCTTGTGATGTTGAATGGGAATGCTCCGTGAATGTCTGCTGATTCCTAGGTATGTCAGCATTTTGTGGGCCCGTTTCAAGGTCGTACTCACTCAATAATACAATGCTGCAAAATTATTACCGAGGTGCGACCACAGAATTTGTGTGCTCTCCGAGAGTGAATCACCTGGAGCGATCTGTCTCGACGACATACATCCCATTCGTGCTACGGCTCGCGTATGAAAGTAGATCCCGGCCTCTCATATCTCCGTCCTCGCGTGGTGCTCTGTCGAGGGGTATCCCAGACCCTTCTGATATTACCCGCCCATCTGGAATGCCTATATTGCCCGTTTCCTCCAGTTTGATCAGCTTCGTGGCCTCCACAAGTTTGATCAACTCCTCGAGCTCATGCTTTAGCTTTACATATTCCGGTGTGCCCTCTTCAGGTGGTAATAATGCAGACAGTTCATGCAGTCGTTTGAATGTGGCTGGTGATATCGACGGAGCTGGATAAGATGACAACAGTTCCTGGACGGACCAGGTAGGCGTAAGTGGTATACCATACGTGTCGGTTTCAACTGTTGCTCTAGACGTCGAGAGCTGCAACGGGACGTTCAGAGAACGACACCATACGCGCCCTGCTTGCCTGACTGAACGCAGTAGCATGTGGTGAAGAGATAGAACGGCGTGGGAGATTTATGGGAAACCGGACGTAATAATTATTACCATTAATATTTGCTCAAACTCTTCCATTTGCTGCAGCAGTAACATGGAACGAGCAGTTCGCGCTATTCAGGGCCTATTACCAAGTACACTTCCCCCATCTCTACGAACAACACCTGCAAACCTTTACCAGGTGCTTTCTCGAGCCCCTGGAGGTGGTGTTGGCCAGCGCGTACACCAGATTCGTTGGACGGAGAAAGGTATAAGAAACTGCTACTGGCAAGTAACGCGGACACGGCTCAAGCTCGAGGGGAACCACGGAAAGGCTTGGGGGAAGCTGTACTGGAGAGGTGAGCTCCTATCTCACAAGAAAAGCGGACACAAACTTACCTGCATATGCAGGTAAACAAATTAGTAGGCAGGAGGAGAGAATCGATGGTTCATTGAAATACAAATGGTCAGCAGGTTCGTCTTAGCCAATGCAAATGTACGTGAGAGTATCTGTCGTTGTAGAGTTTACACTCATACACCTTCCAAGATTACCGTGCAGGCTTGCCTTCACACTGACGTTTGGGACGGTTCAAGTTTAGTTCCCTGCATAATGAATACCGCCTAAATTAAAATGTCTTACACACCTACTGCTCAGCATTATTCCCGACCACCATAGATGAATTTTACGGATCATCGAGTATGTCCTGATTCCTAAGCCAGCTCATCAACAAATGCAGGGATGGTCTTATGTCTTCTCTCAACCTGGATGTCGATGTTTTGTGGGATCCGCACTTGCGTAGCCAATTCCATATTATTCGTAAATGAATTCGGATGGACACTGCAGCAACATGTATTAAAGACAATGGTTCACACTAGTCCCCAGTATTCCTAGTCAGACTTCGGAAAAGGAATTGTGTTTTTGTTCATGTGCCCATGTCTCCGTGAGCCATGTTACTTACCATTTTTGTCGGAGTGCATTCGGCGAATCCCGAAAACCAAGCTGAAGCATTCTAGGGAGTATAAGGCCGGTTCGCATCGCGGTGACGCTGAACTCTTGGAACAGCTTATAATTTCTTTCTATCACATCCTTGCTCTAACATTCTGTTAACTTGTTGGACGCACCGCATTGTCCACAAGCTCATTCCTTTCCGTCTCACTATTTTCTGGGATGGACTCACGTGAACTTATTGATGCGCAATTCGATCGGGCGGTGGAGATAGTGCAGGGCCTCCCAAAGACCGGGCCCATACAAACAGGCTATGAGGAGAAACTGACAATGTACAGGTGCGTTACATAACTTTGCATCTTCAAGTTCACATTTACTTACTGACTTTCATTATCAGCTTGTACAAGCAAGGTGGATATTCCCCTCGCATCATATTTCAGAGCACCTCTTGACTTATATTGCGATGCGCAGCGACTGTTGGAAATGTCCAAGGCGGTCGTCCAGGCATGTGGGATATGCTAGGCCGGGCAAAGTGGTCAGTCCATGTTGTTCCTCAGCCTCGCGTTATCACGTGTTAACGAGCACTCGAGGGACGCATGGGCGAAGCATAAGGATCTCGATCTATATGAAGCTAAATGGCTTTACGTGGATGCTTTACTGAAGGTACGATCTTGGATAATTCCATGATGCCCGACAATAATTTCAGTACAGGTTTTAAGTAAATACTCGGACAAGACTGTTGCCCGTGACCTCATGAACGAACTCCAGTCTTATGGTGGTGACCCGTCAAATCTGGTGATGAGCCGTATGTCCAGCATGAAATTTCCCTTTACTATAAATTGACATATTCCACCTAGATTCCCTTCCAAGGTCTCGGACCTCCCAGTCGTCAAGCTCCAGCGCCTCATATAACGATATTCATCGAATTCCCGGTCAATTATTTTCATCTACCCCTTTAGAGGCTCAGCAAGCTGCACAATTAGCAGTTATGGAGGACAGTGGCTCGAGTTCTGAAGACGGTGAATCAGGCGACGAAGCACGCGAACTCCCATCCGTGCGTGAGCCTGTTCAACAGCCAAGACCACTCTCTTCCATGTCTTCAAAATATCGTACTCCTGCAACCGGCTCACATGCCATCTCGCCGCCACTTGCTGGGCTCGCAAACGTTCCACCAATGCAACCAATGCCCGCATACCAGACACAATCCGCCTTCGTTGGTCAACCAACACCAATAGTATCCTCGTCTATATACCCTCCACCAGGGCACTATTCTGGGACATACCAGTCGCCCGAGTTTGCACCACAGATTCAGTCAGCTCTCTCCCTCCGGGGGGGCCGGTTTTATGGCGCTGAAGCACCTATACGAACACCCTCACGGTTGCCCCTGGAGCAAGCCATCGAAAACGTTCAGACACACCTTGCCGCAATAACAGAACGGCTCGATATGCTCGAGTCCCAGGTGGTGCATCCGCAGCGATCCACCGCTTCGCTTCCCTTGAGAAACTCATCCGGTAGAGGCAGTCCGACGGATAATCGTCCTGAAGCACTCGAATGGGATTTGGATGATATGGGAATGTGGTCGTTCGTTCTCAAGCCATTGTCACGGGTGATGGTATCATTGAAACAGCTTCTTGTGTTTTTCGGTCGGAGCGAGAATCGGTCTCCGGTACTCACTATCGTGCGAAGACTGTTCCTTGACATATCATTCTCGTTGGCAGTTCTCAGGTTGCTGAGGCTGACGTGGAAGAAGACGGCTACAAGACGGAGGGAGGTCAATGCAGCCCTTATATTACTATGGGCTGCTTTGTCTGGGAGGAACAGGGGAAGACGGATGATCAGTGGTGTGTAGTGCTTGCTTTTTTAACTTGTGGGTGGCTCAAGAGTAGTCATTGCTGCACTTATACCTCAATACCCAGAATTATTTACTTTTTCCAAAAGTTATATTTGAGCTTCGCAATTGCTAATAATATTTTCACTTCGTGCTCAACAGTTATTTGAGGTTTCAAGACTACCATTCGTGGATACAACTGGTCCTATCCTTTTACTCCGTCATATCGACAACACAGCGGATACAGTCACCACCCTAGAAGTTAGGTTACGCTTCCGTTGGGCTTATAAGGGAGGGTGATACGTACGTGCATGTCGTGGAAGCCGTCGTTGATTTCCGCAAATTTGCGGTGGTGGGTGACGTATTCATCGATCTTGAGCTTGCCTTGCAAGTAGTCTGGATGGTAGATTACATTGTTCAGGGCATGAATTGAAAGCACTGAAGATCGAGTCACCTTCGACGAGACCAGGGAGCTCGGTCCGACCCTTCACTCCTCCAAACGCAGTACCTCGCCATGTGCGACCAGTAACCTGGAATACATCCACCCATAAGTCACAGCTGACCATCTACTTCAACTGGATCATTACCAGTTGGAACCTTTATAGGAATTTCAGCACACGGGATCCCTGTAAAAAACGCCAGATCACTTACGGACGTGTCGATATCTCCTGGCCAGCAGCAGCAACACCGATGACGGTGCTCACACCCCAGCCCTTGTGACACGACTCTAACGCAGCACGCATGACGTGTACATTGCCAGTAGCGTCGAAGGTGAAGTCCAACCCGCCATCAGTAATCTCGACCAGGTGATCCTGGATGCGCTTGCCCTCTGGGAGCGCCATAGGGTTGATGAATTCGGTGGCACCCATCTTCCTTGCCCAAGACTCTTTCCCGGGGTTCGTATCGACGGCAATGACTCGAGAAGCACCAACAATCGACGCGGTGGAGAGAACACCGAGGCCAATGGCACCGCATCCGAAGACAGCGACGTTGGAGCCCTCTGTGTACCGTATGAGTGACAGCAGAAATCTCACATCTTCACATACTGATGCCTTGCTGCTTCACAACTGCGCCCCATGCAGTGGTGATACCACAACCAAGAAGACAGACCTTCTCGAGAGGTGCAGACTTGTTCACAGCGACGACAGAAACCTCCGCCACCACAGTGTACTGCGAGAACGTTGAAGTTCCCATCTATTTTTGCGCATAAATATCGTCAGATCCGAAAGGGGGTAAGATACGTACGAAATGGTGGATGGGTTGGCCCTTGCACGTGAAGCGGTGGGTGCCATCAGGCATGAGACCCTGGCCTTGTGTTGTTCTCACTGACCACGACAATCGTGAGACTCGTGCCATGGTGGGATATAGGAGTCTAACCTTTTCCACACAGGTTGGTCTTCCCGCTCTTACAGAATTTACATTCGCGGCACTCTGGAGAATTGGACTGAGCAGGGAATTCAGGGGTCGTCATGGGCCGGCTCACCAGCAGTGTAAAGCGGGATAACGTGGTCGCCCTAGTAGCAAAGGGTGTTTAGTAGGAAGGGCAATACAGCATATTTATTGCTGAGACTTACAACTGACACACTTGTGACACCCTCACCAACCGATTCAACCTGGAGAACCCCAAAGAGCAATGAAGCAATAGGCACAGTAGCAAGTACTCTGACTCACCACACCTCCACCTTCATGACCAAGAATCACAGGGAAGAGACCCTGCGATGCTTCAGATGAACTCAGGTCACCGCAAGACTGAACTCTAAGCATACCTCAGGATCCTTGCCACTGCGAGTGTACTCATCAGTATGACATATACCTACAAGAACGCCCCCATCAGCAGATAAGATAACTGTGCAGGTCCCCCTCTTACCAGTGTACAGGATCTTAATGCGGACTTCGTTAGCTTTCGGAGGCGCAACCTCAACCTCCTCGACCTTGAGGGGCTGGCCAGCACCCCAGCAAACAGCAGCCTTGCAGATGATGGGCTTACCGACTGTGCTCATGATGGTGAATCGTGATTGTCTGTGAGTGAGAAATTCAAAGGTGGCCCACGGTGGCTCTGTATAATATATTTCAATTCTTCTTTTATGCGGGCCGGAGAAATAATAATGTGATCATTATCAGGCCCGGGCCACTTGAGTCGAGGTGCTGCAGCTGTCGTTTCATAGCTTGCACATGACAAGATAGATCCTTATCATCTTTCAGCGCCAAGGTCCTCCTCTCTGTCTTCTTTCCCGCATCGATCTCTGGATGCTGTGAATCAACTCTAACCGAACCGACTTTTGATCATAGCTGATTCACAAACACCAGCAGCATCACCGTAGCTGCAACCATGTCGTTCCCGAATCTTTACTATAAGCGAGTAAGTCTCAGTGAATTCATTAATGTCTACCCGTAATAAAGAAACTAGACCACAGCGACCGCAAAAGCATGCTACATCTGTTATAAGCCAACGACTGCCGTGCTCGCCACGATAGATACCTCCGATTTCTTGTATACATGCACGGTTCACCTGTCAGACCACGGGTTCGCTACTCGCGTGCTCGAGCCCGAGAGCGAGAACAAGATAGGAATCAGTGTTGAAGAAATCGCAAGGCTCAGGGAGGAGTGGGAGGAGAAGCAGAGACGCAAGAAAGAGAAAGAGAAAGCGGATAAGGACAAAACAGCCGATGGTGAAAAGAAAGAGGATGACGGCAAGTCGGAGAAGTCATCAAAGGTGCCGGGATCATTGCCCACGTCGGGTTCTCTAACACCAAGGCCCACCCACGAGAAGTATATATTACATCGCGATATATTTGCCCTGAGAGTCTCGGAGCACCGCCGACGGAGGCAAACTTCACAGGTGAAGGATCTAGCCCCTCGTCTTCCAGGAGCCCCCAGTAGTAGTCTGTCGTAATATGTGCTGTTTGATCTACTGTAGATTGTCGTACCATAGAATTCTGGTATATGCATGTTTGGGTTTAGGGTATACGTGCTCAATTCATAAAAGGATTGCAGTGGCAAATAATAGCTCTTATCCCGAAACTTCCAAAACCCCCGATTGCAAGACCCACGATGAGACAGAAACCAGCCACGGTGCTCGCAATGGGGACGTCTTCGCGACGTTGCCGCAATCGTGGATTGTGCTCTAGAGAGGATGCACCCAGCACGCAGAGCGTAGAGACGTATCCGCTTGAGAGGCCTAAAGCGCCGACAAGGAGCATATAGACAAAGTCGGAGCTGATTACGGGCAAATCACGTGAAGGGCCCTGTACCGTGTTGCACAGAAGGAAGATGGGGATGAACAGGGTACGGACGATCGAGAATGCCAGTATGCGTGTAGCGGACCATGTTATTACTCTTGGGAAAGAACAGATGTATCGTCCAAAGAAGTCGCCGAGGTTGAACATCAAAAAATGAATGGCAGTGAATAGTAATGGATGGGTATTGGGGTTAGTCGATTGTATGGTAATTGTAATAACAGGGAATATGGCCTTGGAGCAAAAAGTCAACTCGTGATCAGGTGATGAGTCAAGTTACCGCACCAGGGTGATCACAAAGACATATGCAAGAGCAAATTCATAGATGATGTTCGCCTTGAATACACGTATTATTTGGATTCTTTCCTCAAGGTTTTCTTGATCTGTATTGCGAAAGACGAGCCCTCCTGTTTCATCGGCACTGCCTAGGGCTCCTTCAAGTTTGACGTTTTCTTCCAAAATCCCGACAGTGGCCTTGTAGGCTGGCAACCGGGCCATCCAGGCGTAGGCCATGAATGTGCATATCATAAACAATGCGGATATTCCAAAAAATGTACGGGCAGAATCCTGCTCTGCCGTTCCGTCTCCAACACCATCGTTAGATATGAACGCGGCAATCGCTTTCGGGGTCGAACCCCACACGGACAAGGCGGACGTAACCACCTGGACCACACTAACAACCACAGCTATGGCAGCCTGGCCGGATATCATAGATTGCATGTAAGGAGCCCCGAAGAGCGAGGCCCCAGCGTAGGTGGCTGTGGAAAGATATGAAACGCATATCGCCAGAGAAATAGCACATAGAATTGCAAAGAAAAAGAAGGTTGATGGTTGGTAGTATCCAAAGGTGCTGAAGAACAGGAGAACGATGATGAGTGTGACTGATGCGGCAGACCAGAAAACTCGTCGAGAGGGTGACGACTGGCAACATGATGGTCAGGGTGTATCAATATCGACTCCATAGAAAGAAATTAGGTTCCAACCTGTTTCGAAGTTGCCGTGGCATGTGCCAGCGCGAATACATTGAATAGGCTGGAAGTGGTGGTCATGTATGAGGCAAAGGTTGCCCGCAATGGTGATCCGACCAAACGAGACAAGAAGAACGAGGTGGCGGTAATCAATACTGGACAAAAAATATGTTTAGTATCACAGCGCGTACTGGAGAGATAAGTATTGGTACACACCATTCCAAGGGAGAAGGATCGCGCAGCCTAGCATAAAGTAGACCCACCGTATTCGACTATCGACAACCTCATCAACGACAAAGTGGTCTGTTGCCGAATCATCGAATGTCAATTCAAGTTCGTCGTCACAATCGTCATCGACCGCGACTGGTGGGAGAGCATGATAAACGGCCCCCGAATCTGTGGCTGAAATATGTGGCAGCATGCTGCTAGGCCCTATTGACATGACGGAGTTGGTTGGCTGGTTCAGCAGCGGTCGAAGCAAGGTGGAAGACTACGAACGGGTGGTGTGACTATAAAGCGAATGCAGTGGGATACAGCCGGAAGAGCGCTGTTCGGTTGATATGCAAGGCTGTGAGAGCCTCTTTGCCTTCCATTTGCTGGCAGAGCCTGCCAGACCAACCATGTATGTCTGACGATATCGAACGAGTATAACTGAATATCAGTTGTTCAGTCGGTGTACTAGTGGCGCATTTACGTATGATTGGATGACTAGTTAATGGAGCCGAATTACGCGGGCAGGAACAGGCTTGTTTACTGTTTCTGTACAGTGTGAAATACTGAAACAGGCTTTGTCCTTTCATACAATAGTAGAACACGCCGTGAGGTACACCAGCGCGCGCTCGTCGTAGTCGGCGACGTGTGGAGGTCTGTGGTCAGTGAGGAACCCGGGAAGGGCCGAATAGCGTTCCGAACACGCCGGAAAACGCGTGCCGTCATTATGAAACCGGTACCGAAGATTGCAGTAAACAGTTTGCAACTGGCAAGAAGCTTACAGCATTCTGAAACAACAAGATGTACTTGATTATTGATGAATGTCCCTTGATATCACGTACATTCTTCGCCCGAGTCTCTCGGCATATATAATGAAGGGGAAGTCCCTAGCTGGAAAAAAGGATACCAACGAGTCTTTCCACAGTGGAACTGACATATCCACCAGTGTATCTTCTTATTAAGCTGAACTGTACGGAAGCGGTTCAGATTGACGGTCTGCAGACAGCTAAAAAGTTACCAAGAAGATTCCTTCGATAGTAGTGCCAATCGCACATGGGCATTCCCAGCGCGCTTAATATGCAATCACATCGTGACCAAGCAGCCATATGCTCTTCAGCAGTCCTGACATTCGCGGTCTCATGTATGGCAAATTGTGTCGTCATTCCAACTGTTTCTCAGGAAGTCTGTAGGCTCGAGGGAAATATAGGAGTATGCAGACAGTAGTTTCTTTCGTTTCGGGCAAGTATGACAAGAGGCCACTGTGCCTCCAAAAGAGTGACATATGATCACGTCATAGGACGTGTCCTTGACAAAGTACCATTGGAGGCCCACTGCAAGGGTGGACATGCGGTAGTCGCCGGTGGCCCATCTCCATACGTGCCCAAGGAGATTCGGCGCGACGACAAAGAACTCCTGTTGAAAACAGAGCATCATCACCATAGTATTATAGAACCCGGCCTTTTGCTGCTAATAGCTGAGCGAGGCCTTCCCATGAATTTGAAGACGTCGTCAAACCATGAATGAGCAGGGCTCGTCTGGAAGCAGTGGGAGAACTCCACTGAGATGCTAAAATGGGAACGCAGATACTAAAATGCCCGGCGCGTAGGAAATGACGGAGGCTTTACAGGGTGTACAACACAGCCTGATTGGAATGGCATAAGACACCGAGGACTAGAATGAAATATGCTATCCGCCTATTGAGAGGTGCCACGAAATAATACACTAGATGAAAGGAAATCAGTCAGCGCGGCTCAGGCGTCGAACAATAAACCAGATCCGGGGATCCCGGCGTGTCTGCCTGAATGTGTCTTTTGAAGTCGTCAGCAAAGATAAGCATATCGTGGCGACCGCGTGGTATTGAGTCGAAATCACTAAGCTCAGGCCAGGCCAGTGTATAGTTGCTCACGTACAATAAGTCGAAAATTCGAACCAAGGACTAGTATGCATGTTTGTTGAAGCAAGCAAAATGAGGATATCCCTAGGGGTATGGGGAACAACTTTGAGCGCTGAGGGGTCTTGAGAAGTGATCCTGGAATTATCAGATAGACCAGTAACAAAAGAAGCGGAAGCCGTCCAGGCCTAGACAAGTCCCGCACTGGACTCGGCTAGTTATGCTCATACCACATGCCGAGTCTCAAACAGTCTAGAAGAAAATAAATAGCAAGTACATGATTGGATGCGATGGTCATAGACAAAAACAACGCTGCAGAAAACCATCCCTTCTCTGTACGGCTCACAATTTTGCTCTTGGTAGGGGAATTGCATCCATAATAGCATGTGGACACTCGTATTGAATCCAGTGACCGATCCCAGTAAAAGCTTTAGCATTCAATCTCTCAACGTCACGAGGAATGTGCTCCAAGAAATCTGTGCCGAACTTCGGATCCGATGCCAATACAGTGATCTTGACGTGAGGTGGTATGTTTTTGAGCAACCCACTGAAAGACCATGATTTGTTTCGCTGTTCGCAGAACCTGTCAGCAATGCATCCAATTTCAATACCTGAAATATTACCCGAAAAACTTCGACAGTGTTGGGATCAACAATTGCGACTCCCAGCGTTCTTAACACGCAGTCACGTCGGGACCAAGCAGGGTTCTCAGCCATGTGCTCTTCCGCAGTTCTAACATTCACTGTCCAATCCAAAAACAAATCCTGATACACGTTGACCTGCGCTTCTGTACAGTCGACGGGGGGATCGACGAGTATGACAGTGGTTTCTTTCGTTTTGGGCAAGAACGGCAAGAGTGATAAGGTCATTAGGCATCCAAAGGAATGACCGATGATCACGTCGTAGGACATGTCCATGGCGAAATATGGTCGGAGGTCTTCTGCAAAGTCGGATATCCGATAGTTGGTGCACCGTCTCCCTCCATGCCCAAGGAGGTTCGGCGCTACAACAAAGAAACCTGATCATCTGTTAGAAAGATTGTCACTACAGTATTTCGACCTAACCTTCTGCTACCAGCAGCTGAGCGATGCCCTCCCAGGAATTCGAGCACGTAGTCATGCCATGAATGAGAAGAGCTCGCCTGGAAGCGGTAGGAGAACCCCACTGGGACGCTGAATTGGACATGTACACACTCAGATGGTTGGTTTAGATGTGTTCAAGGTCTCGGTTTGGTTGAAGAGGTTCAGTGCTTAGTGCGGCTGTGGAAGAGGTAGAAGAAGAGAGCGTAGGAAAAGTGACAATGTCTGGGGGATCTGACAGGGTCAGAAGGCACCCAATAATAGGTTGGAACGGAACGGACGCGGTCCGCGTCTCAACGTGGGATTCAGGCAGTCGCGATCCGACATGCGTTGGCAGAGTAGTGAGAGCAAACCCGGTTCATCAGCAAGTTGCGAATTCGCTTATTCGAGAATGATCAATAGCAGGCGTATGATTGAATGTGACGGTTGCAGACGAGAACTACGGAAACGTAGACTCACCACGGATCGCACGGATTGTACGAAACACAAGAGTGGGTAGCATGATCGGATGTGTTTATAGAGACGTGTGTCCCGTGAGAAATATGGAGGTAAGGCTCGCCGAGAAGCTAATCCACCTCGCAAATAATAGTGGCACCGAGTGAGACGAGACCGAAGGCCGCCGCGGCCTTCGGTACGGCCATCGAGCAAAGTTGAGCGAGGTTCCCCGCAGCGTCTGTGCGCGTTTTGACACCGACAAGTATGTGCTCTTTCGGCGTGTGGGTTGTTCAACCAGTGCGGATCATGTGTTGGAGCTACTGAATATCAGTAAATAGAAGGGTTGAGAGGGTTTATAAGGCGTGTATCTAGTTAGTCTTAACCCGAACGACGCGAGTGTACCCCCATACTTGGGGGTATTTCCAACCGACTTCCATTGCACGCCCGGTGACCCAAGAGAAGTTCGTCCTGGAGTGTTGGTATGGGCATGATACGTATTTCATCGTCGTTCATCGAATCGTTCACCTTCGAATATTTACAATCTATTATAATTACTAATCGATTACCACATGCTGGGTCTCAAACAATCTAAATAGCAAGTACACGATTGGATGCGATGGTCATAGACGAAAACAACGCTGCAGAAAACCATCCCTTCTCTGCATGGCTCACAATTTTGCTCTTGGTAGAGGAATTGCATCCAAAATAGCATTCGGACACTCGTATTGAATCCAATGACTGATGCCGGTCAGAACTTTAGCATCCAATCTCTCAATGCCACGAGGTATGTGCTCCAAGAGACAATTCGCGCCGAGCTTCGGATCTGATGCCAGTACGGTGATCTTGATGTGAGGTGGTATGTTTTTGAGCAACCCACTGAAAGACCATGATTTGTTTCGCTGTTCGCAGAGCCTGTCAGCAATGCATCCAATTCCAACACCTGAAATATTACCCGAAGAACTTCGATGGTGTTGGGATCAACGATGGCGACTCCCAGCGTTCTTAACATGCAGTCACGTCGTGGCCAAGTAGGGTTGTCAGCCATGTACTCTTCCGCAGTTCTGACATTCGTCGTCCACTCTAAAAACACATTCTGACTCTTCTTGACCTGCACTTCTGTACGGTCGAGGGGGGGATCGACGAGTATAACAGTGGTTTCTTTCGTTTTGGGCAAGAATGGCAAGAGTGACAAGGTAATTAGGCATCCAAAGGAATGACCGATGATCACGTCGTAGGACGTGTCCATGGCGAAATATGGTCGGAGGTCTTCTGCAAAGTCGGATATCCGATAGTTGGTGCACCGTCTCCCTCCATGTCCAAGGAGGTTCGGTGCTACAACGAAGAAACCTGATCATTTGTTAGAACGATAGTCACTACAGCGTTATGACCTGACCTTCTGCTACCAACAGCTGAGCAATGCCCTCCCAGGAATTCGAGCACATGGTCATGCCATGAATGAGAAGAGCTCGCTTGGAAGCGGTAGGAGAACCCCACTGGGATGCTGAATTGGACATGTACACCCTCAGTGGTTTAGACGTGTTTAAGGTCTCGGTTTAGTTGAAGAGGTTCAACGTTTAGTCCAGCTGCGGAAGGGATAGAAGAGAGCGTAGGAAACGTGATCACGCCCGGAGGACCTGATGGCAAAAGGCACCCAAGATTAGGTCGGTACGGAACAGACGCGGTCCGCATCTCAACGTGGGATTCAGGCCATTGCGATCTGACATGCGTTCAGAGAAGCGAGAGCAAACCCGGCTCATTAGCAAGTCGCGAATTCACTTATTCGGGGATGATTGATAGTAAGTGTATGATTGTTTGTGACGGTAGCAGACGAAAACTACAGAGACATAAATGCACCACGGATCGCACGGAACACGAGAGTGGGTAGCATAATTAGTCGGATGTAATCTGTGTTTATAATATAGAGAAGTGTGTGTATCCCGTGCAAAATACGGAGGTGAGACTTACCAAGAAGCTAACCCACCTCACAAATAATAGCGGCATTGAGTGAGACGAGACCGAAAGCTGCCATTGAGAACAATGCATAGGACTATCTAGTGATCATAGCTTGACCAGACACAGACATGAAACGTTCTGGGTATCTCGCCTTGATCTGCGCTGCTACTAGTAGATCTTCCTCATATATCTAGTCCGGACCCAGCTGATTCCCGAGCATTAGCCAATTGCGGAGCATCATCAAATCTTCAGTACACCACAACATATAAAACTGTTCGCTGCCACCTACCCAGGTCGCGTATTGTGCTTTCTTCCGAAATTTTCAATTTTCCACCTGCCAGGACACATCCTTTCGATCAGCCCGTACACCTCGTCTAGTTTGTGACTTATCTCGCGCACCTCACTCATAATGACGCCAGTGTCGAGTCCCCAGTTTGTCCAGGGGGGGAAATGAGCGAGGTTCACTGCAGCGTCTGTGCGCGTCTTGACACCGACGGGCATGTGCTCTTTCATGTGGTTGAGTGTGGATCATGCGTTGGAGCTACTGAATATCAGTGCCTGATTAATCTTAACCCAAAAACACGAGTGTACCCCCGTACTCGGAGGCATTCCCGACCGACTTCCGTTGCACGCCCGGTGACCCAAAAAAGAGCAGTCCTTCGTCCTGGAGTGGTTGGTATCGGCATGACACGAATTTCATCGTCGGTCACCGTACCATACGGAAGCTATCCAAAATTTACTTAGACTCACATACGGTGGGATGGTCCCATAAGACGCGCACGCTCATGTGTTATCCCATGCTGGGTCTGCCATTATAACATGGGATTTTCCTAGCACTGAATAGTCAAACCGGTACAGGTCACAATTGATCCACTGAGGAGGAAGCTGGCCGAACAACGTCAGCATCTACTATGTTGAGACACATCCACCGTACTTACCTCTTGCCACATGTCTCTTCCATCAAGGCCCATCCCCAGCTCAATCTTGAAAAGTTTATTTAATCCCTGAGTTCTCCATCCATGTCGCTCAATGGACTCTCTTCCTGCATGAACTTCTTGCACTTCTCTTATGGTGGGCTACAGTTGTCAGTTGGCCGTGCTTCTGCTGTTGCTGATTGTTCTCCAATCAGACAGCCAATATCCACATTTCTTTCCAAACGTCCTTGAGCATCTCGTGCACTCGACACGGCAACTTTCCCGCCACATAAACGTACCTCCCTTGGTATCATGCTTCTGTCTTTGCTACCTCTGAATCTGTCTCTGGCTGCGAACCTCTTAGTACGCATCGTGACGAGTGTTTGAAGTGTTGTTTGAAGGATTCTGCTGACGGCCGACTGTCCCATTCAGTTTCTGTTCTCTTCAATGGTGTTTGAGTGTTGGTCGTGCCGAAAAGTACTGAACTCACAGGCTGCTTCTTGTCGCGCCCGCTATGGTTCGCGACCCCGTAAGATGTTGAACGGTGAACACCATGTTATGCACAAAGGTCGAGTGCCTTCCGTTCCGTTTTTACCTGTAGAACGCAAAGAGAACTGTATGTAGAGGTACAATACTACAGCTCATAAATTGATCATAGAAATAGATTGTCCGTCGTAAGTAGTAGGTATCAGAAACTGGCGTGACTAAGCGTTTTTATGTAAAATAGTCTTATAACACAAGTTACTCCTCTCACTTGCCTACGATGGTAGAGTGTCCAACAAAAGATTAAGGATACCAAGGAAAACTGATGCTGATGTACACGCTAAGACAAGGGCACCGATCCAGGCAGCCTTAGCCTGTGCAGCTTGGGCTGTGGTTTCGATAATCACAGCATATGCTGCACCTCGCCTGCTAAACACGCTGGAATTGCAGTAACATGTATCGTAGAAGTTGGAGTAGTGGAATACACATGCCATGATCGCCAAAAAGAAGTTTAGTAGGGCCAATGATTTGCCCGTCCATCTCAGGACGTGCGAGAACGCTAAAGTAACACGTGCAGATGGCGATACTTGGCGGGGGTCAGCGGCGGAAGAGTGAGCGAGAATGCTGGACATCAGGAGCATCATCCAAATTAAAGTCGAAATGGCTCCGTAAAGGAGATAACTCATAGATCGACACCCCATTCCCTATCAGATGTCAGCCAACTCGACCACAAATATACGGGAAGACTCACTGTTGTAGGAGAGAACCACGTTGCCATAAATGCTGCTCCGACTGTTCCCCATTGTAATGCAAGCGAAGCGCAGGAAGCGATAACCATTCTTGTGAACACACCAGGTGCCCAATGGCTGCTCTGCATCCCGTTGAGTTGTGCACAGTACACGGCGACGTCATGGAGGTGTCGGCTTCTGCAATCAATGTCTCAGGTAGTGTTGGACTCAATGGTAATGTCGGATTCGGCCCTGTCGCTCCCACAAACGGGAAGATGGCTATGAGCCTTCTCTGATGCCACTTTGAATACCATGAAGATAGTCTCTGCTGTAGATGCCCATCGCAGCGAACGAGAGTAATTAAACACCGGAGGGGTGAGGAGTTCGTCTGGAGACATCACATCTTCCTCCTTAGCAGTTATTGCCAACGCTCTCCGGAACGACGCGGGCAACATCCCAGCACGAATATCCGCTGTTTCTGTGCGCATACTGTGTCGGTCTGCACGGTCATAAGCAGCTTGTAAGCGATTGAAGTCGCATTTTGGGGAGAGCTGCAGCCATCCGACAACTATTGGAATCAACCACAACCACATTGAGCCGGTGGCCTCTCCATTGGCTGCAACGTTTATGTCAAGTGAGTTGGCTACAGTGAAGATATAGGCAGCAACGACCCATGCAATGGAGGTTGCGGACGCAATTGACCATGTATGGGTGTAGTCTACAAATTCAGCGAGACATTTCCACCAGGAGTCGTTTTCCGGAAGGACAAGGAGAGAGGGTAAGCGTACGCGATCAGGATGCAGTCTGAGCGGGACTTGCTGAAGACTGCTCAAGATGGAGAGTGCGAAACGTGAATTAGGATAGTCCACTAAGTGATCAAACCGGCGCTTGATCCAGCGAGAGTTGAGGAGGGTGATGAATAGAGAGTAACCAGCAAGTGTCGGTGACCCGACAGTTAAGACAGTAGACATGAGATTATCAAGTCTGTACTGTGCCCCAAAGGGGAGCTGCGAAATCAGTGCAAGATTTGGCAATAGCCACGTACTGAATTCTTGCAAAAATACAAACCACTGGAAAGGTTCTTGCCCGTTACCACATCGGGATGTGCACAACGAGTAGCTGATCGATGTTGCATCAGAAACATTCGATACAGGATCTCCGTCACCGTTGAGTAAACCATCTAAATTTTGGGTAGTATTTGCACTCTACGATGTCGTTCAGACACCGAGTGAAGTCAACTGCCGCAATGACTGTTCCGACAACGTGCACCAGTAGTAAGAGAGCTAAGCCCAAGTAATAAATGAGAAAACAAGAAGCCTGTAGTCCAGTCATTGCACATACCTGCCTGAGAGCTTTTGTGCAAGCGCATCAGATTAGTCGTATCGACTATGCATGTAGATCAGGCCTATATAAAATGGTTTGACTTACTGGAAACAGGCGTCTCTGCCTTTATACTTTAGTAAAAAATCCTCACCGGAATTTGGGTACTGTCAAGCATTCGCCGGATTCTGCCCATCAGATCTAGAGGGATATCATGATGTTGACACACTTTGTTCAGTGACATGAAAGGGCAGTGTCGACTAGTGTCGATCGCAGCCTGAAATGATACGAGATAACAATATTAAGGCCTATCTCATTAATCACGGCTATGAAGACTTTGTCTAGCGAGTGGTGAAAAACGGCAAATAATCGCCTTGCTTGCACAGGTCATCTTGATGCCATGAGTCTGCAAATCATCCACACGGACAAACAAATTCTTCATCACACACAAATACAAATATGAGCTAGAAATCAACTTGATCACCTCGAATACAAAATGCTACTCTCTGAATCACCATTTATGTAACGTCGCGATTGACGAAGAATTGAGAGTGAGAAACAGTAAAACGGATGAAAATGTGCATGTGCCAACAACCAGAGGAACGTCCACTCAAAGTATAAAGTGTGGTATACCATCGTCCGAGACCTCATATAGGTACAAGATCAGTTAATAAACTCATGTAAAAAATGAATCCCAAAGAGGTAGACCCAGCCAAAGCCAACGCTCCGAACCAAGCAGCTTTGGTTTGTCCAAAGTCTGAATCATCCAACACGACAATAGTATATGCATTTTGGGCCCCTCTCCCCAACACACTTGAGTTGCAGTAACAATTATCATAGACATTCGTAAACTGCAACATCCCTGCCGCAATTATCCCAATTGCATTGACGATCGCCACAAATTTACCTCCCCATCTCAAAAGGTTTGATACTGCCTTTACGAGACGGATGGTGATAGATGAGGACGGACTCCTGGGTCTGTCTGAGTATGAGGATGCGTAGTGCGACAAGATGCTCGACATAACAAGCATCACCCATATTATCGTTGCAAATGCGCCATAGATGATGTAACCGAGAGATCTACAACCAAGGCCCTGTCGCGTGTGGCTGATCAACAACAGGCGCAGATAACTACATATCAAATACTGCTTACCACAGTTGGAGTAAAATACACAGCTAATATCGCAGCTCCAGTTGTTGCCCATTGCAAAGCCAGGGGTAGTAGCGAGGCCACGAACATGCGAGAGAACATCCCTGTCGCCCAGGGGCTTCGTACTGCGTATCGAGGAAGTCTGCAGTAAGCATTGACTTCGGATGTGTTTCCTTTCCTGTTGCTGGGCTCAATAAAATTCCTCCTATTCGCATTGTTCCATGTAGCACCGGTCGCGACTGATTTGTGTATTTTGGCATTGTTGGAGGCTATTCGAAAAGCATTGAAGACGTCCTCCGCCGACTGAGACCATGAAATGGCCCTGGCGTAGTTATAGACAGGCGGAGTTAACATTTCGTCAGGAGAAGAAGGATTTTCCATATCGGTATCAATGGATACTGCTCGCCTTTCGGAAAGATCTGATGCCTTTACAACTGCATCCGAGTCATCGGTGGCTACAAATGCCATTGCATCCGCGTTGTCCATGGCCTTTCTAACGCGTACATAATCGCACTTTGGGGACAGTTGCAGCCAACCTATAACGATTGGGATAAGCCACAACCACACCGATCCCGTCCCTTGACCGTTGGAATTGATATTGGAAAGGACATCCGATAATGAGCTGGCGACCGTCAGTAGGTAGGCAACAATGACCCACGCAATGGTTGTTGCAGATGCAATGGACCAAGTATGGGTGTAGTCGAGAAAATCGGCAATGGTCGGCCACCAGTCATCATTGTCCGGCAGAACAACGAGAGAGCTGAGCAATGAGTCTTCATTTGATATCCTGAGTGGACTTTGTTGAAAGCTTATAAGGATACGGACGGCGGATTTAGTGTTGGGGAAGGATAGGTTATCGAATTGACGACTAATCCAGTTGGCGTTGAGAATGGTGAGAATCATCGAGTAACCGGCGAGAACCGGCGAACCGACTATGAGGATGGCAGACATGAGATTGTCAACTCTATGTCTTGCACCAAAGGGCAGCTGGGAAATGAGCGCAAGGTAGGGTAATAGCCAGGTGCCGAACTGTTGCGATATGTTTGCCCAGGTAGGATTCTCTGTTCCGCGGCAATGTTTGGAACAGGTCTGGTATGTGAACCCAACCGCGTTTATGATGTCTGATGACGATAAAATTTCGCCATAGCGATTCACCAATCCAGATGCATTGGGGCCCGCTTTGAACTGGATGAAGCAATTGGTAAAATTCATGCTGGCGTACGCTCCTTTAAGAAATGGGAGCAGCAGTAAGAACAATAGGATCTCTGAGAAAATAGTGAGCATAAGTCATTATGAGCCATCGAACTCACTCTTTGTATCGCGCATGAGTGAAGCTGACTTTCATCAATAGAGCGGAATGCACCTAGGAATCATATGAACGAAACTCCTGTGTAGGTTTATTAGTACATCTTTGGTGGCCGTTCAGAAGCCTCGGAGGACGCGATAAGACTGTATTGCCATCCAAAATTCTCATCTCAAAAAGCTTGGCCATCCAGGGTCAGTTCAGCGCTCGGTCTGAAACAGTAACTCAACGTTACTTGATTCAGCCAACTTCTAGTCAGAACACCATCATGAGAATATGGGGGGTTCAAAGTGTGAATGTAAACGAGTTTCGTAAATAAGATGACTGTGAGTCTGTACAATTAGCTCCAATGTTTGTCGTCCTAGGCGCTTTCCAACGCCGATCGCCGTCACAATTCAGGAACTCACCCGACACCAACGGTCACTGCCTTGGGGGACCAGATAGAGCAAACTGCCCAGAGGAGCAGCAACAAGAATTTTGTGCCTTCTCCCGGGTTGTAAATCAGTGGCGGAAGCATTTTTCTTGACACAAGAAGATAATTAATAGGGTATAACAGGCAGTGATGCAAGACAGATATAATAATTGCTGTGTGGCTTAAGCTGAGGAGCGCGTAACAATAGAACCTTCAGAACCTAACTGGGCACGGGAGGAAGCACCTGACCAATACATGATCAATGCCATGCAAGTAGTAAATGCATGCAGGGGCTGTGCGCATTGCGGATCCAGGTACTTCATACTGCATCAATATCCTGGAGGTTCAACGATTTAGTTCCGGTCAAAAGCATGTATAGGTCTTGTTAGAGGACTCTTCACTGGCAGTGACCTACTAGCCTAGAGCGTTCTAAGTCCTTGAAATTATCTTTCCAGTAAGCTTTCCGAAGACTGACTCAAATAGGCTGGTCTTCCCAAAGCAACGAGGTACATTACTCATACCCAGTGCTAGTGTGACCGTAAGCATACCAGTGACGAGCGGCCATTACTTACCTAGCTGTGATATTGATGGCCCGTAGGCAAATTAACGAAAGGAAAGTTCCGTTCTGTGATGTGGCATAAACTGTTGAGTCAGAGTATATTACTGAGTACCATGAGGACGCAAATTTTCCATACTCGGTTTCTGCCTTGAGCGAATATGATGCGGCGCAATGTCGTGCAGTGATGGATCGTTATCTTTACAACTGAGCTCTGATGTCGAACATCTATTGGATTGATAGTAAATGTGACGGTAATAGACAACACTCACCGATCCATCGACAAATCTCGACGAGAACAACATCTGCCGCTATAGTTACTAAATCGCTGGAAATGGGAGGCAGATCTGTTGTATGAATTTTGAAGTTACTGTATTGGTAGAAAATGTTGGGTCGCAAAGAACTTGTCGAAAAACACGGGCAGTGGCGAAACCCCACAATAGGACTTAACGATAACGACCCCGACGATGTAAGGAAAGCAGCGGTTGCGCTCAAGAGAGGAGCGGCACGACTACTTCCATTGAAATCAGCTTACCTAAGATGGACCTTACGGCTACTCACAGCAGGGACACAGATTCAAAGCCGACCGAAATATCATAAACTCTTGCCGCAGTTTTTCCTACGGATGTAATGATGCGAGACGAGCAACATCACAGGAAACAGCGGTGAAAAAAAGGCCTTATGGAAGATTTTATGTGAAAATGAAAAAATATATCGTCAGATCAAAGAGAAGTATACATAGTTTCAAACCCAAAAAACGACGCTCTGCGTGTAAATGATGTAATGACCTTGGAAAGTTCCGCGGCATATGATAGTCCGCAGCAACCGCTCCATTTAAATTTAAAAAGGTTTACTTGCCACAAGAGTTATCTCGCTCTGTACATATAAACGTCCGATCATCGGGCAAGTCTTAAGCCTGGCAACACCCAGTTGGTACTTATCAATGCGGCTCGCATTCGTCGAACGTGAGTCAGGCTTTCCGGGAGTGGGGCTTCAAGTTCTCCTAGTTTCGCTTTGGCCCATGTCTCTCGAGCTTCATCAGCAAAACACTTTTTTCCCACCACCAAAAAATGGCTGGCCCCCTCTGTACAGAGCCCACAGAGGCAAAGTGATTTGCTGATGTTTGCTCTCTCCTTCCCATTGCCTCACCTCATCTGAGTCCTTGTACGCTTGCATGCGCACTTCGTTCCGCTCCAGCCGCTTTGCGTCCTCTTCTTTCCACACCTACACGCTCATCCCTCTCCTGCTGGTGACTTTCACATGTCGCTGCTTCTGCATCTGCTGCTTCATGATCCGGCAACGACTTCAACCACTGGTGGCCGGCCCACGTATGGAAAAGGCACTGTCGTATGCACCGCTTGACTCCATTCGAACGGCCCAATGGTCTTTCTCGGGTTATGGTCGCCGTGACTAACGACAAAATGGGAGACAATCCATGAGGTTCTGCAGGAATATGACAAGAATCAATGTTGTGATATACTATGATAGATAATAGTCTACCCTAGTCAAATTAAAAGGAAGGAAGTGCAGTCATAACCATAAATATTGGTGGTGAGCCGCCGCTACGATTAAAGTATCGAACCGCAGAAAAAATTGGTACAATAGAGCCCTCCTCCCACTAATGTTGGGGATATTCCATGGTATCGTAGGTATGTACGTAGGAGATGACCAGAAATCTAGGACATGAATGGGTCGCAGTTGCAGATAATAGCCCTTACTCCAAAGCTCGCAAATCCACCAACTGCTAATCCCACAATCAGGCAGAAAGCTGCGACAGTGCTAGCAACATCAACATCTTCCTGTCGACCCTTCAATCTCCTGTTGTGTTCCAACGACGGCGCGCCTAACATGCATAAAGTAGACATATAACCGTTCGACACGCCCAGAGCGAACAGGAGTAGTATATAGACCAAGTCAGAGTTGATAAACGGCGTGACATGGAGTGAAAGTTCCACATTGCATAGAAGGAACGCAGGGATAAACAGGATCCGAAGGAGAGTTAGAGCCAAAACACGTCGAGCCGACCAGATTATGAGTCGTGGGAAGGAACACATGTGTCGTCCTAAAAGGTCACCGAACTGAACACCAAAAAGTGTACAGCACTAAACAGTAGAGGATGAATACTTCGGATTCGTCGGCTTGATGGTGACGGTGATGGCTGGATAAACAGCCTACAGACGCTGGTGAGGAGAATGATACTACTGGCAGACAGTCTGAGAAAAACATACCAAAGTTACAGTGAAAACAAATCCCACAGAAAAATTATAAATAAAATTCGCCTGGAAAACACGGAAAATCGGGTTCCCTTCAACTGCGCCTGGGGGCACTGCAGGTAGGAGAGGTTGTCGTTCATCGACCTCGTCCGAGACAACTCGAGCCTTGAGGTTATTCTCGAGAGCTCCCATAGTTGTCGTATATACTTGCAATGATGCCAGCCATCTATATGCGAGAAGCGTAGCAATCATATACAACGCGGAAATTCCAAAGAATATACGCGCAGATTTCTCCTCAGCTTTACCGTCAGGATCGGTATCACTGATAGCTAGATCCAGTGGAGTGGTTCCCCAAACTGAGATGGCGGAGCTGATGACTTGCACGCTACTGACAGCAACGCCTACTGCAGCCTGGCCCTGACATCATCGATTGCATATAAGGTGCGCCAAAGAGTGCAGCGCCGGCAAATACCGAGTTCGATAGATAAGACGCGCAGCCCGACAAGCAGAACGTGCTTATCATGATGAAGTAGAAGAATGGAACTGGGATTAGGATGGAGGAACGTTGTCAAAAACAGTATAGGTGACAATGGCCGAGGTAAGCGCGGTGGACCTAAAGGCGCGCCTGGAAGGGGAAGACTAAAAGGAACGCCATGGTCAGAAATAAACCTCCCTCGTGCATGCAGGCACCCACTTGTTTCGAGGTCATAGTCGCATGTCCCAATGTAATCACGTTGCTGGCGGTAAACACGCTGGACAAGTACGAACTAAATGACGTTCTCAGTGGTGAACCCGACAGTCGCGACATGAAGAATGGATTCGCATTGATCATGGCTGGCGGAAAATATCAGCCATTGACAGATCCATATCTTCCCAAAGACATACCGTTCCATGATAGTAGAGTAGCGGCCCCTAGCATAAAGTATACCCAGCGTATACGAGCGTCTCCACGCATATCTTGCGGGTGTGAAATCTCCATGATGGTCCGCTCATCATCGGAGTCGTCGTGTTCGACTTCTGTAGCTATACGGGACATGCTACCTCCCACGTCTGAACCCGTAGCAGACGTACGAATGTTCATTGTGCCTATGAGTGCAAGCAACGTTGCCGGTAATAAAGTTGTGGTGGAAGCGAAAGAGATATGGTACAGCATGGTTCGCAACGTTCAGGGCAAGTGCCAGCTACGGACTTCTTCCTTTTATTGGTCTGCCAACGGGAGACTAGCCCGGTCCAAAAGCAGGTCTCTCACGTTATATTGTAAGCGAAATGGGATAGAGGCTGAGCCAAAGACTGATAGGAATTCAGATAACTGGAGCCTAGATTAACCAGCAGTTGATGATAACCAACCAAGCATATACTATAGCTAGAAGCATTCCCCTGACACAATATCATGCTTCTTGTCTCCTCGCAGACTGGCCAGGAATAAATTGGTTTGGCGCATCTCGCAAGACCAACTGGCTGAGCTTCTCTTCTGTTTCTCCGCCTTCCTTGCCTTGCGCTTAGACGTTCTCTCCATCTTCGCAAGACGGTCCTTGGTCAACCACCTCCGTTTCTTTTCTGACTTTCTCTCCTCTTCCAGCTTCTGCCGGTACTTGAAAGCAGCTTCTGCGCGCGCATCCCGAATACTCCGGCCATTAAGACTCTTGAGTTCCTGGGCAACGAACTTTTTGAAGAGCGTGCTCTTGCGTTTCGCAGCAGCCTGCCAGCGCGCTTGCTTCTTCGCTCTACTATGAGGGTTGCTCAGCTCCTTTGTAAGATATACCTCCATCGGCGCTGACGTGTCGAAAGGAACGGCGGAAGGATTGAACAGCGTCCTGAGGTATGCCTTCTCAGTTATGCCACTCTCGAGGGAGATCAATTTGGACAGAGAGAACGCGGGTGGTTTGTACGTTATTTCCCGAACCGTCTCTGGCGTCGTGTCCAATAATGGATTAGCTACATCATCCTGAGGTCAGAAAATAAAACAAAAGTAAAATGAGAGTGTCTGACGTTCTTTGTGGTCTCTCTCTTCCCGTTGAGGCCATTCTAACTCGATCTTTGTCTTCGGGGTATATGGATCAGTAGCGAGCACCAGACGCTTCCAGTTCCAGCGGTAGAGAATGGGATCCCAATGAGGATCTCGCACACCAATACGTCTCGCAAATATACTGTGGGCATTATACAGTCAAGGGCAGGGACGCGGAAGGGTGTGAACACTTACGAAATCGCCTTGGGCTGCTCACCAACTGAGGTAGCCTTTCCCACTTGTTCGCCAATGTAGAGCATACATCTTGAGTAGTGCACACTGCGGTTGACCGGGGTCTTGTATTGCTTCCCCTCATGCTACAAAACAACTCAGTGAGCACTGAAGAACACCAGTGCGGTACAGTCAGTATAATAACCACGCACGAGGTTGGCACCCTTCAAATAGACGCGGTTGGTAAATTTATTTATGCTGAGAACCTCGTGGATGGTCTTGCGTGTGTCTCCGCGTATGCAAATTTGATCACCTGGAACGACGTTCCAGTATTTTATACGGTCTTTGACGCGTACGGCCTTTGTGATGGGGTCGAACCATGTCTGTCTATTCTGGAAGTGTTTTGGGACAGGGAGAAGGTGACGGAAATCTCTCGTCCATGGAGAGACAGTAGTAGCTCGCTGGACTTGTATACGGGTAAGTGACATCGAGTCCGAGACTGCTCAGTGCGTTCAAGACAACTCAAAGGAAAAGTAAGTAGTAGATGACTAAGCAACTTTACAATGGCATCTCCTGAAGCGGAAGCACCCTGACTCCAGCAAAGGACTATACAAACTACGGTTTAAGTATGCTCAAAGTCGTGTCTCATGAGGAAGACGCGAATCAACGATTGATGTGCGATTTTTGCATTGAAGATCCAGCAATGAAGGCTCGGTATGATTACAAGAGAAGAATGTCATAAATTACCAATGCCTCAATAAACCTGGCTGTCAGCCCATCGGCCCAGCTTTGGACCCGCTCCATGCTGTCGATGATGCGCTGGGTTCCTCTGATTCTAGCGTCTACAGCAAAAAAAGGTGAGTCATACAGCCAATACTCGAAGAAATGTAATCACCTCGAGCAACATCCCAATCACGTTGTCCACTTCCGATGGTTGCACTCCACCACACCCTGCCCCGATCAGTTTTCTATACTCAGCCATTCGTCCCCCAGTCCCCGCCTCCGCTTGGAATGACACCAACTCGTCAAACATATCTTTCCTTCGTTTCCTGTGCAGTCCAATCTCTTCTCGTAAGGCATCGCAGGCGACTCGCAGTGCTTCCGGATCCGTAGGCACGTCAGCATATATCGCCAACAGGTCCGAGATGTCCTCTTCCTGGGGTAATGCCTTTCGCTTCCCTTTCCCCTTGTCTTTCCCAGGCTCTGCAACTTCCTCGATGTCATCGTCCGTCCGATAAGGCACCGTCGCTGCTGTAATCCTCAACTCTCCGTCAGCAGCGTCCCGTATCGACATTTCGCGGTTCTCCTCGTCCTTTACCCATTTCTCCCAGCCCAGACGATACCGCCTCCCCATCTTGTCAAGTAACCGTCCTTCCAAATCTACAAGCACACTCTTAGCCAGCTGCAGCCCCTCCGCTTTCGTTTTGAGCTGGTTCACGGCGCGGTGGCTCTCTAGAATTTCTTGCTGAATATTCTGCAAGAGTGCATGCGCTTGTGTCATATCACGCTCTTTTTCTTGCAGTTCGCGGTCGAATGACGAGGCGAGACTGTCGAGCATGCTTGTGATATCATTGACACAGCGCGTGCTGGCCTTCTGCCCTGCGACAGAGTGATGGAGCGGCGGCTTGTCACCATTCATAGGGTAGGCCAACGTCATTGCATTGGAGGTTGTGGGACCAAGAGTCGCTTGGGCATTGCGGAAGGACATTGATGAGAGGCGGGAGGTTGGGCCTGGAGACGAACGGAAACGTTCGTCCTCGAGGATGTAGTCTTCGGTGCTCTTTCCATCGTTGTTAATGATTTTTGGATTAGCCCCGTGGTCGATTAGAAGTTTCACGAGACGCTTGCTCCGACACCGGGCAGCCATTGTCAGGGCAGTTTCACCATCTTCGTCTTGAAAATTGATGACATCTGCGAGTTCTTTGGGGTAGTCAGCTAGGCGGTTGAGCACTGTTTCCATGTAGTACCGCGCGGCATGTGTTTTCCCCTTCGACATTGCGACGTCGACAATATGGTGAAACACGGTCCGGTTATAATTGTCGATGTTGAGTGTGGAACGGTGAAGAAGTTCGTACAGCTCGGGGAATTTCCGCACATCATAGTTGTTTGCAAACATGACACTTCGCATGAGCGCAGTCTGGCCTGCTTTGTTCACCTTGAATATTTCTGCGCCCGCTGTGATCAATAACTTGACGATACGTAGGCGGCCCATTGCTGAGGCCCAATGCAATGCCGTATGACCATCGTCATCGATGGCGGTATTCGGGTCAAAATCAGGCGGTGGGGAAATGAGAACCTGGGGGATTTGATTTGAGTCAGAAATGAAGTACTCGAGGATTTGGTCTGCGTATGCGCGTGGGTCGGTCGCGCCGTTGGATTGCGTGGGTTCCTCTTCTGAACCCTCGTCATCATAGCGGTCATCTATGTGACGCTGTGGTGGTTTTCGACGATTGCCACTGCGGCGGTCTCTAGTAGCGTCTGTTGATCCAAATTTATTTCCGATGGGCGAGGGAGTGCGTGAACTTGACGAGCCGCGGGAAGGTGAGGATGTCATAGATCCATCCTCTGATGCATGAACGGATAATATTTCGTGATCAGATTCAACTGGGGGTTCTACATTACGACGCGAGCGAGCAGTAGCAGCAAGGGCGGCGGCCGCTTCTGCAGCTGCAGCTGTGCGACGCGGGGGACGAGCCGCTGTACTTGTAGAGACGAGGTGTTTAGGAGCCAGAGGTGGGCTCTTGGCTGCCGGCTGAAAATCAATGATGGGACGCAGAGCAGTTTCACAGTTGTACTGTTTTGCCAAAGCGAGACCTCGTTCAAGAGGTATCCACGTTCCTGTAGTGGGGTGTGTTCTTCAAGTGATCACAAAAAAGGAGTCACGGAAATTGCCTACCTTGGTACTTTCCATACCCACCCTGAACCTTTTCGTGCTCGCCCTTCTGGACTTCTCTCTCGAGTACGCGGGTTCGCTGAGGTTTGTCGAAACCTGCGACTTTCAGGATCTGAGTCGCGTTGAGCCACGAGTCAGCGCGCCGGCGCATGACAGCAACGCCCTTGCACATCCTGGGCGCGTAGCCATAAATGAGGCTCCGACCTGAATGTGAAATGAACGACTCACATCTCGAACACGGGAATTCCGCTGTAAGTTGCCTAGGATTATGGGCCACAGGGATGAGGTCAGTGCGGGGCGGTTAGCGGGTAGTAAGTAGTAGTACCTTGAAAATCTGGCCCTCAGGCATGATGAAGACAGTTAAACGCGCTTATGCGTGATTTCAGGGGATTACTGCTATCCAAACGATTTTGGTGGTGGACTCTCAGGCGAGCTGGTGCTGACGGGCGTCGCGGTTTCCGATACATACACGTGCTTCAACAAGAACAAACAACGCGATGCCATCCACCTTCGAGTTTAGCGCTGCAGCATCAAAGGACTTCATATATGATTACTTTCTAGAGAGCATGTATCATTGAATACTACGTGCCAGCATTGCATGCTGCAGTTTAAGATGAGACTAGCAGCCATAATACTCTCCAAGCTCCCGGAAGTTTCCCGCACAACGGTCTGAAATGCTACAGCACCTAGTCTCCAGGAAGAGTCTCAGTCGTCAGGACCGCACCGTAACTGCGGGCAGTCCCAAGAGTGCGTTTCAACCGCCTTTGATGCATGATGCATTGTGAAACCCGATCCCCGACAATCCATCATAAGATCCGATACTCGTGTTCTTCGCAAGTCTATTTCGATTCAGTTACGCCCGTAACCCCCCTCCTTGATGTTGCGTTTAGGCTTCCTAGTCTGCTTCGTCTAGAATTAGATGCTGCAGCGCATTAATGTACACCACGTTGTTTTACGGGTTGCCTCGTTGCAGACGCGCTGTTTTTACCAAGGAGTTGGGATTATCCTTGGTCGACTCTTCTCTTTGTGAGTCTGGAAGCTGCCTGTGGCCATGGCAAGTAAGAGCAGTTGCCTTGATTTAAAAATCTGTCAAACAAGAACAAAAGGATGTGAAGAAAGCAACTTTGAAGCCTGACGCGACGGTCACGGGACCCGTTTCCTTTTGTAAGGTGGTTCTTTCCTCGAGGCTTGATAGCGGCAATTGTTCCTGCCCTCACAAACCGCGTCTTTCACTCTGACCACCACGAGGCTTTCCACCGTTCTAGTCACCGTTCACAACAGTGAGCTCCTGTCATGCCACCAACCTGCGCTCCGCTCTGTTATTTTGGAGACAGGTAAGTCCGCTCATGACCCGTCATATCTAATTTTTTGAATTAACCCCATCTCTAGACTTTACTTTACTACCTTTCCCTACCCCGCACCATCTCCCCAATCTCTCAATAGCGCAGCCTCCAACTCAGGAAATGCCCCAAAGATTCGCCCCCAACCCCATATGGGTGCACCACTTGGTCCTTCAGTCCCCACCCCGGATGATGACGCAATTTACTACTACTTTACAATCGATGACCAACTGCTCTACACCTCATTCTATCAGGACTGGGGCCGCTAAACCTCGCAATGGTCTACAAAGCATGCTTATTAATTCACGGCCTTTTGAAGGTACGCGTCCAATTTTCCTCGATCGTTTGCACGCGATCATGATCGCCACAGGATGAAGATCTCAGTGCACACCGTCTCGTTCTCTATTCTTCCGATGATCCACGTCGTAAAGCTAACGCTGCCTTGTTGATGGCCCTGTACATGGTATGACTCGTTATCTCACAAAATCCTACTGTATTCACCCACTCTCAGTTGATCGTCCATAATTACACTCCATGGCGCTGCTTCCAACCCATAAGCGAACTAGAGTTCATGTCTTTCAGAGACGCAGGGCGTGGCCCTTCAACCTTCAACCTGAGCATTCACGACTGTTTGTGGGGTTTCTGGAAAGGAATTCAAAACCGCCTTATCGACCTTGATGTTTTCGACCTCCAAGACTACGAGTTTTATGAGAAGGTCGAGAATGGTGACTGGAACTGGATAACCCCCAACTTCATCGCATTTGCTTCGCCTAGAGATTATGCGTGGACAAAACAGAAGAATGAAATCGAAACTGTTGTTGCTGTCCCCGCATCCCCTGTGCGACCTGGTGTAGCTTCACCACCAAAATCACCTCGCAAACTCGCTCTACAACGTAAACTTAATTCCGCTTTCTGCAATTGCCTTGATTATTTCGAGAAGCATAAAGTCGACCTCGTCGTCCGTCTCAATGCAGAGCTCTACGATAAACAGCTATTTTTGGATCGCGGAATCAAACATCTCGATCTCTGTTTCGAAGATGGGTCAAACCCGTCAGACGAAATCGTCCGCACCTTCATTGATGTGGCAGACGCTGTCATTGAGGGCGGTGGGGTTGTTGCTGTACACGTGGGTTATTTCATATATATATATGCTCGCTGTTCTGACATATTTATATGATACTCAGTGCAAAGCGGGGCTCGGTCGCACTGGATGCCTCATTGGAGCATATCTTATCTGGAAGTATGGCTTTACAGCATCGGAGGCGATTGCGTTTATGCGCATTGTCAGGCCAGGCTGTGTTGTTGGTCCACAGCAACATTATATGCACCAGATGCAGCTTCAATGGGCCAAGTGGGCCGCTGCGGATGAGATACGACGCTTGCAGGCAGCTGCAGTCGCGGCTGCCGCACATGTCGTGACTCCTGCTACACCTCCTGCAGAACAAGACGAAGTCATGCACGAAACCAGGTCGTTGACGCCACCCGTAGCACCTCCTCCACCTGTCACCCCTGGTCGTGCTGTCGTAGCTGCGAGGACGCGTGAGACACCTCCGCCAGGACAGCCGCGCAAGACGCCTATGGCAAAACGAGTCGCTATTGAATCGGACGAAGAGGACGTGGAGATGGATGACACCCTCCCTGCTCTTGGAGCAGCACCACCCGTTACCCGGCCTCGCGCTAGGACAACGACTCGAGTCTCGGGCGCAAGAGGAACAGCGTCTGAACAACGCCCGACGCGGGTGTTACGGTCATCTGTGACAAGCGTACATCAGAAGACTACTGCCGCCAGGAGCAGTCGAGTGGCAGCTCCACCTCCTAACAAGATACCCCGATTGGCTGGAGGTCCAGCGGCGCGGAGTACTGTTACTGCTGCAAGAGGGCCTGGTGCCCCATCAGCGCGCCGTGTACCCCAACCCCCTTCGCCTACCCCTTCGCGATTACCGACGCTCACCAAGAAACATAATCATGCACCTTCGCTGGCGGAACTACCAAGCACACGGTCAGGTAAACCTGAATCCTGGATGAAGGCAGGAGCCTCTGCCATTGTCATGCCTCCCTCGAAGTCTACACAACGCCCTGGTCCACGGCCCGTTAGACGGAGAAGAAGCAGCTTTAGCGCTGCGGATGTCGTTGCATAGACACCATAGCATTGGATCTGTCGCAAGCTGTATTCCTGCTTTGTTGCGTTCACGTTCAGTCAGCTCTCGCACTTTTCATTATCGACAATGATCATCCTCATTCGTTCTCTGTATTTAATTTTCTTTCTGGCGTCGTATAGGCTTAGTATCTTTCGATATCTGCACTGTCCACATTATCCACAAATCATCCATCCATCGAGCATCCATATTATGTAGCCTTGATCTCATTTACCTTTCCGTGCCACTCGTCTTACCAGAAGGTGCGCTATGGAATGATATGCGAGAGCAGGTGATCTCGTCCGCAACGACCTGCCTGTTGGCGGCGTGAAATGAAGGATCCCTTGGTATAATTACAACTTCTTTTGCCCCTCTCACGGCACTGCCGAGTACTTGTGAACACACTCCAGGAAAAACTTCATGTCTTCTGGATCAACCCCCGGTGTGATACCATGTACCCAAATTTGCAATCCATGCTTTGCATGCACCGCCCCTAGTAGTCATGGAACATATTGCACATCCTCTTCACCTCACGCTCAATGGCATCCCTGCCGCCATAAAGCACCACGGGGTCGAGGTTGCCTTGTAGAGTGATGGTTCTACCGTCAATGATACCATCGGTGAGCTTGGCGACATCCCGAGGGTCAAGCGTCCAGTCGAGGCCGATGGTATCATATCCTGCGCTTGCAGCGAGGGATGGGGATGCGCCTTTTGCAAACAAGGTGAGAGGGACAACAGGAAGTTGTCGTGCCTTGAGTCCCTCACGGACTTCGTCCGCAATACGTTTTAGATAAGGCAGAGAGAACGTAGAAAAGTCGTGCGGCGACAGATCTCCAGCATTCGAATCGAATACCTGCAGAAGCTGTTGATAGTCATAGTTTAGTTTGTGTGATCCCACTGTCCTAATGCACGATAAGACGAACCTGTGCGCCGGCGTTCACCTGCCCGATGAGATACTGCACGCAGATGTCCGTGGTGCGCTCAAGCAGCTGTTTTGAAGCTTCAGGGATATTTAAAGAGCCACGTCTTTGATTTCTGACGCGTCTGACTTCCGCCGCCCTCGATCATGTACATCATAAGTGTCCATGGGGCCCCACTGAAGCCGATGAGGGGAACCTGCCCTGCAAGGGTCTTACGCGTGAGGGTGAGCGCCTCGAACACATATCCGAGCTCTTTCTCTACATCTACTTCGCGAGGCAACTTCTCGATGTCCGCAGGGCGTGTTCAGGGGATCAGTGAAGTGCGGGCCCGGGTTCATAATCACTTCCATACCCATGGCTTGCGGCACGACGAGAATGTCGGAGAAGATGATAGCTGCATCGAGAAGGCCGGCGTACCGCCGGATGGGCTGCATGGTGATCTCAGTTGCGAGAGTAGGCGAGCGGCATATCTCGAAGAACTCATGGGTTTCACGGGTTTTTCGGAACTCTGGTGCAGGTTATGATGGATCGGATGGAGAGGGTGTCTGGATGGCGTACCTGGGAGATATCTCCCTGCTTGGCGCATGACCCATACAGGTGCGCGTTCTGTCTGCTCGCCGCGAGCTGCGCGGAGGAGTAGGTCGTTTTTTAGAGTCGGAAATTCTTGTGCCATCTTGATGATTGGGTGAAAAAAAATAACCTGTGTACGCGTCAGACGCCAGCAAATTTGGTTCGTGACGAAGCCGAGAACTCGTTTGGTAGTAATCTCAGCTTCCTGATCATGATCTACTTATGTCCGAATCGGGGTCTCTATTTCCTTCTCACCTTGACCGCCATCTCGTTATCTCTCAGCGCTAAGTATGCGCCCTTTGTATTATGACCATCACCAATCCAACCCAATTAATAGACGAGTGAGTCACTTTATATACTACCGGGGTAATACTCAAGAGCTACACCACAGGTTCAAAAAATCGGGCGAATTTGACCGTCTGAGACGTGATCTCCTGTCACATTTCCAGCGTAGTGTAAGTTATCATCCAATACATACGTGACACGACTGCTTACCAGGCTTATAGGACCGCACTGAGGCCTTTAAATCTCGGGTTGATGATATAGCCCGACAACGGCTGTCTTCTGATCCAAAACTGATATCTATGCCCAACGATGCTGTCCAGCGTGAACTGTTAGGGGAAATCGACCGGTTCGTCCGCTCACTGTCGCTTGGTCAGTACTGATGACTGGGCCCACTTTTCTCAGCTATCCCATTGTTGAACGAGCGGTGGCTGACGCTCCTTTATTATCTGACCCATCATTCATCTCTGGCATACGTGCTTCACTGGAACGTACCATGTCGGCGGGCAGGGGCGAAAAGAACAACGCTACTCCAAGTGAGCATTTATATGTATGTTTTGATGGTTTCTTTCAGTTCTTGACTGGGAAGATAGGCCAATTGACGCCAAACCTGCAACCATGTGATTCGGGCAATTCCGATTTCAATCCAGCTATTTCCCAGCCCAATGGCGCTCTGACACCTTCTCCGGCGGCCCAGAAAGAGTGAATTTGACCATCGCAGCCCTGGCGTCTCTACACATAGTCTGACTGGACACTCAAGTTCTATCTAAAAGGTTCGACTACTACGCTCTCTGCGCAAGGTAATGCTCATACGGCCGCCTGCAAGCTATTTATTTATCCGTCCTTGACTTATTTGTTCATTACAAGGAATCACTTACGATTGGGAGACTAACAATCCAAGCAAAATCCGTGATATAATATACCGGCAGCTAAGCTTCGAAGTGTTGTGACGATAATAGGCGAATATTTCTTAGATTCAAGTCGTTGTGAGAAAGCGTGCATACTGTGGTCCAGTAGGATATCAAAAGACCTTACAAGACAAATAGAGGATCGAGCTCAGCGTGATGACGCCGCAACTACTGGCCTTGCAGCTAGTTCACTTCCGTGGGAAGAATCGAGTAGCTCATGTAGGTCCTGAGTTCTTCAGCCACTCCTTATTCAAGTTATTGGCATTATATCAATTTCGAAGTTCCCGCATGGCAACGAATAATATCCGGCATCTCCGAACGCAGGAGTCGGGATACACCATGAGCTCGGAGCAGCAAGGACTTAAGTACTGATTACTGAATTGGTAGTGAATGTGCTGAGCAAACTTCTCGGCGACATACTATGGATTAGATTTAGAACGTGTTTGTACTACATCAGAGGGAAAGTTTGGCTGTTGCCTGTTTCCAGCCGTCTACGCTTCGAAACCGGCTTCGGAGGAAAATATTAGGTTGGATTGGATTAAAAGATGAAGGGGCACTGAGAGATGTGGGTCGTGGTAGAGTCCAGGAGCGTCGGACCGAAGTTTCAGATCCTACGCGTTCAAACTCAACGAACAACGACGGAGATGAAAAAAATATGATGGCACTGGGAAGTCCTTACATTAACGAAGCCTGCGGCTCCGCAGTTTAATGTTTGAGAGACGAACTTCACGATGCTAATATGATGGTGCACTCAGCACGATAAGTTTGTCGTGATTTGTTGGTGAAGTAGCCAGAGGTGGCCATCATGCATAAAACCTGAGGTGTCAGTCGGCGAATAGAGAGCTAAAAGACTTTGATGTGTTCTTGATCGTGGGGCAGGTGCCAGATAGGCGAATTGACAAGTAGACCGCAAGCGTCATTAATGCCAGAGCATGCATTGTCAACAACATATTAGAACAAGAAAATATGTACAATTGTATCCCGATATGACACCTACATTTGATCCCGCACTGTGATGTCAAGTTCAAACTGTGACAGACCTAGATGTCAGGTGAAAAACGCCACTCACAACAAGCACTTTCCTCAGCTTCGTATTTCATCTTCGCACGCTTAGTAGTTAGCATCCTGTTCAATGAGCGCGACAGCTTTCGGAGAGCGAGGCTTAACGGAACACTCGAAGGGTTTTGGGTGGCTAGAAGGGTATCTATCGGATCAGCGCCGGACGTGACCAGATATGTAACATACCTGATCGTGCCTGATATTGGATCAAGCTCAGGGATGATCTCAATACCGTTTTCGACGGCTTTCGAGATATCGAACACAGCCAGTGACATCGCGATAGATAACCAGATAGAGGCTTCAGCGAAGTGGATACCTATAAACGAAAAGCAATCGAACGTCAGAGTACAATCTCGGAGTTGGGCATACCTGGACAAATACTGCAGAGCAGAAAGTTAGCATGGCACAAAAACCTACTACATACTTACCGTCTTCCAAAGCCGAAGCAGATCGTGCGGGGCTCTGTCTCAGGCTTCTTTCCGTCATTGGCCAAAAAGCGTTCAGGGTTGAATTGCGAAGGGTTAGTATATCTCTCGGGGTCATTGAGCATGAACCTGCCATTATATTCTGAGGTTCAAACTTTAAATATGAAGAGAAGAGTGTACCAACCAGATGTTAGGTATGATCACGGAACCTTTTGGGATGTAGTACCCATCATAGATGTCATCCTCAGAGGTACAGTGGGGAAAACCTGACATTGAGATACCGTTCGACGACTTAATAATGCGTTAAACGAGATACACGGACCGGTAGGGATAACAGCATGCCATCGTAGGTTTCTTTGGCAAGTGCTTCAATGTAGGGAAGAGAGCCTTGGTCGGCGAAGGAGGGAAGACGATCAGGACCGACAACAGCATCTATTTCAGCCTGAGCCTTCTTCTGCACATCAGGGAACAGCGTCATAGCTAGGAAGAACGAGTTGATAGTAGAAACAGTCTGAGGAAGGAAGTGTAGTGTTCTTAGAAGATGATTATTAGAAATATGGAGGGAGGGACCAACCGTGTCGGAAGCGCCGGCATATAGAGTTGCAGCAGACCATTTTATAACATGCTCGTCTTCCTCTGACAAAGGACTGCCTTTTTTCACCAGATTCGAGGTGAAAGACTCCGGGGCAATGCCAGCAGCCTGGGAAAGTCAAACTTCAATGCATACTCACAAAACTACATATGATGGTCACCATCTGATCTTCGACGAACTTGTACGGTGCGAAAACCATTTCTTCAAGAGTGTCGTGCCATTCGCGGGCCAGACGCTTGAAGCCAGCACCAGGGAACCATTCGGGGACCTTGACCACTAAAAATGGTGAGGCCGTTGAAAGTAAATGTCTGAATGCTATGGCTTACAGAATGGCACAACATCAGCCATGAAGGCGCCAGGAGCGGTGGCACGCGACCACTGGATCAGAGCGCGGTCTGCAAGGTCAACGAAGGGGTCATTGCTCTCTTTCACCTCATAACCATGAGAGATGCGCAGAATGATAGCGCCAGCGGTGCTATAAAAATCAAAATTTTGTTGATGTAAAGATAAATAATACATACTGTCGAACATGTGCCAGTAGTTGATCGGGTTTTGTGAACACACGCTTGAGGAATCGGCGAGTCTCGATCTCCTCGACATGGTTGTATATTCCCACAGTGGCGCGGGTGCCAATGACGCTGTGGAAGTCTTTGCGGTACCGGCGTAAACGGTCGCCGTAAGGGAGGAGAGGCATGATATTTTTCCAGCCAATAAGTTCGCCACCAACAGGAAGAATAGGACGGTCAGAGTATATAGCGCTCTTGTTGTCCAGCATGTCCATCGCAGTCTCCACAGAGTTCAGCACCATAATGTGTTGACCCAGAACCTCGATATGCGATATATGACCTGCGGATAAGATCCTGAAATGCAAAATTGTGGCAAACAAGAGACACTCACCATACTTCTTACCCCACTCCGTGAAGGTGAGCCAGGGTTTGATGTGGGGCATGTCCAGGACATTCCCGATGAGAGGCCACCCCGGAGGACCAGGGGGATATGCAGGGTTCTTTAGCTTGTTGAATACCTGCTTAAGTAAATATACTCCGACACAAGCAAGGCATAGGTCGAGCCCAGTGACGTTGGTGAGAGTCAACATGGTCTGGTACTAGGAGGAGACGATCAACTTAAGAGTGGGGCGGTTGTAGTGGGGCTTGAAGGACTTAATAAGGGGAGTCCTATCTGCGGACCATGTTCGATTTATGACCAAACTCAGGTTTTTCAAGATGCGCCCACCACGAGGCCTATCAATTTGACTAAAACCAAAGAGATCATCAAAACCTACAGGTGACAGATCGAGTCTTATAAGACTTGAAGGAAGTCAATAGTAAGTACCGTTTCGTACCATTTGACCTGTGACTAAACACCGGTGGCGAAAATATTCCTCGGTGGACTTGGCCAGGTACCAGTGCAGAATGGAATTGGCCTTGTACATGGCTGGCAAGTGGCAAAATGGCCGCAGAACGGTGATCAGTAGATCGATGGCCGGGCTCGCAGACCTAACGGCAGCAGATATTAAAAAGTATCGTCACAGAGCATTTTCAACTTACATTTCCATTAATGGTAAAAATAGGTCTAGTTACTATATCGAGGCTACATTCTGATGTCAAATTCTCCAAGTACATCATTCCTCAAGTCAAGCCAGCATTCTAAGGTAGGGCTCGTACAAAACCGACCAACCGTGACCTACTGTGACCTAATGTGACTATGCTAATTGGCAGCCGGCGGACGGCGTCACGGCAGTGTTCTATGTTTGGCCTGAAGTATGTTACACACATGTACAACATCAAGAACTTCCACTACATCTACTTTATCACAATTATAACTCCTGTGAACTGTGCCAAACAGCTTTCTCAATGATCCACAGGAGTCTGTTTTTTTTTCTTTTTGTGAATCTCTTGCTAAACGGACGACAGAGCCCTCCCACTAATGTTGGGTATTGGGAAAAGCACCAATGTATTGACTTCAACATAATACTCCACTCCACATCGCGCAACCCTGAGTCTGGACTAGAATACGAAGTATGATTCACTGTACACTCGGTTACATCTAAATTGTATCTGAAATCTCCATGGGTCCATTGCCAAGATCATCGCCGGTACTAAGGTCTGCAAGTGTTGATTTTAGTAAGTGTAAGGAACGGAGAGGGCTTTGAAGAGGCTCACTCCTCTCGGCACTCTTGCCAATGTTGTCCATGTGCCATGCGGCTCAAATCAAGCTCGGGACCTCCTCTGGGTATCACTAATGCAGTCACAGGGTTATAGAAGGAGTGTCGAGAAGCGGGTGGTACCCAGAACAAGAGTCGATGTTTGGGTCCTGCCACCCACCCACTGTCACCGTTCAAGAAAAAGGGGGTCGAACTACGGTCGTCGTGAGATGCTCCCTCCATTAACTCAGAAGTATCGCGCAGTGCATGGATGGTGTGGGGCGAGAAGTAAATGAAGTGATTGTTCCAAGTGTTCAATGTCATGGTAGTGGTGGCATCGATCGTGCGATGTTCATCTGAGAATGCTGAATGACCAGACTCGGTGGGCAGTCGCGAAGGCTGCCTCGCTACTGCATCCCACAGCCGGACAGTCTTATCGTCCGAACCAGTGACGATGCGAGTGCCGTCTGACGAGAACGAGACCGAGTTGACTGAACGAGTGTGGCCCCGCAAGGGCTCACCGACTGGCTGCCCCGTCACTGCATCCCACAGACGAACAGTCCCATCCCAAGAACCAGTGACGATGCGAGTGCCGTCCGGCGAGAACGAAACCGAGTTAACTGAATCAGTGTGGCCCAGCAAGGGTTCACAGACAGGCTGCCCTGTCACTGTATCCCACAGCCGAACTGTGTTATCCGAAGAACAAGTGACGATGCGAGTGCCGTCTGGCGAGAACGAGACCGAGTCAACTGAAGAAGTGTGTCCCCGCAAGGGCTCACCGACTGGCTGCCCTGACGCTACAACCCACAGCCGCACAGTCTTATCTCTTGAACCAGTGACGATGAGAGTACCATCCAGCGAGAACGAGACGGAGTTCACTGAATTGGTGTGCCCCCGCAAGGGCTCACCGACTGGCTGCCCCGTTGCTGTATCCCATAGCCGAACAGTCTTATCCCAAGAAGCAGTGATGATACGATTACCGTCTGGTGAGAATGAGACCGAGCTAACTGAAGAAGTGTGCCCCCGCAAGGGCTCACCGATTGGCTGCCTCGTCGCTGCATCCCATAGCCGAACAGTCTTATCGTCCGAACCAGTGACGATGCGAGTGCCGTCCGGCGAGAACGAGACCGAATTAACTGAAGAAGTGTGCCCCCGCAAGGGCTCACCGACCGGCTGCCCCGTCACTGCATCCCACAGCCGAACGGTCTTATCGTTCGAACCAGTGACAATGCGAGTGCTGTCGAACGAGACCGAGACCGAATTAACTGAATTGGTGTGTCCCTGGAAGGGCTCACCGACTGGCTGCCCCGTCACTGCATCCCACAACCGAACAGTCTTATCATCCGAACCAGTGACAATGCGAGTGCTGTCCAACGAGAACGAGACCGAATTAACTGAATCAGTGTGCCCCCGGAAGGGCTCACCGACTGGCTGCCCTGTCATGGCATCCCACAGCCGAACAGTCTTATCCCTTGAACCAGTGATGATGCGAGTACCGTCTGGCGAGAACGAGACCGAGTTGACTGAATCAGTGTGCCCCCGCAAGGGCTCACCGACTGGCTGCCCCGTTACTGCATCCCACAGCCGGACAGTTTCATCGTCCGAACCAGTGACGATGCGGGTGCTGTCCAACGAGAACGAGACCGAGTTAACTGAATGAGTATGCCCCAACAAGGGCTCACCGACCGGCCGCCCCGTTACTGTATCCCACAGTCGAACAGTCTTATCGATTGAACCAGTGACGATACGAGTGCCGTCCGGCGAGAACGAGATATCCCAGGATGAGGTTCTTTGATGTATCCGCAGGCAAGACGCGCCCACTCGAAAAGTCCGTCAGCTTTCTCAGCGAGGACCGCAAACTCTCTATCCTGGAAATCCAACTCATCCAACTCCTTGGATACGTAAGCACGGATGTCGCGCTCTGCGACTGCTGGTGGAATATCATCCATCGACATCTGTCGAATATGCTGAACACCGTGAAACTCGTCATTAATATCACCAAGTGGGCGAGAGGTAACGATAAAGCGTAAGTTGTCTGGGAGGTCTGTGATTTTTGGAACAGCGGGGTTTTGATGTTTGCCAGCTAGAATACGGAGGAGGTCTCTCCGTGTCTCTACCCCACCGCTCTCGTCCAGTGCATCGATCACGATCACGATGGGTTCGCTAGTTGATCCAGATAACTTCTCTAGTGGTTCGATAAGAAGCTTTTGCCACTGCTGTATGATATCTGCCGTCTTCTTGAGCGAACTCGCGGTCTGAAGTGCATCTGCCAATGCCTGCCTCATCTCCGGGTAACGGTCAGCCAGATCGCGCGCGATCGTGGAAAAGATCTTTTCATGGCGATGATCTGCTTCTCGCTGGCGGTCAAAAGAGTAACAAGAACCAAGCCCTCCCACGTCTTCGAACCACTTAGCAATGGTGTGGGCGATGGCTGATTTTCCCTTGCCTGCAGGGCCAGATAGCCACAGCACGCGTTGAACGTTGTCCCCAGTGCTAGTGACCCATTCCGTGATCTGGGAAAGGATTTCCATGCGCGTACCTTGAAGGCATTGTTTTCTAGTATCTAGCCCCGCGCCCTCTGCATAAGGCATACCGCTGAGGTCCAATATTTCTTCTGAAAAAGCATGAATATATGTCAAGTCACAATGACATCCGAACCGTTACCTGTACGGTGTACATGTATGGCTATGTCGTGGACGTGTATGACTACGTCGTGAGCAACTTGGTCCCGGAAGTTTTGCATGAGTCTATCGAACATGTCACTGTACTTTTGGATCGTATCTGTTGTTTCCGAGACGACGTTCTTACCGAGTCTCTTCCCTGTGATGATGGTAGAAGCTCGAGACGGTACAGAGCACAACAGCTTGTAACACTCACAAAAGTTTCTGGTCTCTGAGTAACTTCTAATAAAATAGGCACATTCACGGGCCTGCTGAGAAAATTTTCCAAGGATAGCGCACATCGATGAGATTCGGCCGAGCATCTCGTCTTGTGTTATGAAACTGTAAACCTCACACAACTTATCGAGAAGTTTGAGTAAAGCTGCGTCGCGATCTACTTGAGCTAAGATAATCTGCATAAATGATTCCTGAGCGGTGGGAGATAGGAAGAGAGAAAATGAAAACATACTTTGGCCGCACAAGACAACACGCCCAGTGCCATCTTTGCATATGGATGTACCTGTGGAACTAGATTAGTTCGATTCCGATCAAGAGGAGGGTCCATACATCCGCGACCTTCTCGGTAACATCGTCGAATACCCTGAGGGGTTCGAGATATGTGTCCTGGAAATTATCAGCAGCATCGAGACCCGCTCGTGCGTCTTGTCCAACGGAAACCACGGTTATCGCAGGTCCGAAAAGTGGATGCATGGACGTTGCAGCCTCTTGTGCATCCCGAAGTGCCGATTGGGTACTATCAGCCTCCACTTCCACACCAGATGGAGCAACCTGAACCTGCACGATCACCAGAATTTAGAGAGAGCGCAGAGACTGGAGGGCGAGTATGAGGACCTACCGATGTCGATGAAACACATTCATGATAGACATTCTGAGGAACAGGGCTGCGAATGCGGGGATCCTTCGAGCGCTTGTTGCAATCTTAGTCGTATCTCATTACGCATGCTCGTAGACTTACCGGGATCCTTAACTGGTTCACACCGTCCTTAATCCCTCCCAGAAACCGACGAATTTTGCCAGGGGGTCGGCGCTAGACGAAGGATGTATCAATGTCAGTATTTGGAGTGGAGTCACTGGAGTGTGCTAAGTGGCCCTCACGAGTCACGTACCAAGCTTCCACGAGTTGTTGCTTCACTAGATGTGAGGGTTTCTTGACTCGAATCCCTCAATGAACTGCCTGTGCTCATTGTGAATAGCCAGCAGTTGACAATCAGAATTAGTCTGTAGCGAAATAAGGAAGGGCCCTACTAGATGCGAGTTCGCACGAGGATGTTCGAAAGTGCTCACAAAACGCTCGTGTGGGTATACTTTTTACACCTGAGACGCAGCCAACAAAGTCACGCTATTGGCAGATGCCACTATGGCGCCGGGCCTCATATCATTTATAGGCCATATGGCCATTATTAGTACAAGCCTGGAGGTGAGATTGTGACCATATTCGGCAGAGTCGAATGAAGAAATAATCTACTAATCGTTCATCGACTTCTCACTCTCGTACTACTCCAAGCTGGTTCTGACCGGTATGTCGAGACCAAGATCGATCCTATGCAGAGCAGGATATGAGGCCATGAGCGTTATCTAAGATTTATACATTATGACAGCTGCTGTTCCCGCCTCCTCACGACAAAGGCGACTGGATCTCTGGATGCTATCGTCTTTGTTCACAAGTATCAATAGCGCTCTAGGCTCCATCATCGGTCGCCAGAATCCTACTGTACTAACCCAAAACGCATCACTAGCATCATTCTTGATTCTCACTCTTCTCGTTCAATTGCACCCATCGACTCGGAACGCGACATATGCATCAACGTCAACCAACCATCTCTATGCAGCCGCCGCACCCTCTTACTCCTCAACCTTCAAGTCACATCCACTTTCCACCAGGAAGGCTGGCACTCCCTTCAAATGGTTGTTTTCACCCGCTACCTCCGGCGCGTCCTCGACACACTGCCATCGGACGGGCAGATACCCAAGACGGATGACTGCACCATCCACGTCGTCAGCGACAAGGTGCAAAAGTTTAACATCATCGCCATATCTGCGTGTCCCGGACTCTCTAGATCAGATACCATTGCACCGCTATTAAACGTAGTTCGAGGACGGGATCAATCTACATTCAGCATCATTCTTCATTTGATTCGAATACCTAGACACTGGCGATTCCTCAGATATTCATTCCCTCAACCCCTCCTCCACCTTCTCACAAAATCCACCACATCTGCTACGAAACCTGTGCCGTACATCCTTTTTCTCCCAACGTTTTCAAAGAGTAATGCTTGCCAAGGCACAGGTGCTCCAGAAGTACTCTACCGCGAGTGTGCGATTGTTAACATGCAGATACCGAGTCCTGCGACGGCTGACACTATCGGTCCACAGGTGGGTGAGTCAGTTTGCTTGGTTGGTGACGATGTTAATGATGATGTTAATGATGATGAATAGACACAGGCCATGGGCTTTGAGTATAAACGAGCTTCTGAGTCCGCAGCATATGGGACGAATACATTCCACGAGCTTCTCGAGCCATGGAGGACGATCATGTACAGCACCGAGCGGCGTGAAAATCAGACCGAGGTCTCTCGTTCAAAGCCGGTGCCTTCGTTTTGTTACTACACATCCATTGACCATTGTCTCACAGTCTTCTACTAAGGTTAGCATCCAATAAGCATGTGAATTGACCTCCACCCTACCAGAAGGAATTTTACGCGTGAAGGACATCTACTAAAACGCATCTCGAACATCTTCTCCACCAACTACAGTTACAGAACACCGTCCCTGATGTTAGTCGCAAAGGAGATGTATCCGGAGTGCGGAATCCTCACATCATTCTGGAGAGGAGATGAAGACCGTGCACCCCTTATTGCGCGAATGGTTCCGTACTCGCAATTTCGCCTTCCAACAAGATCGAATACGCAATCTCAGTGGACAGCTTCGCATTTCCTTCGACCTCTTGCGTTCAGAGGACATTGATGGTATATCAACGATGATAAAGTATCTCACGAATATGTTTTTTCAAAAAAACACCTGATACTCCTCGGCAACCGCAGACCGAGGTGAGCATACTTATGTCACGTCTGCCTACACATCAAGTGGAGCGGCGTTTCACATCATGAAAAACGCAAAAGTCGCTTAGCAAAAACTCCCTACTGACTGTCTTCGGGTGCCGATTTCCGACACTCGCCCCATTTCTGTGGAACTAGTCATATCAGTAAAGCAAAAAATTCCAAGTCAGCAACGCCAACACTGGAGTAAGATGTCGGCAACTTGCTCCATGAAATTTGGTGCAATTATCACAGAGCAGCGGAAATTCAGTGCGACTACTTATTGAGAAGAGACAGCAACAAGACGATGAAGAGACAGAAGAGTAGTTTTTGATTCTGTGGGTCCTACTACTTCTGTGGGCATGACAAACACGACAGCTAGATGTGACCTGAACATACGGGGTACCGGGTGACCCATCTTCATAGTCTTCCATAGGCAGACCAATAGAAGGAAAATAGTCGTTTCTTCCATCAAGTAGTGTCCTCGCCCGAACAGATGGGATAGTCATATTGACGGCACTAGTGATAGCCCGATAGGAACATTCCCAATTTCCCATACTACACCTGCTCTACTGTTACTCCGGCTCCACTCCAGAAAAAGCAGCACGTACTTCGCACATCTACCCTATGATTATCCAAGAAGCTCACAATCTCAAGATCCATAGCCCTGCAACCGCCCACAACTCAAACAAGCAGGCGAGCATCTATTCGTGGAGCACAAACCTGATCCGACGGTCGTGATTGAGGCCGGGATCATCATGATCAGACGCTCGCGTGCTACGCGTTCGGATGAGCACAACACCGAAGACCGATTTGAAAGTCTTTTTTTTCTGATGCTCACGAGGGTTGCGACTCCATGGGTGAACGTTAACTTTCGGAGTTCAAGTTGACAACGGGGGCTCATCGGTTTGCTGACGACGGTGTGAGATGTTGCACTTGGAGAAGTTTGTTCGCGAGCTGTTAGGGTATCGCGCGTGATACTGACGGAGGCTGACTCGGAGTCGGAAGTGGTTGCTTACTAGGCACGAGGAACTTGAAGTTGTCAGACAGGCTAATCGTTGTCAATTGTACCATGTGATGCCATTTGTCGGTAAGCCAAGTCTCGTCATTATTCACATCTCATTGGCAGGTGCTCGTCAAGCAAGTTGTTAGACAGACCGTGTGCACCTGTTGGTAGGCCAAGGATACAAGTCCTTATTTCTAGCACATATCCATTACCAGAACATTGTAGCGAAGGTGATGACCATGTCATCCGGACACACGCTTCTAAACTGGGGAAGATTCACGGTAATATCATTCGCACATCGTAAATTATTCCAACAAGATGAAGTAAGATGCAATAAATATATCATAATCGAGATGCACGACCAATCATCTTGCAGTGCGAGATACGAAGTATGGCGCATTGTCAAGTGAGTTGCCACCCAAGGCAACGGACGTATCCCTGTGATTTTCTCCAAGCAACTCCCCGAGGTACTAAACATCTTCCTGGATGAGCACGAGAGATTTTGCAGAACGGGGCTTAATAGAGCACTTGAAGGGCTTGGGGTGGCTAGGAGTGTGTTTATCCAGACCAGCACGGCAAACGACGACAAGCACAACATACCTGATTGTACCTGACGAGGGGTCAACCTCAGGGGTGATCTCGACACCATTCTCAACAACCTTGGAGATATCAAAAACGGCAAGCGACATTGCAGCAGACATCCAGACAGACGCATCAGCGAGGTGTAGACCTGTAAAATCAAACGCAAGCGACATCAGAAATGTCCTGATGATCGGCGTCCTCTTTCAGTTTAGCTTACCTGGGCAGATACTGCGGAGGACGTCAGCGTTTTGTTTCCGAACAGCAACTCAATGCTTACCGTCTACCAAACCCAAAGCAGATCGTGCGAGGATCGGTCTCAGGCTCCTTTCCTTCTTTGGCCAAGAAGCGTTCAGGGTTGAACTCCGAGGGGTTGGCATATGTCCGAGGATCATTGAGCATGAACCTGGCGCAATTCAAACCATTGAATATTTTCAACATACCGAATACCAGAGAAGGAGAGTGCTAACCAAATGTTGGGCATTATCAAAGAGCCCTTGGGAATGTAGTACCCATCATGGATGTCGTCTTCAGTAACACGGTGAGGAACAGCTGTTATTAAGATACCCCATTGTCAGCAATATAATGCTATAAACAAGATACACAGACCGGTAGGGACGACAGCGTTCCAGCGTAGGACTTCCTTCGCAAGCGCCTCAGTGTAGGGAAGGGAGTCACGGTCACCAAAGGAGGGAAGACGATCAGGACCAACAACGGCATCGATTTCAGCTTGAGCCTTCTTCTGCGCGTCAGGGAAAAGTGTCATGGCCAGGAAAAAGGAGTATATTGCCGAAACTGTCTGAGGATGGAATTAGTCTCGAAATGTCATGATTTGAAATATGTAGGTCGATTCTAACCGTATCGGCACCACCGGAATATAAGGATGCAGCAGACCACTTCACAATGTGATCCTCTTCGGCAGACAAAGTACGGCCTTCTAGCAGATTCGAGGCGAAAGATTTTGGGGCAATACCAGCAGCCTGTAAAATTAAAACTTTAACTCCTGATGAGAAAAGTACGAATATTAATCACCATCTGATCCTTGACGAACTTGTAGGGTGTAGCAACCATCTCTTCGAGGGTCTCGCGCCATTCACGTGCTGTGCGCTTGAAGCCAGCACCAGGGAACCACTCAGGCACGTTGGCCACTACAAATAGTCAGGAACTTGGAAGCAATGGTCAGAGTGCTATTGCCTTACAGGATGGCATGATGTCAACCATCCAGGCACCAGTGGCAGTGGATTTCGAGAATTGGTCGACAGCAACGTCCGCAAGGTCGATCAAGGGGTCGTTGTTCTCCTTGACTTCATAGCCATGAGAGATGCGGAGAATGATGGCGCCAGCGGTACTATACAAATTCAAACATCAAATAGCAACTAGGAATAAGGAAAGACAGCACATACTGTCGCACGTGTGCTTGGAGTTGGTCAGGTTTGGCAAGTACACGCTTCAGGAATCGGCGAGTCTCAATGTCCTCGATCGGATGGTATATATCCATGGAGGCACGACTGCCAATGACGCGATGGAAATTTTTGCGGTACTCGCGCAGATGGTCACCATAAGGGAGAAGAACGAGAGTGTTCTTCCAGCCAATAAGTTCACCACCCATAGGAAGGATAGGACGATCAGAGTAGACAGAGCTCTTCTTGTCCAGCATTTCCACCGCAGCCTTCACAGAGTTCAGGACCATGATGTGCTGACCCAGAACCTCTACGTGTGAGATGTCGCCTGTGCGAGTGGTCAGAATGCATGATTTCGGCAGAGCAGGAGACACGCACCATATTTCTTGCCCCACTCAGTGAAGGTGAGCCAAGGCTTGACCTGAGGCATGTCTGGGATATTCCCGACGAGAGGACGCCCCGGGGGACCAGGGGGGTATGGTGCGGGATTCTTCTGAGAGAGTACCTGCTTGACCAGATACACTCCGACGCCGGCAAGACATAGGTCCAGCCAAGTGATGTTAGTGAGTGTCAACATGGTTTGTGATGAGTGAATAAAGAGCGGCCGGGTGAAAGATAAGAGATTTCAATGGAGTGTCTGGAGTTGAAAAGGGAGCGCAGGGTGGAAAGAGCTAGTTTGGAAGTTTAGCTGTCAGGTGCTATTGCGTGCAGCATGTATTATATTTGCGTACAAGACCTTCCTCAATTCGTCCCAATCTTCCGGAAGCATGAGAGCTGATAATGACTGGTCGTAACAGTAGTCGTAACATGGGTGTTGTCAACCGGAGAATTGGGTCAACTTTCAGGCACCCGCGGGTCAAAATTTGCCGTCGCTTTTTGCGATCATATCCTCCGAGCTCCCACGGACCACCCGCCTCCTCTGACCATCCTTTATATGGTCTTCTCACTAGTACAAAGGGCGCCGCAGTGTCAATCATTGCTGCCAACTAAAGTTCTAGCTTTTCAGGGCAATCCGTCCATCATATGTACCATCTCAGATAGATCTTGGAGAAATAACACATCGTGGCACAAAATAGCATTACGTAACAGTTTCTCCAGTGCAAATCTGCGTATTAAAATGCGAGTTCCAAATTCGTGCTCAAGTAAAATGTAAAAAAGGACCTCATGCACCGCTGGTATGGTATACGAAGGAATAGTAGCTCTTCCAATGACCAGATTGGTTGCAGATCACATGTTACAGTACTTACAATCAATGCAAAGAACGATGCAAAAAAGAATGATACCAATGTTCTACCAATGTATGGGGTGGTACATTTTGTGCTTCTTATCGCCCTCGTGGCGTTCATATCCGAACCGACTAAACTGCCTGAGCACTTTTAAGTTCTGTTGCAGATGAGTACTGCCGTCCATGCGGATCAGCGATAGATCGTGGCCCAGATAAAAAAGAAAACTAACCTCGTCCCGAACATACTCCTGCGTGGTATCAATCTTAATCGAGATGTTGTTCGGTAGCCGCTGATAAGATTCGATGATAGGTGAGCCAAGCCCTTTGCAAAAAAAATTCATCGAACTAACCTTTTGCGAAGTACCAATGCTATTAGAAGTTTTCTGAATTCCTTGGAGCGAGAGCGACATATTTTCGTCTCGGGAATCACCACGAAGACTCTTGCGTGCGTTAAGGGTCGCCAGCAGGGAGTTGCAGTAAACTGAAAATCATGTCGTCAGTCTCATAAACTGTATAATGCAGCTAAATAATACTTACGACGACCCAAGCAGAAATAAAATGCGATATAAATGAAAGTGTTACCCCACACTGAAATCTGTGCCACATCTGGGTCAGGAGCGCAACACAGGATATTCCCGATTTGCTACGTACAGAAATGAGGGACATGACCGCGCAAATGCTGGTGAGGAGACCGGTGTTGATACTGAACAGAATCAGCTTATTGATCATGGTGTCGGACCTCCTGAATCCAGTGCGAGATTGTTGAAGGAGTGTGCAGAGGAATACGGCGATGAGGACGTCTCCAGCAGCTGCTAAAGCGTTCACAGACATAGACAATGGCTTGAGCGTGGAGAGTTCCACGAATGTCGTCATGTGAATACTAGAGAGGTGGTATGCATTAACCAGACTGAGTGGCGTATTCCTACACGACTTACGATTTTGCAACGTATACTTTAGATATTACATTAGTGGACAGTTTCCTGGAAAAAGGAGCGCATACTCACTGACGACAAGGACAAATTCACCAATGACAAGGGACAGTACAGACACGGTTGCAATTATACTTTTGTTGCTTACTGGCTAAAAGTAAGCAAACATTCACTGGTGGATAAATACCACAACATACGCCTGTACACACGCATGGTAAGGAAGCTGGCAGGACGATCAGCACGAAACGTTCTTTTCGGAAAGATCTCACACCAACCTTTGAACCATAAGCGCTGTGAAGCCATTGAACAAGACTTCGACCTATCACATCAAACAAACATTGAGACAATGACCACAGACCAATGGTACGCAACTTACAATTAGACTCCAGACAAGTTTCCCGAGGTCAGCGGCAACACCGAAGTCAGTTACAAGATAAGTATACACTATCAGGACCTGATATTCAGCCCCGAGACAAGCACAGCTTGTATCACGCGCTCACCTGTGTGTGTGATCAGAGCCTGATGTACCGAGTCTGATACAAGTACAGCGCCAACCTAGATTAAAAAATCCCGTTGAATGATGGCACGCATTTAGATCATCATACATAAACTTACTAGAAGCTTGATGTACCACGGATCCGATGGGTACCGGCTATAGTAGTACCACGTCTGCACACAAGTGACTTTGTGCAATCATAAACACTGGGCCAACAAATGAACAGCACATTAACATACCACCGTAAAGCCTGTAATATACAAGTTCCTGTTTGAACACATCGCTTGATTCAATAAATTTGAGCACTTACGTGGCAGAAATTACGACTCCAATCAAGAATGCACCAAAACTGGACAATGATTGTTCAGTCATTAGTATGTAGGGGATTCGAAGTATACACACGTATTATCCAGTGCACCCATGGTAGAGATGTATGTGTCTGAACGAATGCGGATAAGGGTGCTGATGAAATATCTGGCGTAGGGGGGACGGACGGTCGGTCGCAACAGCTGGAACAACCTTTTGTATGATTAGATTCGCTGGCCAGCTGTTTTTGGAAGATGCCGTGAAGAGTGAAAATTGCGAAGTGACAGGTGCTTCCGTCTAAAGCTGACGCTGATGGGCCGACCCGAATCTGATTCAACGACACATGAGGCCCGCAGGTAGCTTCCAAATCGCAAGTTGCCAGAATTTCCGCATTAGACGCTATTAAACACACTCTTCCTCCACAGACCTAAGCGCCGAGACTCTTCTCAGGGCTGCCAACTTTAGAATGATCATTACTAACCTCCAGCACTGACAGAGAAGCTTATTCGTTGAACTTTGACAGTTCGTAATATTCAGTACATAGTAGCCTTGGTTTGAGTGCACCATGAAGGGTCCACTGCATCACCGATCAGCGCAGCTCGCGCGTTGAAACTGAAGTTAAAATTTTCAATTTTTGGGGTCTCTTCAATGGAAGGCTTCCGTTATGATTGCGCGAAGGCTTGGGAATCGCCGGATTTCGTTCGGTTGCATCGTTCTTCACTAGGAAACGCGGACATCCGATCCGGGCCGTCAGAAATAGGCAGTTTGCACACGATCCCAACAAGATCTGTCTGCGAGAAATCACCCTGAGATAACTGTCAAAGGCACAAAGGGCAACCCACAACGTCACCATCTTCCCAGCGTCGCTCAAACAGGTCTTATCAGTTTCGTACGTATACTCCATCGCGGGCCTCCAATGAGACGACAAAAGAATCAGCCTACAGTGCTAGGAAAATCTACAGTTAATGACGTTAGTTTCTAGACCTGGCTGAGTAGACATGAGAGTACTTCAAATCTGACATGTCGATCGATAACCAACAGAGAGCGGGATGTGCAAAAAATTCGCACAAGTTGTACTCTCATGTTCGCGCTAGGTACTGTTGAAGCCTAGAGCTCGAGAGCAGTTACATTAAAATCAGCATGATGAAATGATGAACCAGGCCGGCGGCGGCGGCGGCCGAAGTATGGCCCTGACAAGAGGACTAATACCAGGTTGGCTTGATTGGCGCCCAATGAACAGAATTCCGACGTGTATATGTTCTTGGAGACTTGTTGTTTTCTCCCATCAGAGCAGTCTGTCATGGTTGGTATCAAATGTGCGAGCGCCGAGATACTGCCAGGGCTCGCCTAGTGAAAGATTGTTACCCGTGTTCACGCCAATGCGGTTTGTGATATCTTCACGAGATTATGATACGGTTTGAGCCAGCTAGTTGGCAACGGGTGTGCGAGTCGTCGGACGTCGACAAGGTTTGGTGTTCAACTATTCAGTGGAAGTTGCCGGTTGAAATAGAGTCGCGTGAGTCTATCTTAAAGTTATGATCCCGTCGTTCACTAGCACTAGCGGCTACAATTTGCTGATAGTGTTTGAATCAAGATTGAGGACTAGGCTTAGCGCAGACTAGCACTTAGTAGACTTGGCTAGTAGCGCTGGCCCTTCGAGGATCAGGGTTCAGAACAAGTACTCGACAAAGGGTAATTAATGTGCGGTGGCGTCGTCAACCATTCTAAGTTATTGACCTGGAGGACTTTGAAATTTTGATATGGGCTGGTACCCTGACATGCGCTAGTTGGAGGTTTTAGCTCAGGGTTCACCCCATAGAACAAAGGGCGCGATAGTGGCTAGTAGGAGCGACAATCGGCATCAAGTCACATCATTCAGGGTGGTTAACTAGGAGGTGTCAGTGGACGAGTCCGAGTTGAAAGTTTTGTAATTTGTAATTTGAAGGTTAGAAGCCTCTGCATAATACGACCAAATAACACCTCCGAATTTGTACGTGTCAAAAAAGTCCAATTATACTGTCCGAGACTGAACACCATGGCACTGGCAGTAAGCTTCCGACCCCACTTTTCAACGGAAATTATACTCACTGAATTTGCAGAGCTGCTGCTCTACTCTTCTATGCTCAACATCAAAATTGGCTAGCGCACGGTAAGCAGCATGTTTGAAAAACTTCATTCGAATGCTAAATTCTACTTGCAGCATTGTCCTAGCTAGCCGGACAAGATGGTTGGCAACAGAATCTGTATCGTCGTCTGCAGCAACTCCCCCGCCAAGTGACCCGAAAATTGGCCGCATAGTGGATGACATCTCTGGACTGACACTACTGCAGGCAGCTGACCTCGTCACGCTCTTGAAGGTTCCATCCCTTCTAAACATATTTCAACTATTACTCACGATGACGCCCAAAGTCGCGGCTAAATATACAAGAAATTGCTATGCCCGCTGCTTCAGCTGCCTCACCCGCCGCCGCCGCCCCAGTTGAAGAAGCAGCAGTGGAGGTGGGAAATGTCCCATTAAGAAGGTGTATTCATTGACAAAACTAAACCGAGCAGGAGAAACCGAAGGAGAAGACTATCTTCAATTTGAAACTTCAGTCCTTCGATACTGCAGCGAAGCCCAAGATCATCCGTGAGGTCAAGGCCCTGATCCCGAACCTTACGCTCATCGACGTGAGTCTCGGCGCATCCTCATTAAAGGTATATTTACACTAACTCGGTGTTAGGCGAAGAAGTTTGTGGAGTCTGTACCACAAGTCCTCAAGGAAAATATGCCCAAAGAAGATGCGGATAAACTAAAAGCGGTTCTCGAAAAATTGGGGGCAGTAGTGGTGCTTGAGTAGATCATCGGGTCTTGTGTATAGAGCATGTTCAGGTTATAATCCATTTACTATAATTAAGAAGTAGGGTCGCAAGTTAGTTCGAATGTGTTGCAGCGAAGCCCTAGATCATCGATCATCCATGAGTGGCCCTGATCCTGGACCTTACTCATCGACCGTGAATCTCGGCGCATGCTGAATTAAGTAGATGTTTACGCTAACTTGGTCTTAAGCTTGGAGTCTGTACCACAGGTCCTCAAGGGAGACATCCAAAGACGATGCGTGGTTCAAGCCATAATTCATTCACTATAATTATGAAATAGGGTTGCAAGTTAGTACGAATGTGATTGGCAAGACTGTCCAGTAGTGGCGCTTATCGCGATACATATGGTCACGGCGGGAGCGATGACAAAAAAACAGGGATAACAAGGCCTCAAAGAGCGAAAAAATTCTTCAATCCTCGGAAAGATAACGATATTCAAACCGGAAATCGCTCTTCTTGCGCTGGCACCATGATCCCTCCCAATCGAAGTAAACGTAGACGCCTTGTTCGTATTCTTCTGTTATGGCTTGCGGCTCCGAGTGTCGCTGGAACCATGTCATGTATTTGACATGGAATCGCCACGATTGGCGCTTCAATTCTTTCGCGGCCATATATCTAGAAGTTACGTGAGCAATTTCTATTGAACGTAAGATTGCTCTCGTACTGCTGGTATGTTCCCGGCAGGTAATAGAAGACATAGAAGAGAGTCTCTACGTCTATCTGGGAAAATATGCCTGGAGTGCTCAGAATAGGATGAGGAGCCTGAGGATAGAATGTTGGGGTGGCAAAGGGATTCCGTGGCACATAGTACTTTGGTCTGGATGAACAACACATTAGCCCCTGTCAAACATACTTGAATCGAAATGTCGCACTTCTCGGTGTCCTGTGGCTGTGGGACATTTGAGTAACCGCCTTCAAGAAGTTTATGCACCTCTCCGAGGTTTGTCATACGATGAGGAGCTGGTTATCCATAAGAATTTTTACACAAACAGGGTCCGAAAGACAAACCTTTCTGCTTGACTGTTTCAAACGATGCCACAAGGTCTGATAGAGAGCCAGGGAATGTGCCTGAAGCAACTGGACGTGAAGGAGGATGTGGCAGTTGCTGAGCTGGTGCCGTTGAAGGAGGCCTTTGCGAACCTCCAATGGGCTGCTGGACAGCTTGTATCGGGGCCGGTTGTTGTTCTACACTCTGTGGGACCTTTATACCCGGGGGATACTGTTGCACCTGCTGTGTTACAGAGGTCGAACTTGAGGGTGGAGTGGGAAGTGCCGATGGGGCTATTGTGACCTGATGTATCTGTTGAGGTAGTGGCGATGACGCTGACGCAGGCAACTGCGTGGGGGCTTGAGTAATCTGTGAGGCTCCATTGGTGACCAGTTGGAATTGTGGCACTGCCGACGCCGATGCTGGTGGCTGTTTACGTTTCATCAGGTTTCATCGTGGGCACAATACCGGCAAACACTTACTGGTGCAGCAGGCGAAGGTGCCCTGGCGAGGTGAGGTGACGGTGCAGGCTCTAAACAAAAATTACCTCTGTCCTCATGCTCCTGGCACAAAAAACATACCTTTCTGTTGTCGCTGCGGCGATGATGTGGCCGCAGGACCGCTTACAGAGCTTGGAACAGCCTCCGATATTGCTGGTGAATCTTGTCCGGAATAGAATGACCCGTCCTGCTGATGTGATGCAGCAGATGATAGCATTGGACTCGTGACTGATGGATGCGTCAAGCTTGGCGAGGATGTGAATTGCGAATCTTGCAGGCCACTTTGCGAAGCCGACGGCGTTATCGAAAGTGTAGATGTCGTTGCTTCAGGGAAACTCGTTGACGGCGTGGGTGGAATAGGTTGTGATGTCGAGGGCGTTGGGGGCAATACGCCATTCTGCTGAGAAGATTGCGGAGTGACAGCAGCAGCTGCTGCTGCAGCATAGCGGATCGGTGGAAGCGCCGGTGGCCGTGTGGTTGTCGGTTGCAAGTTAGCTCGTAGAATGCTCGCCATCGGCTGTTGTGCAAAGTTTGGATTTGGCGGTGGTTTGACTTTTCGGACGAACTTTGAGTATCACTACCCAAATGAGAATAAAAACAGACAGACCTTCAGTTGCAATTGATGGTTCTGGTAGTGCCTGGTAAGTCATAGCTGCAATGTATGAACCAACACGTACTCCGTAATTGGAGTGTCACTCCAGCCTTCTTTTGCACGGGACTTTCGTCGCGTTTACTGCTCGCAACACTTTCCTCATCCTTCTCATGTCGCTTGTTCGGCGTTCGTGGAGGAAGGTCTGCCAAAGTCAATTCAACAGGAGTAGTATAGGTAGCAAATACATACCATCACTTGCGGCATCCGACTCGTCGCTATCTTCATCATCGTCACCAGCCAGACCAAACTGTTCTTCCTCTTCTTCAAGATTAAGTTCGTCGTAGATGCCCTCATATTCATTGAAGTCCTCGTCCTGCACCCAGAAAACGCCTTAAAAGGTCTCAAAGTAGAACATACTGCTGCGCAACGAACCGTGTTGCTTTCCACGAAATATTGTACATCTTCCTTGAGAGCCTGTACACGATCCGTGGTCAAAGAACCATTGTCCAGGAGACGAAGAATGAGTTCGAGTCGGTTGACGTGCCATTTTCGACGATCATTGAGGTGTTCTAGATCTTCCAAACGACCAGCAGATGATGAACTACCCTTTCCGCGTTTCTTGCCGCCCCCGCCTTGGAGTGTCTCAATTTCCGCTTCTGCTTGTTCTACCTGCAACAAAAGATCCTCGACCTGCGACTGAAGCCACGTCGTGACCTCGAGCTTCTCTTGAGCTTTAGGATCCAGTTTGGCCGACTGTATTAGACCCTCTTTGGAGAACGCCTTTGTCTTCATTTCCTTCTCGCAGGCCTTGAACTTCTCCATTTGCTATATACACAAATATGAGTAATAAATCCTCGGAAGAGTCACAGAATGGGAAGGCGCGTATGGGGATGACACGGAGCAACGGACACGTACAGTTTCTATTAGTCTCCGGTTTTCCAGTAGTGCGGACTTGTCTTTGATGTCATTGCTTGCTACCCAGGCCTTGATCTGGTCGCGTAACCGCTGAAGCTTCTTTATTTGTGTTTTCAAGTCAGTCTCCAGTTTCTCCTTCTGCGTCTGGTTTGTAGAGGCCTGCATCTTCTCATATATGCTTTCGAAGACCTCGACGCCTTCGCCGACCTTCTTTAGTGTACGGTCAATTTCGGCTATGAAAGATATGATAAAATTGAATAAATGAAGCTGCAAAGGTTAACAAAAACGTACTTTGCAGCTTTCTGGCCGCCATTACGAAGAAAACACAAGTGAATGAAAATACAATTGACGAATATCAGCTAGTTGCAACCTTGGATCTATGTTTGGGGTAGTAAAATTGACAATTATTTGGCTCATAAAGATTACATAAACACGGGATGGAACTCCTTAGAAAATTTTCAGAATCAGAGTTCTACGAACATCGAGCTCGACGGTTTCAACGACTTGCTACGACTTTGAAGCATACCACAGTTTGTAGTCTGTTGTGAACAATATTAGCATACTAGCCAAGCTCCGGATAGTTGGGGCTATTATCAGTGTGAGAAAATTCCCCTAAAGAGGTTATTAACAAAAGCATTGAAATCATGTATTTGAATTTGAATTAAGTCTCTGTTCTGAACCCTCGTCTGCTCCGCTGTCTCTTGTATACTTCTTATGCTCATGAAATCCCTACGTAAATCTCTCAACGGACACCGAGAAATCCACCGTCTTGAAATCTCTACCCCTCTACCGCTACCTTCTGTATCTAAACCTCAGACTGCTTCTCTACCCCCTCAAAAAGTAATTCGTGCAATCGCATCATACAGACCACAGGGCCCTCAGCAGCTCCCTTTTCAAAAGGGTGATTTTTTCTATGTTACAGGAAATGTAGAAAGTCAGGGGGATTGGTATGATGCCCATAATCCTGTAACCGGGGCTAGAGGTTTGGTCCCAAAATCTATGTTCGAAGAGTTTTGCAAGAGCCCAGCGTCAGTACAATTTCACATTTACTAATCTACACGTTAACAATCTATACAGTATACGCACTTCTAGTATCAGCGTCGCAGTAAATAGTTCTACCCTCCCTAGTCCAACATCTCCTCCAAAGTCCCCAAAAGCACCTGCATATTTTGCAATAGTTCTTCACGACTTCATAGCGGAGCGCGCCGACGAACTTGATGCCAAGTCCGGTGATTGCATAACGGTAGTTGCCCAGTCAAACCGCGAATGGTTTGTCGCAAAACCTATTGGTCGACTTGGCCGACCAGGTTTAATCCCCGCCTCTTTTGTGGAAGTTCGCAATCCTACAACAAATCTCCCAGTAGAGGATGTCAACGCTTTGATTGACAGTGGAGATCTGCCAGGTGTCGAAGAGTGGAAGAAGGCCGTATTCAATTACAAAGCAAACAGCATATCACTCGGCGTCATAGAGGAACCATCTGCCCAGCGTTCCAGCACACAACCACAACCTGTATCCGTAACACCTCCCCGTGCTTCCTCCCCCGTCCTCTTACCCGAGGGCATCCTATTATCAGCCGACGTTGTCTCCTTTCACAATGAGATGGATGAGTACTGGTTCCGCACAGATGCCATCTACCAACCTTATGATCCCCACGACCCTCAAACTCTTCCAAAAGCCAAACAGCTCGTCCTATTCCGGGTATATAATGACTTCTTCGATTTCCAAGTTAATCTCTTGCAGGCATTCTCTCGCGAAGCCGGGCGAGAACCGGACTCCGTCCGGATACTACCCTTCATGCCTGGTCCCACCGAAGATGTCGACGACGAGGTCACTGCTGCCCGACGGGAAGAGCTTGATGAGTATCTTCACAAACTCTGTGCCTTAAACACGGTTGGTGCCAGCTATATTCTTGAACACCAGCTTGTGCGCGAATTTTTGTCGCTCAAACCTGGAGACGTGGAACATGATATTGATCCTCGCTATGACGAGGTCAGGGCACTTTTTGCCGAAGAAGCCACGGGCGAACAAACCATAACGCAGGAATTTGAGGAGGAAGTTCGCGATACGCTTGGGGAGATGAAATTGTCAGATAGAGATGATCGGAGTGAAGGCTCGGACTATGGGGAGGACCACACACCCCCTACTCATATTATGTCTCGTGACTCACAAACCAGCGTAACCCCTCAACCTCATCGACCAAATACGGCGACATCACATCACCGCACGGGGTCCCGGTCCAAACAAAACGGACGCTCGTCTCCGTCATATCCACGTCTCGATACTTCCCGTGCAAGCGCGTCCTCTCGATCATCCTTTGCCTCCAACTCCGCTTGGCCAGAACACGCCACTCCATCTCCATCATCTCCCGGTTCGTCACAGCCATCTATCGCTATGTCCTCCCGATCTCGTTCCCTATCAAACGCCACTAATATGAACGCCCCTCCAATGTCCGCTGGTAATTCCCAGACAGCCTTCGTCAAGATCAAAATATTCGATCGTGTCACTGATGACCTGATCGCCATTCGCGTACATCCTCGCGTGACACACGCTGAACTCCTGGAGAAGGTGCAAGCACGATTAGGCAGCAACGTGCTCAATCTTCGATACCGCCACAGTTTCAGCAACGAATTCATCGGCATCGACGACGACAAAGACTTGCGAGAGTGGTTGGATAGCACGGAGAAGCATGTTTTGTACGCTGAATAATAATAATGACGGATGGACCGTTGTGTAATCTGTTTTTTTTTTCGTGTTGGTTGTTGTGAAAGTATCAAATTACTTATATTTTAGACTTTTTATTGTATTCGTCTTCTTTTTCCTCTCTTTATATCTCCATCTCTGATTTCTTTTTTATCTGTGTTGGTAAATGTATTCTGTAGTTTGTTGTTAGGAGTAGCCTGTCTCTTTTATGCATGCCGGTGTACACCAGTGTACACCTTGTTAGCGGTTCCAAAACCTTTGCCAGCATCCGCCTTCTCAGTTACAATCTTCTCGCTAAGCCCCTTTTCCCCCTACATGGTATCCTGTTATGGGATGTTCTGGAGTTTCACGTTGGCCTCTGTCTGGTGCCCGAGTCTTGCCGCAGCAATTGAAGTAAATAATTTGTTTGTTCCACCTAGACATCGACACAAAACAGGAGCACACGCAAACTATACACGATATATGGTTCAGTCTGCCACCTTCAATTCTTCCACATTCAGCTTTCAAGTCATCCTCGGTTGCATTGGATGAGCCAACGACTGAAGGAGAGTCCATCGATGAGGCCTCAGCGAGGCCGGGAGGTTACATCGTTTTCCTGATTGTCAGACTCACTCTGTCCCTAGCTTGCGTGCACTAATGTTTCTGGCCTTCAGCCCTATTAACATTTTCCGTTTGGTGGTGAATCCCATCAGTCTGTTAAGAATCTGGGTTGGCACGTACGCACCTCCAAGCGAGGATATATCTTATCGACCTTCACGAGGCGTGAAGGTGAAATCCTTTGCGTGAACGGACTATCACGCGCAATTGGAATGAGTAGGCCTTGTTAAAATAGCCTCCAGGATCTATACACCACAAAAATATTGTCAGCAGGTTTGGACCAATTCCAGGAGAAACAAATTTTAACTCTGGTAACTACTTGGCTAAGACTAGTTAGATGAACCTCTGACAAAACCAGCCATGAGTGAATGTGAAGGTGTGTTCTGAGAGAGAAAGAAAAATAGTGATTTAGCAGGTTTCGAACCTGCACAGTCCAAGAGAAACAGATTTTGATTCTGTTGCAGTAACCACTTGGATAATACTAGTTAAGATGAGCCCCTGAGTAAACCATCCATGAGTGAATGTCAAGGTGTGTTCTGATAGAAAAAATTGTCACCGGAAGGTTTCAAACCTTCGCGGTGCAAGAGAAACAGATTTCAATTCTGTTGTGGTAACCACTTCAGCCAGGACACAGTTGAGATGGTGAACCTCCGAGGAACCATTGATGAATCGATGTCAAGGCGAGTTCCCATAGAAAAAAACCTTGTCATCAGCAGGTTTTGAACTTGCGCAATCCAAGAGAAACAGATTTTGATTCTGTTGTGGCAACTACTGGGGTAAGGCTATTTGAGATGGACCTCCGTGGAAACCATCCATGGCCGACAGCGAATCTTCAAGGCACGCTCCAATAGGAAAAAAACTGTTGTCAGCAGGTTTCAAACCTGCATTAGCAAGAGACAGATTTAGATTCTGTTGTGGTAACCACTTAGCTAAGACTAGTTAATATGGACCTCCGAGGAAATCACCCATGGGCGAATCTTGAATCAATGAATCAAGCAAAGATTTCGAAATAGTGATTCATTCCTTACGTAATTTGCATTGGAAACACTTGGAACCAATCACGACCAAACAGACCTTCTCATCAGTTCACCGACATGTCCTTCGTTCGTTATGTGCGGAACATCCGCAGAACAGGGATCAAACAATGGTGGCATCAATTGCAATACATTGGAGATGCAAAAGCTGGAACGCTCGTCGGCACCGACCAGTAGGTGCTTGCCCCACATTCCCCCCAGAGTTTGACCGCTCGGATAGATTCGGTAACAAGTACTTTGAAAACCTGAACTCGGATGATGAAATTCCAGGTGCGTAATGCGTTTGTGTGCTTCGACGTGACATTTGATTTGAAGCTTTTAATAGGGCGTCATAGATGGGTAGACTTTGCTCAGGTATGTTCTCGTTCGTCTTTAATTGGATGAAAGCGGGTATAACAGTATACTGTCTCTAGCATTACAACAATGCTACTCAGGTCCCGCCTGAATGGCATTCGTGGCTATCGCACATTCGGTTACAACCACCTACGGAGGATGCTGTCATGCAGAACATGACTCCGCCATGGAAAGCGGTGTGTAGCTACCGTGCACTTCGTTTCTTTCGTGTCTAATTTCAGAACAGCCCTGGGTAGAGACCCTGACGGGCACGAGAGGCGCCTATCGGTCGTATAACACGGTGAAGCCTAAGATTAATGCTTGGGAGCCGAGGGTTATAACACGGGGCGAGGCACGTTCTTAGGTCAATTGTACGGAGCCAAGTCATTCTATATATACCACATCCTACTGTGAGATATGAATATGCTCTGGCTCAATGACATCATCTACGATGTGCTCAGCGATAGCAAGGCTAGATGTCAGGCCAGGGCTCTCAATACCCATCAAGCTGACCATAAGTCCTCTCTTACTTCCATCCGCATAATCCTTCCGAATAGTAAAGTCTTGGAATCCAGACAACACCAACTTGGGACGGATTCCGACATAGTCAGGTCTGAATCCTTCAAACGATACCCCTGGTAGGTATTCAGTCACCGCTCTGTGCATCTCTTCTAGCCTAGAATCGCTGGGTTTTAGATGCTTCCGCCAAAAATCCGCGTTTTCCTCATTAAAATCGTATTCTGATGCATCCGCCAGAGTGGGCGGTGATATCCATTCCAGGTCTGGCCCAAACCGCACTTTACCTTGTAGGTCAAGGGTCAGATGCGTTCCGAGCGATTGGAAGGCGTGCTTGTTGGGCCCAGTTTCAGGGCATGGGTATATGAGCCGATTAATATGAGATATGCCCGGACCGCTGTAAGCCGCGTACGAGCCCCGACCGAAGAACATGGGTATACGTGATACCCCGGGCAGCAGAGAATTTGGAATGAGATTGGCGGAAAGGCCAGACGCGTTGATTAGGGTGCGAGCGAGTAGGGAATCTCCTTGCTCGGCATTCTCGGTGACAGTCTGAACTACCCAGCCCTCTTCTGAGCTAAGCATAGAGGTCTCTTTGCTCTTGTACGGATCTACACGGACGACTCGAGTAGAAAATACCAACTCGCCTCCCTCCGATTCTAATATATCCCTTTCCAGACTCTCCATGAAGGAGTGGGAATCGACAATGCCTGTCTCTGGACTCCATAACGCAGCAGTTATGTCCGGCGAGAGATCTGGCTCAAGTTCGCATGCTTGCGCACCGCTTATGAGCGAGACAGGAAGCACTTGGTCTTCGGCTCCATGAGGCGGCGAGTGCTTGGGCCATGATAGTTGTCTGGCCTTTGCGAAGAGGCTCTCGACGTATGCACGCTGGTGCTCGCGTGCTACCACGAGTTTGCCGGTCTTTTTGTACGGGATGTTGTATTTGTCGCACCGCTCGTACATGAGGTGCCTGCCTCGCAAACATAGCTGCGTCTTAAGTGATTCTGGAGGATAGTAAAGTCCTGAAAAGTCGCCACATCAGGGCACACGGACACAGTTGCACATCGCAAGGTGAGCTCACCAGCGTGTACGACTTCTGAGTTACGAGAGCTATACACTCGTAGTCAGCGTGGAGTGAATATCATAATAGCACCTATTTCGCTCGCCTCGTCTCTTCGCCAGCGTGTGGATGTCTCTCAACTAAGTATGTTGATTTCGTCGGAAAGCGCTCGGATAGTCGCTGGGCAACAGCCAAGCCTACGACACCTGGCCATGGATAAGTGTCAGCGCGCTACGAAGATTGCGCGGGACGGACCTCCGCCCACGACCAGGAAATCTACCACTGCATCTGGACTCTGAACGAAGATAGTGTAAAAAACTTCAGGAAACTCCCTAAAGCTCAAGCTCACCTTGTATTTGAAGCGTCCCGTCGAGTTTAGCGAAGCCACCAGCCCTCGTACTTTGGTCGCTGCCATGAAGGCTTCAGCGTCCAAAGCGCGCCTGAGACTGATTTTTGGTCAGGTGGTGTTCGGTTAATCCTGCTCGGCCCAAATGATCTTATCATATCTCTTTGTTTGTCACTTAATACTTTTGCTCAGTACCAAGTCTTGCACTACCTTAATACACACTACTGCTGACGCCAACTCAACGGCCGCTCGTCAAGAAAATCAAAATGGCTGCCGTATTTCCACAGTCGGCGGAGTCCCCTTTGGAGGAGAAGATAGCTGCTCTGCAAAGCACCCCGCTCTTTATGAAATCTCTGCCCCCGGAAGGATCTGATGACCCTGTGATTCAAGCCTTACAAAGCCTCGCCTTCGACGGAACGCCAGATGGTGGGTAAGAACCTTTTCTTCTCTACCGTAACACCTCGCGAACAAGTTACTTCTTCAAGAGATCGCTCAAAATTTCAAAGAGCAAGGAAACGACTACTTCAAGGGAAAACGCCACCGAGAAGCAATAAGCTTCTACACGCAGGGAATTGATGCCAAGCCATCTGATATTGTATTGCACGAAGCTCTGTTATGCAATCGTGCCGCGTGCAACCTCGAACTAAGTGAGGAATTGGGCTACTGGCTTGATAACGAGGATCTAACCAATTCGAAGAGAACTATGGTTCCGTGCTCCGAGATTGCTCGAAGGCGCTCACACTGAATACGAAGTCTTCAAAGGCTTATTACCGCTCCGCTATGGCATTATTCGCGCTAGAGCGCTATGAAGAGTCCATCGATTGTTGCGAGAGGTGTCTGGAGTACGACCCAGAGAACAAAGGTGTTAGGACAGTCCGCGATCGTTCCGCAGAGGCGAAAGCAGAGAAACTCCGCAGAGAGAGTGAAAAACAGGAACGATTACAGCGCGAACAAAAAGAGAAGAAGCTCCTGCAAATAGCATTCAAGGTACGTTCTATCTCGGTCTCGTCACCGGTCGCCTGATCATGCTTCAGGAACGACATTTATTTGCCGTCTACAACCCGAAAGGGTCATCGGAGAACCCATACGAACCTCATTTTGATCCAGAGGACCCTGAAGGAACGACGTTGATAATCCCCGTGTTCTTCTTGTACCCACAATATGCGACATCGGACGTCATAGCACATTTTGTCGAAGATACCACCTTTTCGACTCATATTGTTCAAATGTTTCCGCCGCAAGCGCCTGCACCCAGCTGGGATAAAGCTGGGAAGTACATGGCGAACACCCTCGTGGTTTACGCAATAACAAGAAGGAAGCGGCTACTCAAAGTTGGCAAGAAGATGACATTGAGGGACGTGTGCAATGCCGCGAAGGCGAAAGAAGGGGAACCTGATGATGGATTGGAGTTAAAAGATGGGTGTTTAACGTTTATTGTTGTTCCAAAGGGAGAGGTAGAGCAGAATTGGGTAGATGAATTCAAGCGGACACGAGACGGCTAGACAGCTCATAATTGAATAGGGGTGTTTCCAATTTTAGAAGCACGTGCACATGAATGTGTTGGTCACTGTTTGGCGCGATAGCTAGACACCGTAAGGTAAGACCCATCGCAAAAAAAGACATCGACGAAGGCGTCAAGCTCGGTGAGTACGAATTGCTGCTTGTTGTGGTGTTCAACGGTGCAGGATGGATGTGCACATCGAGCTGCGGAGCAAAAATCGCGGTCGAATCACTTTGATTGGGTGGATGCAAGTTATGAGAAGTGGATGCTGACCATAAGATCATCTACTACAGGGCCTCTATTCTAGCCATGTCTGTCAACCACAAGATCCTCCGTACTGCAAATGCACCCACTACCTCCCCTGATGAAACCGAGGTTTCCGTCGCTCAGGCCCTAATCGACCTAGAGAACAATGTGCCTGAACTCAAGACTGAGCTCCGCGCTCTACAGATTTCTGCCGCCCGTGAAGTTGATGTACGAGGTGGAAAGAAAGCTATCGTCGTGTTCGTTCCCATTCCCCAACTGAAGGCATTCCACAAGGTGCAGCAGAGGTGAGGATGGTTGTCTTAGTGGGAAGGTGCCATTGTAATCGGTCTCCATCCCGCAGACTCACCCGTGAGCTGGAGAAGAAATTCTCTGACCGCCACGTCGTTTTCGTTGCTCAGCGTCGGATGTTGAGCAAGCCTACCCGTAACTCGCGGGTGAAGCAAAAGAGACCTCGCTCTCGTACACTCACCAACGTACACGAGAAGATCCTTGAGGACCTTGTTTTCCCAACCGAGATTGTTGGCAAGAGGACTCGCGTATCTGTGGACGGATCAAAACTTTTGAAAGTGTAAGTGGCGTGCTTTACGATGGATTGACGTGATGCTGAATGATATTGCAGTATCCTTGACCCTAAAGATGCGACATCCCTTGAGTATAAGCTTGATTCGTTCTCTTCAGTATACCGCCGTTTGACGGGCAAGGATGTGACGTTTGAGTTCCCCCCGGTAAACCAGGAGTAGATTACGCGATATCATGACACATATTCCGGTTCCCTGCATTCTCCGATAAAAATAAAGACATACCGCTTATGTCTTGTTTGCATTATGTGCTGTGATAAACATGTCATTGTCAAAGACTCAAAGCGCTGCAGCGCTGAGTGCTAGGTACTCCACTGTTCGGTGCCTGCTAAAGAGAATGTAGCGTGTTCGGCAGTGTTAGTTCATCCCTTTCATATAGCCGGATTGTTATATGAAAAAGCTCTTGTGGGCGCTCGTAGCAGTAGGTGGCAGGTTCGGCTTTATTTCGGCACGTGGTTTCTGTATCGCGTCTGCTAGTGTTTTTGAGTTGATTCATTTCATTGTCTTCCTTGCTTCTGTTGCTAGTCATTTTCTCTCCCTTTTCTCTCCCTTCCTCCCGCCCTCCGTGGCACTCCTCATTCACCTTCAACGTCGTTCTGCATGGCGGAGTATCCACGCATGGACCCGTACTCAAAGTCCAGGTATGAACACGGGATAGATGCCAAAATTGTGGTCATGGGCAATACAGGTTCGTTGTTCGGATACCAATCGAATATTAAGAACTTGATCACTGACATCCTCTTAACTAACAAAGGCGTGGGCAAGACCAGCCTACTCCATCGCTACACTCAGAACAAGTTCGATCCTAGGAACATGACGTCCACGACCGGGGCTTTCTTCGTAACTAAGAAAGTTCATGTCGACGGTTTGAAGGTTCGACTACAACTATGGGACACTGCAGGACAGGAACGATTTCGAAGCATGGTATGAACTCACTTTTACTTATGACCCTTCAGGTGATTTACCAGCATAATCAGGCCCCCATGTATTATCGCGGAGCAAATGCTGCACTTCTCTTGTATGATATCACGAATGCTGCTACGTTTGAGGACGTTCGGGGATGGTTAGCTGGTGCGTGGCACTACATTTCACTTTGGCAATTCTTTCCTGACACCATTACAGAGTTGAAGAAAAATTGTCCGCCAGAGCTCATCATTTATATCGTTGGTTCCAAAGCCGACCTACATCATCACAGACAGGTCACATCTGATCTAGCCCGTCTATCGCTGCATACTTGGTTTCCTCCACCGCGCCCCCCGACCCCCCCTCCGCCCCCTCCTCCCCTACCATCGTCAACACTATCTTACATTCGCCCCAGATTCACATCCTTTACTAGCATCAGATCAGTTCCTCTAAACAACCCCCCAATGAAGTCTTCTCCGCCACATAGCGCGTCCTACTTGGATCCCGCTGTTAGCCAGTCATCGCATTCATCTGTGCTCAAGCGATGCAATACTGGCCCTGGCCTTCCGAGAATAAAGACGACAGGTCTGGCCTTGAACAGGTCAAAAACAGAGGGTTCCCGTTCACTACAATCGCGATTTGGTTCACACTTTGGGCGGCATGCAGGAGGGTACGACGTCGCGGATAGCAGCAGCAATAGTATAAATGAAGATGAGGAAGACCTTGATGTCGATGACCAAGAATGGGGACTTCACAAGGGGATGGAACTTTTCGAGGTTTCAGCTAAAGATGACTTTGGTACGTGTGCTCGATCCCCATCTTGATTCTCTCATTCACCTATTTACCTACAGGCATCGAGAACCTCTTCGAATCATTGATTAATGCAATCATCGAGCGGAAGGATATCATTGAGCGCGAAAATGAGCTAAGGAAACGTGATAGTGTCTTCCTATCGACTATCAGCACGCCTACCTGGGCCGCTCAGGCCGAAGAAGAAGAGGCACGAGAGAAGGCTCGATCCACTTCAGGAGGTTGGAACTGTTGTGCCTCGTGATCTTGTCCCTGCCAGGTATCAAGACTTCTCAGCTATCTGCTGTCTTTCTACTCATTTGCATCTTACCGGTCCGGCATACATTCTCACATTGTCCAACATGTTCTCCCGTCACATCAATCTCGTTCGCCTGATATTCAAGTTCTCTTGTTTTCCTTCGTTTACAGGATGCTATGTTCTTTATGCCACTTTCTATGATTCCTACAGGTTCTCTCATACCACCGAACCTCGGGACCACTGTTTGCAATACTATTATTCACTTCCTTATCTCCTCATACCATATACTACCTTAAGTAGATACAATTTGTGCATGTGTCTATAGTCACCTCATTCAGCAATCTTGGAAGCTTCTAATCCCTTGCTAGGTTTGTGCTAGGCGGGCGGTATTTGTGTCAGCAGACTGACGAAGGGAGAACACCAAAAAAGGCAGGTAGGAATCTGATCATCAATGCTGGAAGGGATGAGCGCTCGAGCTATGAGTCCGTTTCGTTCCTCGACCACCACATCCCTCCTTCCCTCCAAGCCAATGGAAGGAGATCAAGCAGACAAGGTGTACAATGTGTGCACGCCAGAACACTGTTTTCGCGCTTTCGATGCATTGTACTGCGCGCTAACATCTAGCGAGCCTATCTCACCTAATTTCGTCGACGAGAAATAGTAAGTGGATCGTACGCTCCGATCTAAATGTGTGCTATAGTCGCGATTCTCTAGTCCATTATTTGTGACGTGGAATACCAGATCATCTCGCGCAGGCAGACCACCCAGACTAAGGGGCTGCATCGGCAACTTCGATGCCATGCCCCTTAGAGAAGGTCTTGCAGAATACGCATTGATCAGTGCATTCAAAGACTCTCGTTTCCGGAAAATAGAACGTCGAGAATTGCCGTCTCTCGAATGTGGGTAAGTACATCTCGCCTATCATATATATACTGATGCATTCAATTGTTGCGCGCTAGAATATCCCTTTTGACGGACTTCGAAGACGCATCGTCCTATTTAGATTGGACTGTTGGCACTCACGGGATCTACATTAGCTTCCCGAATCCATCATTATACCCACCATCTTCGAGCACACCTTCTCCTCTGTCTTCGTCAGCATATCTACCGCGATTCAACTCCAGAGACACTCTGACCGCGACGTATCTTCCAGATGTCATACCTGATCAAGGTTGGGATAAGGTTGAGGCTGTAGAGAGTGCTATGCGTAAGGCAGGATGGAATGGTGCCATCACAGAAGAGACGCTCAGGACCGTGAAACTTCGACGATACCAGAGCAGGAAGTGCGAAGTTGGTTGGGAGGAGTTTGTCCAGTGGAGGAGGGAGAACGGTGATGACGACATTTCATGATTAAATTTCATGATTCACACCTTGAGCATTGCAATGTATCAACATCAAATCGTCGCAGCTTGTACAGATATTAGGGTTAGATGTGTATGTACACATACGTGAATAGATTGGCAACTACTGCCCACCGCTCCCGTTGTCGCCAAATATGTTTTTCCGCAGCACATCCAACCGACCACCCCATCCACCACCGAAGCGCTGTTCAAGTTGTACAAACACCTTTCGCAGCTTTCCCGTATCATTACCACTGGCTTTGCCGAAAGATACCAAGATCCAGAAGATCAGCCTCTCACTCGGCATCACATCTGCAGGCAAATTCATAAAAGCCTTGAACACCTGATGGAGATTCTCGAGGTTCCAATCATTTTTCTGGACAGGACGGAGCCGCTCGGATAAAGATCCGGGAGTGGTCCGCAGGGGAAGCGGTTTCTGCGCGTGCCGGGCGAAACCGAGGAATATTCCTCGGAAAGCGGCAAGTGTTGGCTGATAGAGGGAATGTTCACCTGTCTGCTGATTGATAGGAGCCTTCGGTTCCCTATTAGGCGTAGAGAGCATATCCACGAAGACATGGAGCGCCTTCATAATCTGTCCATGATAGGCAAAAGCCTGGATCAAGGAGGTATACGTGATCTCGTCGGGTATTATATCGTCCCGTATGGCGATGCCCTCCACATCTAGCAGGTACTTGACAGCTGCCTCAATGTCATATTCGCCTACATCGAGCTCCGGTTGCAGATTGTGGCGCAGCACGCGGTAAATCGTTGAAGCGACATCCATGTGCCCATTCCGGGCATAGGCCCATATACATGCGTTGATCCCATCCAGACCAGGCTCAAAGCCTTGCTCTCTCATCTTCTGCAAGGTGGATCGAACACCTGACAATTGCTTTGTTCGCGTATAATAGTATAGCAATGATAGGTGGGTGATGCGGTTTGGTGGTAGCCCTGAGGCTCTGAGTAGATTAGACGCGTGGCGGATGGCGCTGGGGTCAAGCGAGCGGCCAGCGATGGAGAGGAGGGTTGTGTATGTAATGATATCGGGCTGCACATAACCTAAATCGGGCTCTGCGGCCAGATTCTCGTCGCCGCCTGGGTTATCAGAGGGCCATGGTGTGGTCATTTTATTGAAGACTTCCACAGCTGCCTTGTAGTCTTCGAGGCTGCATTTCCGCCATCGCTTTCCTGCACAGTCTAGCAAGGCATTCCACTCCCATAGGTAGATGCGACATCCAGACCGATGTAGCATCGTCAAAACAGCAGAAAGTCGTAAGAAAAGGGTTCGTGTTCGAGGTTTTGTAGAGGCAAGAAGGCGGGCAAGATGATGGAGGTGACGCTGAGGTATCTTTGGAACTCCGGAGAGGTGATGTATATGATGGGGGAACATGACTGTCAAGGTGTGGTATGCCTCCCACCCATCTGTTACTGAAGTAGCTTTCAATAAGCTGTCTAATAATTCTTGCCGTGTCTTCAGTCGGTCTGGTGGTGTCTCTTCGAGTGAATCTATGGGATTCTGATGGCCAGCGTAGTGAGGATTGGGGTAATGATGACATGGGTTTTGTTGACCGCGAGTTGGACAAATGCCAGCGTAATTGTGGATGGCTTCGACATCTAGAGACTCGTCTGTGGGCAGCGGAGCGCGGGACATCAAACCATCCTGTCCAGATGGGTCTAAAACGCGTGTCTGAAGTACAGCCGTGTCCGAATGATCTGCCAATGCTGCATCCTTGACCAGAGCGTCGTCTCCCTTGGCCGCGCTCACAGCGCGGCTCACCTCTCCTTGAGCTCTTCCTTTCATCATGTAAGCGGCATGAATACGACGATGGACCTGGAAAGTGCGAAATGTTGCCTGCCGCCGAGCAAAAAGTTGTTGAACTTGACGAAGCCAACATGATACTTGTGATGATGCAGGCGACAATCTGATGCTCGACGTGGAGCCTGCAAGCATGAATATCCAGTGCAGTCATCCTGTAGTAATGATTAGCATTACTCCATAATACGTGTCATGTACATACCGCGACTGGCACTGAATGAAGATGCTGGGAGAACCAGGTGGAAACCTGGTAGTAGTACTAACTGACGCGCTCGATCGGAGAATTCACTTACAAATGCCAAAAACAGTAATTCAAAATTTCCGGTCTTGCTGAAAATACTTCACAAAATGCTTCACTCTCAGGCTGCAATCTGCATGACTTTAAACATCTTCATGCACTAAACGACGCTTCATTCCATCTACTTTGTCGTGCTGAAGACATAGTATTTGAGAGTACTCTTGCTTTGAACATGCCGACACTTCGAATTTGTACGAAGCCACAACGCGTGAAATGAAAGGACCCTATACGCCGCGAACAAAAGAGGAACGACCGAAAGATCGCTATCAGCGACAAACTTTCAGGGGTGAAGGAGAGTACAACTCATGGGGAGTATGTAAGTGCGTAGTCTAAGTATCTAAGAATTATTGAGCCATACGATACTCCGTCGATAAACGGGGTCTGGGACGTTTTCTTCCGAGTCCAAGTGTGATTAATAAATTCAACCACTGTCGTCGAATACTGCGACCTCCAGAAATAGCGATTCCTGCGTTGATTGTCACGATTTCGAGAGCCACGCCATAGAAAATGTACGGTGACCTTGACTTTCGAGGCCGCTTCTATGCACATGGAGCCGCAATGCAACTTGAAATTTCCTCCAGGAACTGGTTGTACTCACTTTCATTTTCCAGGAAACCAGCGCCACCCTCTCCATCGATGATCGTATCAAGCGACTGTATCGAGTGTCCATGCTTCCCGAGCAGGGCCGCAAGGAACGCCTAGCAGTCCGAAAGTGTTTGAGAATGATGTCCGGGGAAATGCGCTGCAAGTTCACATAGGCATGTGCTGGCAAGATGCGCGACGAATGAAGCCATTCACGTGGGGTGCCCCAGAATGCGCAACGTCTCCAGGGCAGGAAACGCCGTAAAACTCGGCTGTTCCCACACCGCTACCTTCACCAAGTCTCATTGGAGTGTAACTGAGGTCTGTCACTGAGACGAAGGAGGGACAATGGTTGATGTTGGCAGGATCAGTGACCATGCGACCCTTTGAGGATGACGGGCTGGAGGGAGTCGAATATTACAAGCTCATTCAAGTCTATGGCCGTGATATCAAGTGTTTCGAACTCAGGAGCATCATGTGCTACCTGATATAAAATAGATTTATCTAGGCCAATGTCAATAGTTGAGACAATACCAAGGGACCGCAACGACCGAGGGAGCGACCGAGACTCCAGTGAATGATAATGGAGAGTGTGCCAGACGAGGTGATGCAGTCTGGGAAATAGGTGTTTTCGGCGCACGGCAGACACTCGTCGATACAGTAGAAGGTTTCGTGTGCGACGCCCAGATTCTGGGGACGGTATACCTGAACGCGGCGAGCGTATTTGTCAAAAGACTCCCATTCTCCAGGGCGTGGCATGCGAACCCCAATGCGTCCAAGTATCTTAAGACCCCAGGTTCAAGTTACTGTTGACCAGAATGAGATTAGAGTTTCAGAGTGTGATGCTGATACGTAGAATTTTATGGTCCTTGCGGACAGTGCCGAGGATCGGAATAATCACTGCGGAACGTAGACGTAGACCTCTCGGAAGCAGAGGCATGAACGGGGAATCCATCATATGCCATAGGCTGTCTAAGCATGGATATATGACCGCTTTACACGACTGCGCAATACGAGAAAGGGATCGGTTATCGTCTGAAGCAAGTTTGGCGATAATAAGTTGGAGGATCTCTTTAATATGTAGAGGTGTGGTCATTGTTGCAAATTTGGAGTTCAACGTTCAACGTTGTAACCATGACGTTTACCACGAAATTGTATAGGCGTAAGTGCGCTGCACCGAGCGGAATACAGCAACTAAGAATTTTGAAGACGAACAGTTGTTGCACACCTCAATGATCGTGGACGTACAAGTTGGCTCCAAGGTGTTGTTTTGCCCTATTTGATTCCGAGGCTTGATCTCGTGACATGTAGTAAGTACTAACTCTGCGTTCTCGTTCTCTCATCTTCGACATGGACAACCGAGACGACTTTACTTTTGCGAAGCTCTCTGATTTCAAGTTTCCTGTCACTTCGGATGTACGCATTACTAGTCAATTTGTGCACGCACCATAGTTCTCAGTTAGGGGGATCAATACAACAATCGTTGGTTTCAGTTCTACTGGAGAACCCTGAACTAAGATTTTACGGTGCTCAATTTTTGTATTGTAATATTATTCCCTGCTATGTAACTTTCTTGTGTTGATGCAATCTTTCAGACCTCTGTCTCCTGCTAGCTCCTGCCGGGATAACAAGCCACCCCTTTCATACTTCTTCCAAAGCTCTCAAGAACAACTACACGTACACTCCACCTTATATCACCGTTATCAACTCCAACTATCTACACAGATGGAACGAATGGATAACGCTGCCCATTCGGTATTGTGACCCCCCACTGAGTTCACAAACTATGTTTACTGTATGGGATATCGAGGCTCCACGCGTAGCGGTGCCCGTCGGTGGCTCAACGTTTAGGATGTTTGGAAAGAAATGGTTTGTCAGGTATATTTACATTGCATTGCAAGGTCGTTCATACAGTCACCACGTCAGGACTCTGCACACAGGAAAACATCGCTTGTTGCTCTGGGCAGGTTAAGAAGCAGACCATCGACGACTCCATGCAGACCAGCACACCAAGTAAACCTGGCAGCGGGGATGAAACGGGTTGTTTAGAGAAGGTAGGCTGTACCATAGCTCTCGAGTACGGTCGCTCATTACTTACCATTTCCTCAGCTCATGAAGAATTAAAAGTCAGATTGGCTAGACAATATGGCTTTCGGAAAGATGGAGCAGATATATGGTGTAAGTCTTCTGCAATCAAGTGCGAACGCAAACACTGAAAGAGGAGGACTGAAGGCGGAGACAGAAGTCAGGGAACAACATGCATCTTTATGTTGACCTTCCACGTTTTGACTTCCCGGTGGTATTTAGAGAATCTGTCGGTGTCGCTTTTTGAATGTACGCCACCTTGAAGTTCAACTTTCTGTAAGGGGCCTAGAGCTAGGCGACGATACCATTCATACCTGTACTTCCCAATTTTTTGCTACAGATCCACATCCCTGGGCCATTTCTGACCCCGAGATTGCACGCGAAAACCCTGTAGAGGACATACATCGCCAGCTAGTGCAGAGTCACCAAATTGGTCCGCACGACAGAGCTCAAATCTAATGCCAAGGTCAAAGATGAACTTAATGTGCCCAAAGCCTAACTATTATGCACTGATGCCTTCCTCACATGTTGTTTGTAGCAAATACTCGATTACGCACCTTCCAGCCTCTCAATTTCGAGGAGAAGGACTCCATCAAGAAGTTCCCCCTTCACCTAGCACGGGACAAGTGTGGGTTTACCAAGTTCCTCAAGTCTGTCACTTGACACAATCCTTCAGAAGTAAAGCAGGCAGTGGAAAAACTAATGCCGATGTGGACAGAGGTCGATACAGATGATGCTTTAGAGCTCCTCGGACCAGGGACCGTGAACTCGAGAGCATTTGCGGTACGGCAGTTTAATCATGCAGATGAAGTTAAACGTCATACTCGGTCCTTACCTGTTAGGCATAGGCGACCGGCATTTGGACAACCTTCTACTGGCATCGGATGGTAAGTGGAATCATGATTAACAGTATTTATATTTATTTCCAATATTTGCTCGCAGGTCACTTTTTCCATTGCTGATGTCACTTTCCCTGTACTTTTTGTACTACTGATGCAGTTGATTTTGGGTATATCCTTAGTAGGGGCCCCAATCCATTTCCTCCTCCCGTCAAATGTCCAAAGAAATGGTCGGGATAGGCGGCGTCCAATCAACGCAATTCAAAACTTCTGCTTCACCGCATTTACAATCCTCCGAAAAAGCGTTAACTTGATTCTCAACTTGGGGGCGCTGATGGTGGACGCGAACGTTCCAGACATAAAGCACGGTGACGTGCATGAGCAGATCCAGGAGAAGTCGTATGAATCATGGAGCATAGAACGAGTCAACTTGAAGGCGAATTTATTTTGCCTGTAAATAAAATGATTGCATTGTAAGGTTGATGGAACGTGACAATGAATTCCGAGGTAAGGTTTCTCTGCCTAGGAGCGACCTCACTCTCTCAGATCTTCTAGACAACGTCGATGCACTCCAGGACTCATCGTCATGTATGCAGACACATTGATTTGGCGGTACTAGAGCATAGCATGGATAGTCGTGAAAAGATGTAAAAAAACATAATGCCTAAGTAGTACGTCAAAAATGCAATCAATCCCTGGCCTTGAGCGTTCCCAGGAACGCGGCCTTTTCCTCGAAAGTTTGGAACGAGCCATGCTGAATCCAAAACGTGAGACGATTCCTTGAAAAGATAGCACATTGTACTTACACCGAACTTCGATGATGTATCGATGAACTTGAGCTGCACCTTCTCGAGGTCCCGACGCGAGGTGTGGACCATGAGCGACTTACGAAGGGTGATGACACGCTTCTTGGTACCAGGGATCGAGCCCTTGAGCATCAAGAAGTCGTTCTTCACAATACCGTAGTGGGGGAAGCCACCCATAGGCGTGATCGTCTTGTTCGTGATGTCAGACTCCGTAGAAGCGTTAGCTTCATCAGCGCCAGAGCCGATACGGTAAATCTTCTTGTTGAGCTCCGTGCGGTGGTGGTAGCCGTCTGCACGATTGCTTAATACCGCGACACCAGAAAAATAAAGCAATGCGACTTACTTTGACCAGCACGTGCGACGGAGAACATGACTTTCGAAGGATGCCATGCACCAATACAAGCGACCTTACGGAGACCTTTGTGAGTCTTGCGAGGAAGCTTCTTGGTACCCCAACGGTGAGTAACACCCTCGAAACCATGACCCTTCGTGACGGCAATAACATCGATCACCTCATCCTGCTCGAACAGACTAGAAACCTCCACAGGCTTCTCAAACAAGCCTTGTGCGAACTCGACCTTGTCTGCGACAGAGCCACCGTTAAGCTGGATCTCCATGAGGTGTGCCTTCTTCTGGCTGAGACCGGTCTTGCGAATCTGGGTGTGGGCGAGGACACGGACGACAGTGCAGTATTTGCGGATGCGCTCAAGCTCACGAGCAGTGGACTTGCCGCCGTCCTCTGCGTGCTTCTTGGCGTAGCGGGTGAAAGCCTTCTTCTTCGAGCGGTACCAGTTCTTGTAGAAGCGACGTTTGATCTCGTCTGATAGATGGGATGCCCAGACAGTAGTGAGAGTGCGGAGGCCACGGGGAGTCTCGACATAGCCAACGACACCAACAACGATCATAGGAGGAGTTTCTATGATTGTAACTGCCTCTACGACCTCGCGTTTGTGCATCTCTACACTCCCTTCAGATCCAAAATCTCTGGTAATCGAGTAGAATACGCACTGGAACCAGGACGGTCGAGGTCACGGACAACATGGGTCATACCAGCCTTGTAACCCATCATGGCGGTCAAATGAACGGGTTTCTTAGGGTCATCCTAAAGTAAATGCGCTGTTAGACGAGTTCTGACAAACATTCTTCTACTCGCGCACCTTGGGGAAGGACTTGACCTTGCCGCGGTGGCGTGCGGCACGTTTACGGGGGAGGAAACCGAGCGAACCATGACGGGGGGCTTCGTACTGAACAGATCAGAAAGTATAAGTCTCTCGAGCCTGCCCGTTTCTTCATGGCAGAAGACCAACCTTACGGTGACTATGGGTGCAAAATCCTGGTGAGTTCGATCCTTTTATAATGTTGGTTTGGCAGCCTGCTCACCTCATTTTGAAGGATCTTGAGGACGGTATCGGATGCGAGCTTGGCGTTGTGAACAGTACGGCGCAAGTTTGCTGGCAATTGCCGGATTTGTGGCTGATGAACTGTACAGTTGACAACTTGAGTTGCCGCGTCTCCCATTTTGGAAGTCCCCTAATGGCCACAGTATGGAAGATTTGCTTTGAACCTACACATACCCCGGGCAACAAATTCGATACCCATATTCCGTGTGATGCATAGGTGTTTCTGTAGTATTGTGATGCGGATATGAACAATGAATTGGCGCAGTTCATCTACCCTGAACCTCATCTAGCGGACAACCCAGAGAGCCTCAAAGTCACGGTCCATCCTTGGGTACTAAGTGCAGACCAAATTAATCACTTCGGATGTGATCCAGTCCTCCTTCGTAGTTCGCGTCATCGCGATACATAATAAATCCGGACCCTAACACGTCAGGCGCACCCGTGACACCATGAAGCTGTCAGCGGTGCCCTACTCTGATCCTTCCAGTATAACGAACTGAAGACTCAAATGATCACGAAATCCCAAAAAAAAAAATTGGCAAGTTCGGAACTGTACCATAGGTGACATTTGCAGCACAGATTAATTCCAGTCTGGCAATGTAGAGAGTCAGAATCTTCTTCGGAAGTACCGCGACCAACATACTGTACATGTTCTAATTATAGTACGTATAGTATGTACAGAGTACCCGACAGTGTTAATGCAACTGGAGATATCTCGTGCTATACATTGCTGTCAGGTGACTCCGCTATGCATTCCCGGAAAGCCATTGGATGAATGCCAGTTGTTCCTTCCTCGAAGGTGGGTATGAGCTTAGCATGGTATTCTCGAACACTGAGGATCAGGCGTGGTCCTGCCACAAACATCTGCAAGAGCATGGCAAATTCAAGAAGACCACGATAACTCTGAGCTCCCACAGAAGACGATGCCTATAGCAATGATGAATCCTCAAATGTAGATGTTGGTCATAGATTGGCATACCGAAAAATGTGGAGATATCAAGCCAATGTTGAGGCTAGAGCTAATAGCAAAACTAGCGTGTGGAAATTCAGCGGAAAAAGTCAACCGCATTCAAATCAAAGGCTCACAATACAAAGTAGAGGACATGAGTTTTGAGTAACACTGTGAAACAATCACCGATGATGGCCTGTCCTGTCGATCGCGGTCGCAGTTCACGCAGGTGTTTCACAACAATCCAGATTGCAAGACACAGTGTGAGGGCCTCCCATGTAGTAGCGACTGTATAAGCCTCGAACATCCGAAGTTGTTGGCTTGCATCGATTTCGTAGACGCACTGTGTGCCGTAGAGGAGGATCACCTCTGGTATTTGTTGCATGAGCCTGATGCACTTCGTGTCTTTGAGTAACTTACTTATCGAAAGAAGGTTGGTTCCCGCTACAGCAATTACTGCGGAGAAAATCGTGACAGAGACGAAGGTCACAACGAGAAAGATGAGCATCTTTCTGGATCGCTGGTACATGGCATGTAATCGAGAGATCATGATGACTTGTATGTCATGTCAGGCGATCTGATATGACTGAGGTACCTTAGCTCACCACTCAATATGCAATTTAAGGGCAGAGTCGTCCACAAGAGTACGAGGTCCACAGCATAGCCTGAAAAAGCCGAGTTAGTAGTGAGCCTCACCGTACTGAGGGTGTCAAGAAACTCACACCTGTTTCAGTCAGCATTTTGAATCAACAAGCTGGTGGATAATCCAACTCACTCCTACGTAGAAGTATGATTAGTTAGTAGGTATCGGTGCAGAATACTCACCATGTCTGTGGTGAAGACTCCCGGGAGATTTACTGGGTGCGACCAGTTAGAAGAAACGAATGCCGTGCATCGTGAGACATACCCAACATGTTGCCGCTGAATGTGAGAGATGTCTTATTAGCTCAGCACTGACTTATTAGCCTTGTGAACTCACACAGAGTATAATACTCCAAAGTAGCGCACCTAGAATATTTTGAAATCAGCACAAGTTGCCCACTGCGCTCACAGCAGAAGCTACGTACGGTGATATATAGAGCAGTCATGAGAGAACGGCGTTGCCTCTGACCCGAACTACTAAGTATATCGCCTTGCTCTTCTTGTACAAAACTGCTCACCCAGATCAACTCATACTAAAAAAACCATTTCAGTGAAATCATGATGGCTGCTCGGCAATAGGATCAACCTACCTCTTGACCGAATGTCAGTACTGGAGAATACCAATATAATGACATCAACAACTCCTTCCATAAGAGATCTTGCTCACCCCAGTCATAGACCACAGCAGCAGACGATGCGACTGCGAAACCATAGTCAAAAATAGAACGAGAAACAAATATCAACATTAATGGTTCTCCACGAACCTACAAAATAGTTGAAAACACGATACATATCGAGTGACCACGAACTGGGATCAGTTGGAATCAAGGGCATACTGCAAGCGTCTGCGAGTGGCGAACTCTGTGGTGGGTATATAACGCATTGGCCATGCCAACACCAGCGAAAATTATATACGCGGTCCCGCGGCGAGGTCCAGGCCGTGATGAGTGTTTTGAACTTGTTTTAAACTTGCAGTAACCAAGAATTCGTTCTTACGACCGGCTCGTGGTAAAACTCTAAGAAGCCCATTCAAGTCCAGAAGTAGCTTTCACGCGGCCCATCGGTCTGTCAGAGTGGAGTCGTGGGTGCCCTGTTACTGTTCTGAAGTACATCAACCCCAGCTGTGACCGATGGGCCTAAGTCAAAATTCTGCCCGCGAAAATTTGAACATGTGAGCTAGTCTCTTACTAGAGCTACGCCACTCTGACATAAGATATTATTCAGTATAACAGGCATCCCGACGCCACCGCTGGTTTGTTTGGCCAAGATGTCACAGTCGAGGTTGCTCATGACTCACAGCAATCTAGATAATGCGCATGGTCTAACAACCTGAAATTTGGCAGAACGTAATTTTTATTTACCAAGCCCTGTGCCTTAGGAATAATATTCAAACCAATCCAATACATATGTGAACTCTAACCAGCCCTGACTCATTTAAAATCTCAATCTAATTCTGAGTCCTGCGCAATTGTCGGTACAACCCTGCTTGGCTGACATTTGGCTGACATTCGAGTCTTAGCCTTTTACTACACATGAATGAATTACCTAATCGTGAGTTATGTAAATCAAATAACATCCACCTGAGTCAGAATGCGAGACTTGTGCAGGTGCTGGGAGCTCTGAAGATCTGAAGGCTTCAAGGCCAAACTGAAGTCCCTTTTGCAGCAACTGTGACCAGGCGTGATCCAGCTACCTCAAGAGTGTATCCATTATAATTTCTTAAATCCCTGCCATTTCATCAACATCTTCCATCCCCCCAAGTCACCATCAGGACAGAACAGAATAATATACAGAACCTGTAGTCTTGCCACCTGTGTGATTTAGGCCATCTTTATTTCCTCAGGGGACTCATCCTCAAACCCTTGCCATTTCATTTTGGAAGCACTGTTTCATATTCAACAAGCCAGCTGCAGCTGTAGACTCCTCACAGTGGTAGAAATTTCTGATGCATTAGTTACATTATCATTGTGCTAGTACTATGCAGACCACTTCTCTGCTTGGTTACCTGTGCATATATTTTTATGGTTCCAATTCCTGAGGTCCCACAAGTAACCGGGTCTTGAAGCTGAAGGCCTAAGGCCTGATACACATTTTCACGAGGCTCTGATTTTATAAGTACAAGGACACCCCTTCAGTCAGCTCTTCAATTATATATTGTGTTCACAGTAGCAACTCAGTAAATATAATATTGGCACAGTCTTATTCTGCATTCATATCTGCAAATAGACAGTGTATGTGTTAAGGTTGTGTGCTCAAGGGGGTCGGATCACAAGGGCTCGACCTCAGCTTGTACACTGTGCCCCTTTCCCGAGTATGTGCCCTTAATTTTCAGGGGCTAGAACAGTTGTCTGGAGTTTCCGGGATTTGACTAGGGCGGATAATGGACATCTGGATCTGAAATGTGAGATAAATCCGATGGATGTTTGGATATTACCTGGGCAAGTGGATAAGACTAATCTGGATGAAGTCCGGACTAGAAACTAACAGAGGATGGACTACCTTTATGGTAGAGTTGGAAATGTAGTCTAGGATGCAATCCTAAGACTCGGAATATGACAAGAGACTTTATCTCAAGTCTGGAGGACACAGGGATGAGCAGGAACTAAGATGATATTCAAACTGGAGTATTTCTGAGAGTTACAGGAGGTTTATATACTGTAGGTATTATATAGGAATCAGTCAGCAGACATAAAGGCTATGTACGAAGCATATGCAGAGTCTATTAGTAAGTAGGACAGATCACAAATAATGAACACTGGAAATGAAATGTATGTAATGGATCAATAATCAAAGGGAAACATGGTTAACTGGAGTCCGGAGACAGGGGCAGTCTAAATGGGGTTGGGCGCTGATATAGGGTGCGGATTCCAGAAGGGAGATAAAGATAGATCAGATCATTTGAGATCTGGATCTTGGATCTGGATATCTGGAGAAGTGGATTTAGAGTTGAGAGTCCAGAATGGCATATGACAGTATCTCCTCCTTTAGGCTGAACCCTTGAGGCACAGGGGGTTGGAAATGAGGGTCTGGAAGAAATGAGTGTGAGATGATGGAGAAGTTGATGGGGGATTCCAGGGGACGGATTTCACAGATATAGTGTTGCCAAAGCGTCCTATTTGATTCTTACCCCCCATATTCTTCCATCAGCTTATTCACTATGTCTGGCAACTCTTCCAACCAATCTAACAAGCCCAAAACTGCCAGGGAGGAACTGGAACTGCGTCAGGCCTGGATGAGGGTGGAATTAGCTGAAGTGGAGGCCAACATCCATCTGGCTGATGAAGCAGAAGAGCACTGGAAGGTGGAAGAGCTCCGGAGGGCGGAGGAGTGGAAACGTCAGGAGGATGAGGAGAAGAAGCAGAGGGAGTTGGCTGAGATCCGGAAGGAAAGGGCTGAGAAGGCCTGGAGGGTGGAAAAGGTGAGTTTCCTGTGTTCTGGACTGGTCCAGAATTGAAAATGTGCTTGTCCTCAGATGAGATATGATCCGGAGGCATGCAGGAACTGCATGACTAAGAGGAGGGAATGCTGTTGGGTTGAGGCTGGTAGTAGGTCCACTGTAAGTGTCTATTTTCTGGATGTCTGGATCCAGTATTTTGACATCCGGACAGATAAAGGCTTGTGATGCCTGCTGGAAAACCAAGGAGAAGTGCTACAGACGTCTGAAGGGCCCTGAGGAGAACCGGAAATACTTTGATCAGGCCTCATCCGCATCTTCCAACAAGAAGAGGACTTGTTCGGAGGGGACTCCTTCTCCCAAAGGCAAGGGGAAGAGACATCAGTGCAGTCCGGATCCGGATTCTGGAGATGAGGTGACCATTATCTCTAATCCAGCTACTATTATAGGGGCAGAAGAAGCAAATGTGGAGTATGATGATCAGGCTTGGGTTGCCAGTGGCCAACAGTATTGTGGCTGAGTTGGTCCGGACTAATGGACTTCTGGAGAGGAGCATTCAGGTGGTGGAAGGGAGTAGAGCTGCAGTGGACCTGGATGAGTATTGGTATGGCCAGATTCCTGGACCAGCAGAGGGAGCTCCAGAACACCCTTATGGAGTATATCCAAGGTGGATCCCAGGATTCTGGATCCAGAGAGGAGAGTGCTCAGGAGGATGAGGGAGTGGGAAAGGTGGAAAAGGAGGCCGAAAATGAGCTGGCAGATCTGGAGGTGACATGGAGACTGATGCCTGATTCTGGACTTTCGCTCTTGCCCTCTAAATGTACTCATATATCTGCATGTATCTTAAAGTAATGAAATGGGACTGGGTTTGTCTGGGTATGCAGAGTGAAAGTCGGATACTAATTCCAAGGCATTTCCAAGCTCCGTGGCAAGTAGCAAAGATGTTTCCTCATCTGTTCCCTCATATCCGGACCACCGGACAAGGTATAGGAGCTGACAGTGTCATCTCTGGCAGGTCAAGTTTAGAGTCCAGAATTTCGGAAATTTCATACTCAGGCTCTCCATCAACTTCCACTGGAGGTGGGGGTGCTTGGATGCGATTGGGGATGGTGTTGGGAGTTGTGGGTTCTAACTGGGAGACATGGAAGATGGGGTGGATGGATTTCATGGATTCTGGAAGACATAGGATAAAGGAGTGGGATCCAGGATGGGATATGATCTCAAAAGGTCCTAAGTTCTTTTCTGAGAGTTTCTTTGAGGGTCTAGTGGACCGGAAATATTGTGCTTTGATGAAGACTAGATTTCCGACCTTGAAGTCTGGAACGGGTTTCTGCTTAGCATCTGCAGGACCCTGATAGTGCTCCTGCACATGGGACATTTCTTCTTGGAGGAATTGGTGAAGCTCATTGAGATCTATGGCATAATAATGGGCATGGGCAGAAGAGAGGTCGCATTCATGGGTCGGAACAAATATTGCTTGCTTGGATAGATGATCTATGATGATGAGGATGGCTGTAAAGCCAGATGAGTCCGGAAGTTGTTCTATGAAATCCATGGAAGTGGAGTTCCACAGCTTTTCCGGGATAGGGAGCTGTTTCAGCAATCCATAGGGTTTATGTCTCGGAACCTTGGCTCAGGCGCAGGTGGTACAGGATCTAACATAGTCCCTAACATAGGTGTGTATTCCGGGCCAGGTATATTTGCGTTGGATGAGTTCTAATGTCCAGTTTTGACCAAAATGTCCAGATAGGGGGTGGTCATGAGTATTCTGGAGCATGCGAAGTCATAGATCATTGGATTCTGGAACACATATACGATTGCCACAGTGGAGGAGACCATCAACATCCACTGTCCATCTTGGATCTGAGGGTTCTGGAAGATGTATGGAGGCGATAGGGTCATTAGGGAGTGCGGTCAGGATGTCAGTCTGGAGTCGTTCTATATCTATTAATACAGCTGCTCTAAGAACCAGAGTTGCTAAGGATGAGGCTTGTAGGGATGAAGCTAGCTGTTCCATAGTGAATACGGATGGAAATTATGAGGGTTAACTCGAGTGTAGTCCTTATCCCCCTCTTTGGGATAGATGTCCCAACGTCTAGTGAGCGAATCCAGTTTAGCTCCAAGTTTTCCAGGACAGAAGCGGATAATGAGGTTGAACTGATGCAGGAATTCTGACCATCGAGCCTGATGGCAGGAAAGAAGTTTTGTGGTTGTGAAGTACTCAAGGTTTTTGTGGTCCGTGACAACATCCACAGGCTCAGAAGAGCCTTCCAGGTAGTGTCGCCAGGTCCAGAAAGCTTCATAAATGGCTAGGAGTTCCTTGTCATGGGTGTCATAGTTGAGTTCCAGAGTGGAAAGCATATGGGAGTAGAATGCTACCAGACAAAGCTCTGAGTCCAGTGAAGGCGAGGAATTTGGATGGGGGGGGGAAACTAAAGATAAGAACTCTTCAGAGCTCCCCTGGACGTGAGTCAAACTCAACCCAAGGGGATTGCCACTGAGAAAGGATTCCTCTAAAGAATTGAGGGGAAATGCCAAGAACTAGCTCTCAATAGAGGGCCTGGTGGAGCACGAGAGTATGGAATGCAATGATAGGTGCCAAAGCGCACTGGATGCAATAGGTATGCGAAGATGCACACTCGATGTGCGAAATGCACGCTCCGTGGCTAGGCTCTAGACCTCAAGGCGAGTGGTACTGATCTTTTTCTTGGATTGGTGGGAGATGATGGAGACTAAATGATCCCTTTTTCAGTTCAAGTGCGAAAATCAACAAAGGTGGTAGTCAATTCTACTATCTGCTGCTATCAGGATACTAGTGGAAGGGAACCCGGTAACTAAAATTTACTCAGAGACATGTAATGCCTCGTAAGCACGTTCCCAGGCTTCGGAAGTGAATAGGTAGTGGTAAATATCGTAAGTGATGTAACTGCAGTAAAAATAGTGAGGCAATGTGTAATTGCATACCATATGTAACTCTGTGATATGTGTCTGAAGTAAAAATAGATAGAACACACACCAATGGACCTTGGAGGACGAGGACAGGACATGTGGATGGTTGGCGACAAGGACACGAAAGTGCACTCATAGTGCATTCGAAGTGCACATCGTTGCAAATACTGTGCATGTATTGTGCTTATTGGGGGCTTCAGCGCAAAGGCCAAAACGCGAAAATATGCCTATTATATGGCTGTAGAGGATGGGGTCTCTACACTGGACATACAATGGAAAGTATTCCAGCGATAGCATAATCAGAGGCATCTGTTTCCACAACTATAGGAACATCCAGCATCCAGTGCATCAGCACCGGAGCAGAAGTGAAGGCTTTCTTGAGTGTTTCAAAGGATTTCCAGCAGTCCTTGGAAAAGTTCCAAGGGACATTCTTGCGAGTTAACTGGGTGAGTGGGACCACAATATCCAAGTAGTTGAAGATAAATTGACGATAGAAATTTGCAAATCTGAGGAAAGATTGGACATCTTTGACTTTCTGGGGTTCCGGCCAGTCAGTGATAGCTTGGATCTTCTCGGACGACATAGTAAGGCCGTCCAGAGATAGGAGGTATCCAAGGTATTCCATGGATGAAGAATGGAATTCGCATTTTTCCGGTTTAGCATATAGGCGATGCTTCCAGAGTCAATGTAGTACTTCTCAGATGTGTTCCTTATGGGTTGCAAGATCTTGGGAATAAATGAGGATGTCATCCAGATACACAACAACACATACATCCAGCATATCCGCAAAAATGCTATTGACAAGCATTGGAAAGCTGCTGGGGCATTGGTAAGACCTTCTGGCATAACCAACCATTCATAGGAGCCATAGCGCGTCCAGAAAGCAGTTTTCCACTCATCTCCTTCTGCTATCTGGACAAGATGATAGGCGGACTGGAGGTTGATTTTGGTGTAAACTTTAGTGCAGCTCGGAGAGCCTAAGAGGTCGGAAATGAGAGGCAAGGGATAATGGTCTTTCTTGGTGATCTGGTTGAGACCTAGGAAATCCACACAAAGTCGTAGGGAGCCATCCTTCTTCTTTACAAACAGGACAGGGGCTCTGTGCAGAGAGGATGAGGATCGGAGGAGTCTGGTTGCAATGTTCTCATCAAGGAACTTGCAGAGAGCTGCAAGCTCGACCGGAGAAAGGGAATAGATAGTTCCAATGGGTGGATTAGCTCCTTCTTCCAAATCAATCTTCAGATCATATGGACAATGAGGAGGAAGTTGACTAGCTTTGCCCTTATCGAAGACATCCACAAACTCCTGATATTCCGGAGGTATTCCGGAAAGGTTAGGGGCTTCAGATGAGAGTGAGGCAGACCAGAGGTCCAGTCTGGAGGGGTGGAGATAGATGCTGAACTGTTTTGATCCTTCCATCTTGCAGGCCCAGCAAAAGGCAACTGCATTAATGAGGGAAATATGCGGACCGGATTTATCAGCAGAAGGTTCTGGTGTAGTCGGAGGAGGGATTTCTGCTGGAGGAAGGGGTTCCGGAGGCAGAAGTGACATCAGAGGGGTCGACAGCATTCCATGAGGTGTCGTCCAGAATTCGATGCTGCCCAAAGCCCAGTCAATCAATGGATTGTGTCGGGTGAGCCAGCTATATCCAAGAACAACAAAACAAGATGAATCCAAAGGGGTAATGTAAAACATATCAGAGGTAACTACACTGGATGAAAATCAGACAGGGAGGTCTATGGCTTCGGAAATATTGTTATTACAAGTACCATCAAATAAACAAAGCAGAAGTGGAGGGATTCTGTATGTAGGGATTTTATATTTTCGGACAAAATTTGTATCTATAAAACAATGAGAGGAACCACAATCTACAAGAGATGGAAATTTGGAAATACTGGGATACATTGGAATCATGATATATGGATAGAGTGAAGTCGGATTAGGAAACAGAGACAGCGTTAAGACGTAACTCCTTTGTATGGGTTGAGATAACAGACCCCCATCCCATATGGAGTCAGGAGGGTCGCAGACTATTTTTTTTGCCTTGGACGAGGCTTCTGGTTTGGCTTCTGGAGTGACTGCAGCAGCGCAGCCTTTGGCAGCGTGCGAAGTCAATTTGTTGCAGTCCTGGGCAGTGTGTCCAGGTCTGCCACAGAATAAGCAGAGCTTCTTATCTAAATGCCTCTGGCGCTCCTCAGAAGTTAGTTTTCTGTCCTTACCCAACTTGGAGGTAAGGTCCAGGGCCTTTGGAGTGGATGAGGTGGAGGATGTAGTGGGTTTTCCGGGTTTATGTCCAGAATTCTGATTTCTGGATTTGTTACTTCCGGATCCGGATAAGTGGGAGCTGGTCCAGTCAGAGGCTGACTGCTTAGGAGGAGTGGACAAGGAGGGTTTGGTTTCACAGGAGATCTCTCCCTTGCATTCCCAATAATGGGCATCTATGGTTTGTGCAAGGGTCTTATATTCCAGGAGGGTAGCGGGTTTTCCCATGCAGCTGATTTCATCTTTGATATGAGCTGGAAGTCCATTATAGAATTGTCGGTGTAGGGCTCCATCACCCCATCTGTGGACTTGTGAGGCAAGCTGCTGGAACTCCACAATGTACTTATTGATGCGCTGTCTGTTGTGCATATTGAGTTGCTCGAGCTGCATTTCTGTGTCTCCGGAGGGGTCATGAGGTCCGAAATTGGTCTGGAGTTCAAGCATGAACTCGGAATAGTCATCCATCCAGTCCAGACGATCAGTATTCTTGTCGGAAAGGAGGTCCGGTTCAAACCATTCAAGGGCCATGCCTTTGAGATAGGATTGGGTGAAGTTGACCTTAGACCTTCTGGTACAGAAAGCATTGGGTTTGCTCTGGAAATTGAGTTCGCACTGGACAAAGAATGCTCGCAGTTTCTGGGGCTCGGTGCCATCAAAGACATCCAGCTCACGGACTTTGACCTTTGGGTCTTCGGAAAGGGTGGTGTGATGGTTGTTTCAGGTGAGGTTGTTGATAGCTCTGGATAGGAGTACCATGACACAGTCCTGCAGATTCAGGCCATTGTTTTCATCGTCATCATCATCATCATCCGGATCATTGTCCAGATTTCCACCATTCCCATCTGGCAGATTTCCACCAGGGGTATCATCATCATTATCATCATTGTCATCATCATCCGGATCTCCTTTGCCCAGAGGGGCCAAGGCTGGAGTCCATTGTGCAAACACAACAATGGCTAGACACTTGTTAATATGCCTAACCAAAAATATTGTTGTAGGTCGATGCTCTGCCTAGCTGTTACACTTGCAAGCAAGAATGTTTGACCCTAAAGGGAATTGCTACTGAGAACGGCCAATGATACTAAAGACCCAAAAGTGCGCAGAGTGCGGGAACAAGTGTGCGGGTATGTAGAGCGTGGGAATGCGGAAGTGCGGTCAATGAGTGGTCAATGAGTGGTCAATGTGGAAGTGCAAGATGCTAGGGTAGGGAAGTCTTAAGGAATGGTGCGGGTAACAAGTGAGGGCAAGGGTATTGATTGCATGGGTAAAGAAAGTCAAGGTAAGGTGTCCAGGTATAAGGTAACCAATAGGGGCTAAAAAGCGCGCACTAATGGTGACTGCTCCTAAGTAAAACCTAAGGGAAGGAAATACTGCAGAAGGGAAGTAAATACAAAGTAGTCACTCTAGGCACTTTATACTAGCTAAACCCTCTCGGAAATGGAAGGGACAGGACAGACAGGCAGTAGGAATATGTAAAGACATGTAATAAGGCTGCAACACTTGTTACAACACATGAGGCAAGGCAAAATACGTACCAATGAGGTAGGATGGACAATGGACTGACACAGGACATCTGTAAGGTAGTCCAAAGGTGCGGGAAATTGACTGCAGGTATGCGCGCAGCACGGGAGTGAATGCATGGGAATATGCATCCAGAGTGGGTTGAGTGCAGGAAAAGTGGTCAATGGTTTTGTAGCTTTCCATCACCTATATCAAAAGATGGCCATTGCAAGCCTAGCAGGAATATAATCGTCACACCGTGTAGGGGTTTCCAGATGTTGATGACTCAGGAGTTCTGAGATGCTTCCAGCAGTAGCATGCTGGCTAACATAACACTGAGAGAAGCTGTTGAAGGTTTTGATGATAGGGGTAGAATCCCAGCAGGCAGAAACTAGTCTAGCCGCTCAGAGAGGGTTTGTTGTTTTGGTAGGAGCCATGATAGATGTAAGTATACTCAGAAAGGTGTGAGTTCAAATATACTGTTAAGGTTGCATGCTCAAGGGGGTCGGATCACAAGGGCTTGGCCTCAGCTCGTACGCTGTGCCCCTTTCCCAAGTATGTGCCCTTAATTTCTGGGGGCTAGAACAGTTGTCCGGAGTTTCCGGGATTTGACTAGGGCAGATAATGGATGTCTGGATCTGAAATGTGAGATAAATCTGACGGACGTCTGGATATTACCTGGGCAAGCAGGATAAGACTAATCTGGATAAAGTCCAGACTAGAAACTAACAGAGGATGGACTACCTTTACGGTAGAGTTGGAAATGTAGTCTAGGATGCAATCCTAAGACTCAGAATATGACAAGAGACTTTATCTCAAGTCCTGGAGGACACAGGGATGAGCAGGAACTAAGATGATATTCAAACTGGAGTATTTCCGAGAGTTACAGGAGGTTTATATACTGTAGGTATTATATAGGAATCAGTCAGCAAACATAAAGGCTATGTACAAAGCATATGCAGAGTCTATTAGTAAGTAGGACAGATCACAAATAATGAACACTGGAAATGAAATGTATGTAATGGATCAATAATCAAAGGGAAACATGGTTAACTGGAGTCCGGAGACAGGGGCAGTCTAAATGGGGTTGGGTGCTGATATAGGGTTTTGATTCCAGAAGGGAGATAAAGATAGATCAGATCATTTGAGATCTGGATCTTGGATCTGGATATCTGGAGAAGCAGATTTAGAGTTGAGAGTCCAGAATGGCATATGACAGTATGTCACTGTGCTGCATCTTTGCATTGTTGAAGTCCAATATATTTGAAGGCCACTGCATCCCCCACATCAACTTTGCATTCTATTCAAACCATTTGTCATGGACAGTGAATCAAAGACAGTTTTCTCTGCGATGCATATCATATGCAACTATATTAATGTATGTCAAGGTTTGACACTAGTGCAAACCATGCTCAAGCTCTGGGACCAATCCCTTCACTCATGGTCAATTGCATACAGTGTTGTTGAAGTGAGAATGTGAAGAGACACACTGTCTATTTGCAGAAACAATACAAGTGATGATGCAGCATGGCAATGATGCAGTGCAGTAACAATGCACACACACCCATTCTGACCAATCCCATTTCTATCAAGAGGTTACATACTCCAGGATGGGTTAACATTAGAAGGTGATTGGGGGTGCATTCTGGTGTGTTCAATTGAGTGTGCTAAGCTGTTTCTCCTGCTCTACTGACAATAAAACCTACTTGCCAAAAATCTCCCAATCCTATAAAGAAACAGTATTCTTAGCTGATTGCAAATTATAGAGCAGCACAGCATGATGCAGAGCATTCAAACAGTACTGACAGACCAACAACAAAAATGCACATTCACATTGGTCTGCATAGCATGACACCATATGATGGACATGATGATCAAATAGTCACTAGTAATTCATGCTTTAATACTGTAGACAACAATTCGGAACCATGAGATCCAAAATCTTTGAGCTTGGGGCTGTTGTGTTAAGAACCATGCTCAAGGGAGAGAGAGACTGACTCAGAGGGGCTTGGCCTCAGCCTGTACACTGTGCCCCTTACCCAAGTATGTGCCCTTCATTTCAGAGGAAGTCCAATGATGGTCTAACAAAGTCTGGAGGACTTCTGGAGGAGCACAGGAAATGTCTAGAGGAGTGCAGGAGAGTTCCAGAGGAATGCAGGAAGTGCTCAGGAGAGTTTCCACTGCAAGGTAATACTTCTACAGGAAACAGGATAGAAGGGTAGGAGGTCTGGGGGACAGGAGGACAGAAGGTCCAGAGGACAAGATGTCCGGAGGTACTCAGGACAGGACATGGAGGTATGGAGGGCAGGATGTCTGAGGGTTAGGAGGATGAGTAGGGACGTCTGAAGGTACAGAGGGCAGAACGTCTGAAGGACAGGACATCTGGAGGTCCAGAAGGAATAGGGGCTATGTCGGACAAAGTCTGATGTAGAAGCAAACAGAGGTAGACTACCCTAAGGTAGAGTCAGAGGGACAGGAAGTAGACCAAAGTTTGGAGAGAGAGTAAGTGCTGGAAAGGCAAGACTCCAGCCTAGGGAAGCAATCCCTAGACTTGGGACAGAGACATAGGGGACAAATCTGAAGGTCTGGAATTCTAGCCTAGGGAATCCATCCCTAGGCCTTATGGAAAAGGACAAACTCAGATGGACTGAAGTCCAGAAGAAGATTGGGCAAGTAGAACAGGGTCTAAGATGATATTCTGACTGAGGACTCTACAGGAGTTGTACAGGGGTTATATACTAGAGGATATCCAAGAGGATCAGTAAGCAACAGAGTAAGGCTATGTGTTACAGTGCCCCACTCTTTTCCCATCATCACTGTGGATGCCTTATGGCTGTACTTCTAACGCTTCCTTTTCACTGTGCTGTTTCCTCATGGTCTCCTTTATCTCTGACTCATACTTTGTTTTCCCATGAACCTTCCTCTCTTAGTAGTCATTACCCTTTGCCCAGCTTGGTCTGTGCACAATTCTCTTACATATATAAAGCTTTAGTTACTGCTTGTATTTCCTCTAACTTGAATCTACTCGGTTCTCTTCAATACTTGAACTCTAGCACTTTGGGAAGGAGGCTAGCCATTGTCTCATTTGAACTCTAGATCCTGCAGGAGTCTAGATGATCGCTCCTGAGGGAGGCATTGACTCAATAAAGGCTTAGTCCTTGATCGACCCTGATCCTTGATTCCTTTATTGGAACGATGCTCTATCCAAGTTCATAATAAAAGATTCAAGTTACTTTCAAGCCCCTCCATCTGTAGGGGCTTTACCTTTTGAACCCACGAAACTGATTGATTGCCAAAGTGGCACCTTCCAAGAAAAGCAAGAAGGCTTTCTCTGAATGATCTGGAATTCCCTATAGTCCCTATCCACCCAACTCTCCCAGATGAACCTCTTCATCATGAGGATCCTTTGACACTCCCTACACTCCTGTTCTCCCTACTCTTGCTGTCCCAGGCCCCTCATCTATTACACACTGCACTATTGTTTCTCATTTTGAAACAAGTGCACCAGCACCTGTAGAAGACAGAGATGAAGAAATCCCCGACACTCCACCTGTTGAACTGGTAGCACCACCTAGATTCCCAACTCCTGAACCAGATACCAATACAGACTCAGACTCTGACACCAATGACAACATGCCTAAACCAATCAAAAGAAAGATCTGCACACCACCTGACTTTGATGGAAATTGAGATGGAACCTCAAGGTTCCTTCATCTTGTCACCCTTTATTTAGACACAAACGAAGAAATATATGACACCAACACCAGAAAGATTGCCTTCACCCTTTCTTTTATGAAAGAAGGCACAGCTGCAGCATGGATGGAAGACTTCATTGAACATGCCCAGCAACTTGATCCCACATCCACTCATGGAGAAAAGAATGGATATGGAACTTGGGATGAATTCATCTCCCAGTTTGAAGACACCTTTAACCCAATTGACTCAGCTGGTATTGCACTTCACAAGCTCCATGCCCTTAAACAAGGCAATGACTTAAGCGAGTACATAGCCACATTCCAACAGCTCTGTAATTGAGCTGAGATCTATAGCTTCAATGCTCAGAAAGATTACTTTCTCCAAGGCCTTAAACAGCCACTCATCATGAAACTCTGCAACTCCAGAGAAATTCCTGACACCCTTGACAGAATAGTTAAGAAGGTGATATCCATTGAGAACTCCTATCAGCTTCTCCTTTCCCACAGGCCACAGAACAACAATAGAAACACCTGATTCAATGATCGACGATCCACTCCACATTTCACCCCTAGAAACAATGACCCCAATGCTACGGACATCAATCACCTATCTGAGGCCAAAAAGAAGGAATACATGAAGCAAGGAAAATGCTTCTCTTGTGGAAAGGTTGGTCACAGATCCAATGACCAAGAATTCCATCCCTGAAACAGAGATGCCAGAAAGAATAAAGGAAAGCAAACAGTAAGGCATACAGCACCTAAAGAAGAAAACACCAGCAAGATTGAAGATCTTAGTGCCAGAAGAATGGATTTTTGAACCAGGAGCCTACCACAATGTTAGCCACTCCTTGTATCAATGTATGTATTGCACACGATGTAGGAAAAACTAAGGAATTAAGGGTCCTGGCGACTGTCTTTTCCTCCATACACCCCAATAAATCATTGCAAACCACTGCTGTTGTTGACTGCAGTGCAGCTGCCACATTCATCCATTGGATGTTTGTAAGAAAACATAGAATCAAGACGCATCACTTTAAAACTCCTTTCCCTATCTGAACCACTGATGGAAAGATCTCCAAAGACCCCATCACCCATTATTGTCATCTCACAATCAAGATTGATGATCAACTCATGATTGGAAAATTCAATGTCATGAATATGAGTGACAGTGATATGATCCTCCTTGGGAAACCTTGGCTTTCTGCCATGAACCCTGATATCAACTGGGCTAAAGACACCCTTTGACTTCCTTCTACCCCCAGATCACTCTGATTAGAAGAAGTATTCAAGAAGAAATGGGGCTTCATTCCTTCACCTCATAAAAAAGTCACAATCAAAGAAGAAGACCATGAGCAATTCAAACCCATCTATGCTCCACTTCCTGTAAATGGGAAAAGAACTCTTGAATGCCAAAAAGAAAAGAAGAAAGAAGAAGAACCACTTCCACCCCTTTGGTCAGACCCTGACAAAGACCCACTACCTCAATATGACACCAAAGACAATGTCTGGGATGACATTCCCACCAAACCAACTTTCCTTCGGAAGGTTGACAACCCTGTCACTTACCCCATCAATGATGATGAAGTGCTAATCGAATATGCCAAAGATGGCTCTTCTATTACTCTTTTTGAAAACCTCTCCTTCGACACACCCCTCACATGTGATGGCACTTCTGCCTCTGAGATCCAACAAGCTGCAGCTCTATCTCCCTTAAGAAACTCCTGGATCTATGCACGAAAGACCGAAGAAGACAAGGAATACTTGAAGACTAGCAATAAAGCTCAAGAATTTGCTCTTAAAGATGCCCAAGAAAAGAAGAAGAAAACTTTTGAAGAACTCATCCCTGATTATCTCCATGACTTCACTGATGTTTTTGCCAAAGACGGCTTAAACAAACTTCCCCCATCCCAACCAGGTGTTGATCATAGAATTGAAACCAAACCTGGATATATCCCGAAATCTGCGAAAACCTACCCTTTATCTCCAAAAGAAACCAATGCTGTGAAAGCTTTTCTTGATGAACACATCACTAAAGATTTCATCCAACCTTTGAAATCTCCACAAGCCAGCAGATTCTTCTTTGTAGGAAAGAAAGATGGATCTCTACAACCCTGTCAAGACTATCATTACATCAATGAGTGGACAATAAAGAACACCTATCCCCTTCCCTTGATCCCTCCTCTCATCACCAAGCTAAGAGACACCAAGTACTTCACCAAGATGGACATCTGATCTGGATATAATAATATCTTGATCCACCCTGATGATTGCTGGAAAGCAGCATTCACTACCTCCTTTGGACTTTTTGAACCAGACCAAAGTCATGTTCTTCAGCTTATGCAACTCTCCTGCAACATTCCAAGCCTATATGAATCAGACCTTCCAGAAAGAGATCACTGAAGGCTGGATGATCATTTATATGAACAACATCCTCATTTTCTTGAAAACCCTAGAAGAACACCAGAAATGAACATGCCATATCCTTGATATCATCCAAAAAGAAACCCTTTTCCTGAAACCCAAAAAATGCACCTTTGACACTCAAGAAGTTGATTATCTCAGAATGATCATCTGCCCTGGACAAGTTGCAATGGATCCAGCCAAGTTATCTGGCATTAGTCAATGGACAACTCCAACTTCAGTAAAAGAAGTCCACTCATTCCTTGGATTCTGCAACTTCTATTGCCACTTCATCTCCCTACTACTCCAACCTCACACAACCCTTGATAGATCTGATGAAGAAAGATGCTGTCTTCACATGGTCACAAACATGCACTGACTCTTTTGAGAAACTAAAGCAATGTATCTTGTCAGAACCCATCCTCTGAAACCCTGATCCCTCTTGGCAATTCACTCTTGCCACTGATGCATCACTCATTGCCACTGGAGCAGTCCTCCTTCAGACTAATGAGAATGGCACATATCACCCATGCAGCTATCTCTCCCAATCCTTTAACCCTGCTGAACAAAACTATCAGATCTATGATTGTGAACTCCTTGCTATCATCCGTGCTTTGAAAGCATGGTGTCATTACCTTGAAGGGAACCATCACCCTGTCATCATTGTGGGAAACACAACAAGAAGAGAACTGGAAAGTAGACTTCTAATGTTGGGCTAAATGTGCTATGCCTAGCTGCTATTCAACCCTAAAGGGTTTCTGGACTAAGCTCAGTGCTCAGAGAGGATAGGAAATCATGCTAATAACTCTCTGTCTCAGACTGGTGCTGGTAGGTGGTGAAAACTATGATCATTACATAAGCACCAAAAGTGCGAACATAACACTAAGCAATATCTGCCTATACAAGCCCATAGAATATGAAATCCCTACATCATTTTCACTGATCACAAGAATCTCCTTTATTTCCACTCTGCACAGAACCTCACCCGCTGACAAGCACATTGGCAATTAACCCTGAATGAATTTGATCTTGAACTCCACCATGTCCCAGGAAGCAAACTTGCTGCTCCTGATGCCCTTTCACGCTGTCCTGATCACTCTTCTGATCCCTTGGATAATTCTGATGTCATACTTCTCCCAGATACCATGTTTTCTTGTCTTATTGACAATGACCTCACCAATGCCCTGAAAACCATGGACCCTCTCTCTGACCCTATCATTCTGGCTGCGCAACAAGCCCTTGACGGGTTAAATCCACCCCCTATGAAATCCACCCTCTCTGACTGGAAGTTTGATGATGGTACTTTGTTTTATAAAAACCACGCTTATGTCCCCATTCATCTCCAACACTGCATTTTGCACCTTCACCATGATCATCCCACCACCAGTCACCCTGGGTGCTTTAAAACTGAAAAATTAGTCAAACATGACTATTGGTGGCCTGGAATGGGCACATTTATCCACAAATATGTCAAGGGTTGCACCTTATGTTAGCAAATGAAATCTGACACTCACCCTTCTACACCTTCCTTGAACCCTATCCCTTCCTCTGTGCTTTGCCCCTTCTTGCAGATCTCTGTCAATCTGATCACTGACTTGCCAGAATCTGGCAGTTTTGATTTGGTTATGATCATGGTAGACCATGGCCTTATGAAGGGGGTAATTCTCTCACCATGCAAGAAAACCATTACATCAGAAGGAGTTGCCCAACTCTTTTTCAAGAAAGTCTTTCTTAGATTTGGACTCTACAACAAAATCATTTCTGATAGAGGACCTCAGTTTGCCTCTAAATTCACCAAAGAACTCAGAAGACTCCTCAACTATGAAGTTGCACTTTCCACTGCCTACCACCTGCAAACTGATGGACAAACTGAACGTCTAAATCAGGAACTCAAAACCTACCTCCACATTTACTGCCAATCCACCCCTCTTGATTTGGTAAAGCATCTACCCATGGCCAAGTTCATCCACAACCACCAAAAGCATGATGCCCGCAATGTCTCTCCTTTCCACCTCATGATGGGTTATGAACCCCGAGGAATCCTCTATATTCTCCCAAACTCTGCCATCCCTGCAGCAGAAGATCAAGTCAAATATCTCCAGAAGATCCAAGAAGAAGCCATTTCCTGTCACAATCTCGCCATGCAATGCATGTCTGATCAGACCTTTGGAAAGAAGTTTGAACCCTGGAAGATCAGTAAGAAAGTTTGGTTATCAGCAAAGAACCTTATCACCGGACTACCCACAAAGAAGCTTGCCCCTAAGTGCTATGGCCCTTTCACAGTAGAAGCCATCCTCTCCCCTATCACATTCAAGATCTGACTTCCTGCCTCTTGGAAATCACACCCTGTCTTTCATGCTTCTGAATTATCTTCCTATCAGGAAACAGAAGTCCATGGCCTGAACCACACTGAACCACCCCCTGACATCATCAACAGACAAGAAGAATACAAAATAGAAGCCATTCTCGCCCATAAGGGAAATGTAAAAGGAAAATGACGCTTCCTCATATCATGGAAGGGCTACCCTTCTTTGGATAACTCCTGGCTCCCTGAAAAGGAACTAGACAATGCCCAGGAAATCCTGAAAACCTATAAAGACCGCCTTTGACTCTCTCAACTCCTTACCTAGAAACCTGATCCTAGAATATGCCTTCCTCATGATCTTTGAACTCTTCTCTTGAACTCCATCACTCTCAGCTCAAACTTCACCACAAGCAAGCTCTTGTTGAATCAACCCTTTCTTCTCTTCCTTGTGTTTTACCTTTAGACCATTTCTTTTCTGAAGATATTGTTTCTCTTTCTTTGATGACCATCCACTGCAGTGCAGACCTAGCATCTAGCTACGCCCATACCATTGCAGCTCCTGCTGAAGAAACCACCAAATGCTCCATCATTTATCATATGACCAAGATCAAATCCCTCACTGCTGAACGACTCCTAGATCAAGGGTTCGAGCAAGTGCTCACCCCAGAAATGATCTCTGAAATTTTGAAACTAGAACACTCTGTCTCTGTCGAACCCCTTTGCTTCTCTACCCAAGAAGTCCCTAGATCTCTATCAGAATCTTCCAATGATGACACCCCTGTCCCTGCTCCCTCTCAGCTTGCAGTTCACTCTTCAGGAAACCCATGCTGCACTCAGTGGTAAGAAAAGAAACTCTGTAGCCTTTGGAATAGGCCTCTCTCATCCCATCACACCATCTCCTGCTCCACCTATCATCATTGATGAGGACAAACCAGTATCTTCCTCCAACTCTCGTGCCCCATCTGAAGAAACCTATTGTGATCAAAATGGTGTTGACTATTCCACCATCACCTGTTGATACTGCCAGCAGGAAGGACATCATCAGGTCCATTGTCCTCACTGCTTTTGTCAAGAATGCCATCACCATGCCCCAAAACACCTCACTGCCTATTGTCCCACTCTTTGAGGATGTCATATCATTAATGCCAAACCTGGCTCTTGGGCTTTCCATCATCAACTTAAGATCTATGAAGATAGAAAAGATCTTGAACAAGAGGAGCATGAAAAGCAGTTTGCAAGAGACACTGATTTTGACCCTAACAACTATCAGAATCTTAGTGACTGAAAGTCAGTGACTTCAGACATTAACTGGGGGGTAATGTTACAGTGCCCCACTCTTTTTCCCATTATCACTGCAGATGCCTTATGGCTGTACTTCTAATGCTTCCTTTTCACTGTGCTGTTTCCTCATGATCTCCTTTATCTCTGACTCATACTTTGTTTTCCCATGAACCTTCCTCTCTTAGTAGTCATTACCCTTTGCCCAGCTTGGTCTGTGCACAATTCTCTTACATATATAAAGCTTTAGTTACTGCTTGTATTTCCTCTAACTTGAATCTACTCAGTTCTCTTCAATACTCAAACTCTAGCTCTTTGGGAAGGAGGCTAGCCATTGTCTCATTTGAACTCTAGATCCTGTGGGAGTCTAGATGATCACTCCTGAGGGAGGCATTGACTCAATAAAGGCTTAGTCCTTGATTGACCCTGATCCTTGATTCCTTTATTGGAATGACACTCTATCTGAGTTTGTAACACTATGTATGAGCATGTGGAAACACATTGGTAAGTAAGACAGAACATAGCTAAATGAACTCAGAGATAAAACTAGCACAAGGATCAATCAGCAAGACGGAAACAGAGATAACCAAGAACCAGAAAGGCAGAGATGCCTAAATGGGGATAGGTGCAGGATCTCAGATGGAGGGTGGGAATAGGTCCAGAGATAGTAACAGTTAATATCCAAAGGTCCAGAGATCTGGGGATCTGGAAGGCAGGGCAGAAACAGGACTGAGATATGTGAGGTGGTAGATGTAGTCTGGAATCTGAGAGGAGGTAAAGTCTGGATGTCTTGCTGGACAGAATGTGCATATGGTGGACAGGATAGGGGTGTACAGATCAGGCTAGTAGTGAGGATCTGGAGATTCGGAGCTCAGGGGTAATTCCATAGCAGAGCTAATCCTGCTGAGGTGTGGAGCACATGGCAGGCAGAGGATTTGGGAATGAGTCAGATATGGGGTCTGGAAATAGGTCCAGTGTAAGGAATGAGATTCCTCCAGGTGTAGATTGCCCATATTTCAACTCATGATGATTGGTATAGTGTATGACTCACTAGCTATGACTTTCTTGTGAAATGCGCCAGAGGCGCAACACTTTCCTGTATTACATGATGCATTCCTGCACACATGCTTAGTGTGCTCTTCCTGTGCTCAGTTGCACTTTGTTGCACAGCATCCTGGAGCATCCATCCATTGTCCAACCAGTTCCCTAGTGAGTCCTTCCTCATTTATTCTCATTATCAGACCATATTTAGTATTTGTATGGCATTATTTCATCATGGACCCTGTCCTTATCTCACTTACATACATAGAGCACTCCCTGTTCACTTCTGAGCCCTGGGAGCACACCTAGGCACAGCTTACCTGTGGCCTAGAAAGTTTTTCATACACCTACCACCACCATAGAACAACCACCATCATGTCACTTAGCATCCAGTAGTCATCGTCTAGAGTTAGAATCTATCATCTTCAGTTAGCATGTATCAGTCATTGCCCCAGTCCTCAGCATCAGTCTACTATCATCAGTCTCCACCCAGCAGGTCTCACTTCACGTCTTCACACCATCCTTCAGTCTTTATATGTTCGCACACTGTGTGTACCTTATTCCCACACTTCACACTCTTATGCGCTCAACATTCCCACATGTGTGCTCCCAGCATGCTTCACCAGAGTTGACCTGGTGTCACTTTGTGGATCTTGCTTTCCTTGCTTCCCTTAAGGGTCGAACACATCGCTCGGTGCACTTTGACCAACACCTAGAGAGTCAGTAGGCCTTTTCTCTCACCTCAGAGTGAGAGCCCTCTTTCTTTCTTTAGCTCTGCAGCCTAGCAGAGCTGTTGAACCTTCACTGGAAAGCATGGGAATATGATGGAATCTATGTCTGGCATACAGGATATGACATGTTGTGTTGTTCAGTAGTCACAGTCTTCATTCTGCTTGCAGTTACAGACCTTCTTTGTGAGTACCATGACAAGCAAAAGGGGAAGGATGCAAGGTAGCAGGATCAAAGGGAACCCACTAACAGCTATTATGGCATTAAGAACTGTTCTTGCTCAAGCTTGAACAACTGCATAGCATAGACAACACAATATCATTGGGCAAGGTACATATGTAGCTAGTAAGTAGTGTCCACCATAGGGTTTAGCCCCAATGGATAATCATTCATGTAAATAAGGATAAAAAAGGGAGAAATGAAATTTACATAGTATTGAGTACTGTCATATCCCACAATCTGGACCCACGTTCCATCATATTCCCACACCTTCCGAGCCTACATCTGGACCACACTTCATATCCAACTCATTCCCAGATCCCCTTCCACTGTGTGCTCCACACCTCAGCAGGATCAACTGCACTCTGGATTTACCCCTGAGCTCCGGACCATCAGATCTCCACTGCTAGCCTGAACCATAACCCCCTGTCCCATCCACCCTATGTACACTCCATCCAGCAAGACATTTGGACTTCACCTCATCTCGGATTCTGGACTATATCCACCTTCTCGTATTCCAGTCCTGTATCCACCTTGTCTCCTGGATCCCCAGATCTCTGGACCTATTCCCACCCTCTGTCTGATATCCTGCGCCTATCCCCATTTAGGCATTCTCTGCCTTCCGGCTTTTGGTTACCTCTTGTTCTGTCTTGCTTATTGATCCTTGTACGAGTCCTCATCTCCAAGTTCATTTACTTATGTTCTGTCTTACTTACTAATGTGTTTCCACATGCTCGTACATAGCCCTGCTCCTTTGCTTACTGATCCCCTCAGATATTCTCCAGTATATAACCCCTGTAGATACTCCTGTAGTTTCCTTAGTTTGAATATCAACTTAGACTTGCCCAATCCTCTCTCAGACTTTGGTCCACCTAAGTCTGTCCTACTCATCAGGCCTAGGGATTGATTCCCTAGGCCGGAGCTCCACCTTTCTGGCACTTACCCTCTTTCCAGACTTAGGTCCAACCCTTGTCTTTCCAACTCTACCTTAGGGTAGTCTACCTCTGTTTGTTTCTACATTGGACAGAGTCCAATGTAGCCCCTATTCCTTCTGGACCTCTGGGTGTCCTGTCCTTTGGACATCTCACCCTCTGTACCTTTGGATGTCCTGTCCTCCTAACCCTCAGATGTCCTATTCTCCTGTCCTTTGGACATCCTATCCTCCTGTCCTCTGGACCTTTGGACCCTCAGACCTCCTATCCTTTCATTCTGTTTCCTGTAGAAGTATTACCTTGCAGTGGGAACTCTCCTGAGCACTTCCTGCACTCCTCTGGAACTCTCCCATGCTCCTCTGGAAGTCCTCTGGACTTTGTCAGACCATCATCAGACCTCATATGAAATGAAGGGCACATATGTACTCAGGTAAGGGGCACAGCATATGAGCTGAGGCCAAGCCCCTCTGAGTCAGTCTCTCTCTCCTTTGAGCAACATGGTTCTTAACAGACAGGGGAAGTCTAAATGGGGTTGGGCACTGATATAGGGTTTGGATTCCAGAAGGAAGATAAAGATAGATCAAATCATTAGAGATCTGGATCTTGGATCTGGATACCCAGAGAAGTAGATTTAGAGTTGAGAGTCCAGAATGGCATATGACACTGACCTAGACATTGCCAATAGCTCCTGCAGCAAAAACATGGAAATTGTACTTCATGAATGTGAGGCTCTGTTCTTGTCCACACCTATGATGATGGAACCCACATATCCACCAGCATATGTTCTTATTCAGCTTGATGATCTTAGGCTGAAGTGCACATTTACCATTATCTTTGGGAACCACCTGAAGTCCATAAGAAGATAGCTGCCTCTCACACCAGCATACTTATTCACAGACTTTTTTTTTTGGATCCTTGTTTATTGTCCTTTGGGGTGGTGTAAGGAATGAGATTCCTCCAGGCATAGATTACCCATATTTCAACACACGATGATTGGTACAGTGCATGACCCACTAGCTATGACTTTCCTATGAAATGTGCCAGAGGTACAATGCATTCCTGTGCACGTGCTTAGTGTGCTCTTCCCATGCTCAGTTGCCTTATGTCACACAGCATCTGGGAGCATCCATCCATTGTCCAACCAGTTCCCTAGTGAGTCCTTTCTCATTTATTCTTATTATCAGACCATATTTGAGCACTCCCTGTTTGCTTCTGAGCCATGGGAGTGTGCCTAGGCACAGCTTACCTGTGGCTTAGGAAGTTTTCATACACCTACCAAGCACCATCATGTCAGTAGTCACCTAGAGTCAGAATCATTATCTTCAGTCAACATGCTTCAGTCATTGCCCTAGTCCTCAGCAGCAAGTCTATCATCATCAGCCTCCATTCAGCAGTCTTAGTTCACGACATCACACCATCTATCAATCTTTTATACATTCACGCACTGTGTGCACCTTATTCCCATGCTTCGTGCTCCTATGCACTCAACATTCCCATGCGTGTGCTTCCAGCACACTTCACCAGAGTTGACCCAGTGTCACTTTGTGGATCTTGCTTTCTTTGCTTCCCTTAAGGGTTGAACATATTGCCTGGCGCACTTCGACCAACAATTTAGAGAGTCAGTAGGCTTTCTCTCACCCCAGAGTGAGAGTCCCTCTTTCTTTCTTTAGCTCTGCAAGCCTAGCAGAGTGGTTGAACCTTCAGCAGGGCCCTATGGTGGATACTATGTACAGTGGTTTATGCTATTCTATTTGTATGTGCTTTGTCCCTGGTGTGTCGATGCTCTGCAATGGTCCATGCTTGTGCAGGGACAGTGATACCATCTTAAGGTGTAAAGTTAGTGTTACATGGTATTTTTTGTTCTCTTTCTGTTAAGAACCATGCTCAAAAGAGAGAGAGACTGACTCAGAGGGGCTTGGCCTCAGCTCATACACTGTGCCCCTTACCCAAGTATGTGCCCTTCATTTCAGAGGAAGTCCGATGATGGTCCAATGAAGTCCGGAGGACTTCTGGAGGCTGGCTACTCTGGTGGAGAGTGTGGGAGGACTTCTGGAGGAACGTGGGAAACGTCCGGAGGAGCGTGGGAAATGTCCAAAGGACAGGATGCCCAGAGGTATGAGGGACAGGAGGTCCGGAGGTACAGAAGACAGGAGGTCCGGAGGTCCGGAAGGAATAGGGGCTACATCAGACAAAGTCCAATGCAGAAGCAAACAGAGGTAGACTATCCTAAGGTAGAGTCAGAGGGACAGGAAGTGGACCTAAGTCTGGAAAGAGGGTAAGTGCTGGAAAGGCAAGACTCCAGCCTAGGGAAGCAATCCCTAGACTTGGGACAGAGACATAGGGGACAAATCCAAAGGTCTGGAATTCTGGCCTAGGGAGTCCATCCCTAGGCCTTATGGAAAAGGACAAACTCAGATGGACTGAAGTCCAGAAGAAGATTGGGCAAGTCTAAGGTGATATTCAAACTGAGGACTCTACTGTAGTTGTACAGGGGTTATATACTAGAGGCTATCTGAGAGGATCAGTAAGCAAAGGAGTAAGGCTATGTATGAGCATGCGGAAACACATTGGTAAGTAAGATGGAACATAACTAAATGAACTTGGAGATGAAACTAGTACAAGGATCAATCAGCAAGATGGAAACAGAGATAACTGAGAACCAGAAAGGCAAAGATGCCTAAATGGGGATAGGCACAGGATCTCAGATGGAGGGTGGGAATAGGTCCAGAGATAGTACAGTTAATATCCAGAGGTCCGGAGATCTGGGGATCTGGAAGGCAGGACAGGAACAGGACTGAGATATGTGAGGTGGTAGATGTAGTCCGGAATCTGAGAGGAGGTAAAGTCCAGATGTCTTACTGGACAGAATGTGCATAGGGTGGACAGGATAGGGGATCCAGGAATAAGTCAGATATGGGGTCCGGAAATAGGTCCTGGAAAGCATGGGAATATGATGGGATCTATGTCTGGCATATGGGATATGACACTTTCTTATTCTTTCCCTCATTCTTCCTTCTTCCTCCTAACCATTACTTCTTCTCTGGGGGGTGATATCGCTAAATATCTGTTCTAGTTTCTTGGTGCATGCAATGAACTTGAGTGTGGCTCTGATTCCTTTGCTTTTGCTTAGTAGATACTTGACATTGAGCTGGCATGGTGTCTTACTACTTGAGGGTCTTATATAAGTTGAGGTGAAATACAATGACTATCATAATTGTACTTCAATAAGACTAAGGTGCCAGCTCCTCAAGTTCATGGTCAATGGATTTTCTACTTCTCAGTTGATAACGTGTTGTTTGTGGGTGGCCAAAGGGTAATAAATTACTTCTTTGCTAGATCACTTCTTGATAGTAAAGGGAAGTATATATTTTGTCAGGTTAACTTAAACCTAGTAGGTAATATGGACCTCTGCTGATTTGAATATGATAGACTGTTGTATAGGTGATCCCTGTAAGATAGCATACAACCAATCTAGACTAGAAATACTATAGTTTTCAAAGGCAATCTTGAGGCCTTCACTTTCTTCATAATCTCACACTATTGAGACAGAAAGAGGGAAAACTCCTGCACTTCAAATCTTACAAATCTCATGGTTTGAGACAAGAAAGAAGAGGGAAAAACTTGTTGATTATGTGAGAATGGAGTCCTTATATACATTTTAGAAACCATCCTTACTAAGCAATGACTCATCACTGGATTGGTAAGAATATGCTTACAAACCAAGCCTTTTGGTGTGCTGAATCAGCTGCTTACTAAAGTACATGAGTAAAATATTACAAAGCATGACAAATCATGACAAAACATGATAAGTCATGGAAAAATCCTTACAAATCAGAATATTACCAGTCACATGACATGCTTACAAACATATCTGAGTGGTTCACTGATGTAATCAAGTGGCTGAAACTATAAATACAAGTAAACAAATAAAGGGAAATAGATGACTGAGCTCATGAGTGAGAAACATCTTCATACACTCTCCTAATCATCTTCTTCTATACTTCTTCTTATACATGTCATGGTATGAACTCCATACCATGCACAACAACAGTCCCACTTCCATGCCTAGTGTGGTGCATTGTCTGGCATATTTGGGGCATGTCATCAGGGAATGGTGGACTGACTCTCCATGTGCTTGGCAACCCAGACATGTTGCCAATGGCATTCTAGCTATGTAGTGAAGGTGTTTGTTGAGTGTGATGAGTCCTGTGCACAGTTGGAATACTAATGAGCTGTGCTTCCTTGATAGATCTTTGATTTTGCTTGTGAATTTCTTGGATGGGGCTTTCTGGTCAATAGATTGAAGGTGAGTGTAGCAGGGGAATTCTTTCATGACAGTGGCGGCCCCACTCTTTACTTTGCTGTAGAATTGCTGTTTCAGCATGGATTTGCTAAGTGGGAGTGTTCTGATCATTTTGTTTCTAGTTAAGAATGACACTGGGAGCTCATCTATTCACAGACTTGGCCAGTCACCAACCAATGTAAGGGTCATTGGAGGACCTTGTATCCACCCATGATATTAGCCCATCACTAGTGTATGACAAGAACTGCGCTTTCATCCCACTCCAGACTGCAGTATGAAGGGTTTACATAGCTTTTTGTCATCATTGTATCAACAAATTGAAGCACAACATTTTTAACATTGTTTTATGAGAACTCATTGTGCTGTCATCGCCTGCAGCTGTGTCAAGCAGCCCCTCCACCTTGCTGCCTCAATGCGGATGGGCCTTCCACTAAATAACACAATAAAAGAGAGAGAAAACTATCACCAATGGCTCTGGGTCTTCATTTTCACAGTAATATTGCAGAGGCAGAATGCAGGATCATGTACGTGTAATATGTGATGCTGTACTTCAATACAGATTACCAACATGCTTGATATGCCAGTGAAGCTGAAGGATCCCAGCAGTTTATAGAACCATATGTGTAACAAAGCTGTATCTTTTTATTAATACTGTATGAAATCCTTGCCCTACATATATTACATTGTACAAACACAGTAAAACAAGGTTCCTGCAATGAAGATCTGCCTTACCCTGTAGATGATTTCAAACTGAACAAAGATCCAGCATGCCACAACACTGTACCAAAAATAATCAGAATGATATCTTGCTTATCATCATGTTGCTATGGCAGTAAGTATTACCTGCTAGAACTGACTTGCCAAAGTGTGCCAAGTGAGAATGAAACTAGCCAGTCCAAATTCAACTCCATACCCTGGCTTACCTCAACTGCAGTAGCACTGTGAGAATAGGGATTATGTTCAAAAGGAATGAAACTGTGACATGACATTATAGATCATGAAAGCAATGTCCCATTTCTGGGTGTGCTGAGGTGTATGGGTCAGCCATATGGCAGGTATGCATAATGTATACTTACAGCACCAGTCAAAATGACATGTACACAGGTGGCTGATTGCATGTGTACATGACAATACACTGAGTTCAACATATTTGCTAGTGGTTAGAACCTTCAATGAAAATTATGAACTTTGAATCTGAAAGGAAAGGTCATTGTCATACTTTTATGAATTACTGAGGCTCTGGTACATCATTGAAAAGGAGTGATTGTCTTTCTTCCTTCTAATCAGTCTATCTAGGAGAGCCTATCTTACCAGTGCATCACGATTTCACTGAAATGCTTTTTGTAGTATGAATTGATCTGGGTGAGCAGTTTCATATAAGATGGGCAGGATGCCATAGTTCATAATTCAGGTCAGAAACACTGTTCTCTCATGACTGCTCTATATATCATTGTATGTCGCCTATATGAATCCACAAACACAATGAGCAACTCATGCCAATCTCAAAATATTCTAAGTGTGCTGCATTGGATTACTGTACTCTGTGTAAGTTCACAAGACTATCAAGTCAGCATTGAACTAATAAGCTATCTCTCATATTCAGCAGCAATGTGTTGTGTATGTCTCACAATACACTGTGTTCCTTTCTCCTGACTGATAGCATTCAGTGAATCTCCTGGGAGTCTTGGAGACAGCCATGGTGAGCATACTTTGCACTGATATCTACCAATTAATTACACTCCTATGTAGGGGTGAGCAAAATTCTTGGCCAGCTTGTTGATTGAACATGTTGACTGAAACAGTTGTAAATTTCTTGAGGCATTCAGTCATGTGAGGCTCATCATCAGATGGTCCTTTTCAGGCAGTGTTATGAACCTCACTTTATTGTGGATGATTTTTATTGTAAATCCCATGCTGAGTAGTGAGCCACCCAACTGTGGTACCTCAGTGATATCAGTTCAGCTGATGTATCATACAAGTCATCATGATCACTCAGTTACATGCTATGCATGAGTGATCTAAAAAGATGCTCATCTTTCTCATTGTAACCTTCTGCTTTGTCCTGGTTGCCTGTGGAGTGCTTAGTGCAATAGGATCCACCTATACTCCAACAAGTAAGTTTTATTCCTGAATGAAAGACTCAAGTGCACCATGCTCATGCAACAAATGTCAGACATCATCATTCTCAATGGCACACAGTGCATTTCTGTAGTCAACACAGGCAAACAACTTATAATACTCGAGTGTTATGTAGTTGCAACTATATGGCACATACTCACAATGTGTCTTGCAATCTGGATTTTTGCAAAACATTTTCGTGAACTGCAACCACCATTAGTGGGACAGGCCTTCATTGGGGATTGTTTCATGATGTTAATGAAAACCCAGGTACTCTATTTGCAACATGAGCTCTTTGATTTGAATGCAGTTGGTCTTTTTGCTGAATTTTCCTATGTGCTAGCTTTATTGTTGGCTGTTACCTCAACATTGGCTTGATATCTCCAATGGTCTTGGTATGCTGATCCATAGATGTCATTTACATTTGAGCCCTCATCATTGTTACTGTAGGATGCATCTCTCATGGGAGCTCAGATTTATTGGGGTCTTCTTGAACTCATCACGCTCCTCCAGATGTTTGTGGTAGGACTAGGGTCTCATCCTTAGCATTCAAAAATACCATGCTGACCTCCTGCCAAACCTTGAGGATGGAACATTTCAAATGACTGCAATCACCTTTGAGCCATTACAAATGTCAACTGACAGTGACATGTAGGAAATATCTCCTGATCAGCACCTGTCAGATACTCTGTACTTGTTAAGAACCATGTTGCTCAAGGGGGAGAGAGACTGACTCAGAGGGGCTTGGCCTCAGCTTGTATGCTGTGCCTCTTACCCGAGTATGTGCCCTTCATTTCATATGAGGTCCGATGATGGTCTGACAAAGTCTGGAGGACTTCTGGAGGCTGGCTACTCTGCTGGAGAGCACTAGAGGACTTCTGGAGGAGCATGAGAAACATCCAGAGGAGTGTGGGAGAGTTCCAGAGGAACACAGGAAGTGCTCAGGAGAGTTCCCACTGCAAGGTAATACTTCTACAGGAAACAGGATGGAAGGATAGGAGGTCTGAAGGTCCGGAGGACTGGAGGACAGGAGGACAGGAGGACAGGAGGACAGGAGGACAGGAGGACAGGAGGACAGGAGGACAGGAGGACAGGAGGACAGGAGGACAGGAGGACAGGAGGACAGGAGGACAGGAGGACAGGAGGACAGGAGGACAGGAGGACAGGAGGACAGGAGGACAGGAGGACAGAGGACAGAAGAACAGGATGTCTGAAGGTACAGAGGGCAGGATGTCTGAAGAACAGGAGGATAGGATGTCCAAGGGTTAGGAGGACGGAACATCTGAAGGTACAGAGGGCAGAACATCCAAAGGACAGGATGCCTGGAGGTACAAGGGACAGGAGGTCCGGAGGTCCAGAAGGAATAGGGGCTACATCGGATGAAGTCTGATGTAGAAACAAACAGAGGTAGACTACCCTAAGGTAGAGTTGGAGAGACAAGGGTTGGACCTAAGTCTGGAAAGAGGGTAAGTGCCAGAAAGGTGGAGCTCCGGCCTAGGGAATCAATCCCTAGGCCTGATGAGTAGGACAGACTTAGGTGGACCAAAGTCCGAGAGAGGATTGGGCAAGTCTAAGTTAATATTCAAACTAAGGAAACTACAGGAGTATCTACAGGGGTTATATACTGGAGAATATCTGAGGGGATCAGTAAGCAAAGGAGCAGGGCTATGTACGAGCATGTGGAAACACATTAGTAAGTAAGACAGAACATAAGTAAATGAACTTGGAGATGAGGACTCATACAAGGATCAATAAGCAAGACAGAACAAGAGGTAACCAAACACCAGAAAGGCTGAGATGTCTAAATGGGAATAGGCGCAGGATATTGGACAGAGGGCAGGAATACATCCAGAGATAGTTATGGTTGATATCCAGAGGTCTGGAGATCTGAGGATCCAGAAGGTGAGGTGAATACAGGACTGGGATATGATGAGGTGGATATAGTTCAGAATCTGAGATGAGGTGAAGTCTGGATGTCTTGCTGGATGGAGTGTGCATAGGGTGGATGGGGCAGGGGGTATGGATCAGGCTAGCAGTGGAGATCCGATGGTCCAGAGCTCAGGGGTAAATCCAGAGCAAAGTCAATCCTGCTGAGGTGTGGAGCACACAGTGGAAGGGGATCTGGGAATGAGTTGGATATGAAGTGGGGTCCAGACATAGGCTTGGAAGGTGTAGGAATATGATGGAATGTGGGTCCGGATTGTGGGATATGACTGTCATATGCCATTCCAGACCCTCAACTCTAAATCTGCTTCTCTGGACATCCGGATCCAAGATCCGGATCTCCAATGATCTGATTTATCTTTATCTCCCTTCCAGAATCTGTTATGAACTCGGATAGAGCGTCGTTCCAATAAAGGAATCTAGATCAAGGTTGATCAAGGACTAAGCCTTATCGAGTCAATGCCTCCCTCAGGAGCAATCACTTAGACTCCCACAGGATCTAAGGTTAATGGGACAATGGCTAGCCTCCTTCCCAAGGAGCTAGAGTTCGAGTATCGAGGAGAACCAAGTAGATTCAAGTTAGAGAAAATACAAGTGGTAACTAGGGTTTATATATGTAAAGGAATCATGCACAGACCATGCTGGGCAAAGGGTAACTAGTACTGGAAATGGAAGGTTCGTGGGAAAACAAAGTATGAGTCAGAGATAAGAGAGACCATGAGGAAACAGCACAGTGAAAAGGAAGCATTAGAAGTACAGCCATATAGGAGTCCGCAGTGATGATGAGAAAAAGAGTGGGGCACTGTAACAGAATCCAAACTCTATATCAGTGCCCAACCCCATTTAGACTTCCCCTGTCTCCAGACTCTGGTTAACTATGTTTCCCTTCTGATTATTGATCCATTACATACATTTCATTTCCAATATGCATTATTGGTGATCTGTCCTACTTACTAATAGACTTTGCATATTGTTAAGGTCGTGTGCTCAAGGGGGTCAGATCACAAGGGCTTGGCCTCAGCTCGTATGCTGTGCCCCTTTCCCAAGTACAGTGGCTCAACAAACTGTCCACATGTTTTTGCATTTTTTACTATTTACAATATTGTGTGAGAATATATAAAGACCTCAGTGACATGCTAATACCATATTGTAGTGCTGCTTCAGGGCTTTGGATTGAGCACCACATCGTGAGAATCAGAGGAGATATGGTGGAGATACAAGGCTTACAAAATCATGACTCATGCAGACAGTTTTTTGAGCACATATTAAAACTATATAAATCATCATTTATGACACCATAACAATCATGCCACCATTAAATAAATTATAAAGTGGTGTCATTATGTCATTTTAAAACCATATCTAACTATACAAACCAAAAATTTCCATATGTCATGGTTATATTCACCATGAAAGCCACCCCCCCTGCTCAAAGGGATAATATCCTCTCTCTTTCCTATTCTGGCCTCTCTGCTTGTCAAATTTCCTCTAGAACTGGAGTATCCAAGTCCACTGTGGCCAAGTTCATCAAAGAAAGTCACACAGACAAGGAAAACTTCTGTGAAGGGCGTCCATCCAAGCTCACCTCTACTGATAGGAGGGCTATTATTCAACATATCACTACAGGAAAGGCTGATAATGCTGTCCAGGTCACCTATTACATCAATTCCACCATCACATTCCCTGTCTCTTCACACACTGTGAGAAATATTCTCAAGACAGCTCATCTCAGGTCAGTAACAAGGAAGAAAAGGCTTTCCTCTCTATCACACATATACAGAGAGGACTAGCACCCTTCTTTTTCACATATATACCTTGCCATCTGACCCAATCCTATTTATTGTGGTCTTATATGATCATATAACATGCTTCCAGTCCATGTAATCCAATTCTGATGGGCTAAGGCAAAGGTTAGTCATCTCTGTTTATGTGTGATAGAGAGGAAAGCCTTTTCTTCCTTGTTACTGACCTGAGATGAGCTGTCTTGAGAATATTTCTCACAGTGTGTGAAGAGACAGGGAATGTGATGGTGGAATTGATGTAATAGGTGACCTGGACAGCATTATCAGCCTTTCCTGTAGTGATATGTTGAATAATAGCCCTCCTATCAGTAGAGGTGAGCTTGGATGGACGCCCTTCACAGAAGTTTTCCTTGTCTGTGTGACTTTCTTTGATGAACTTGGCCACAGTGGACTTGGATACTCCAGTTCTAGAGGAAATTTGACAAGCAGAGAGGCCAGAATAGGAAAGAGAGAGGATATTATCCCTTTGAGCAGGGGGGGTGGCTTTCATGGTGAATATAACCATGACATATGGAAATTTTTGGTTTGTATAGTTAGATATGGTTTTAAAATGACATAATGACACCACTTTATAATTTATTTAATGGTGGCATGATTGTTATGGTGTCATAAATGATGATTTATATAGTTTTAATATGTGCTCAAAAAACTGTCCGCATGAGTCATGATTTTGTAAGCCTTGTATCTCCACCATATCTCCTCTGATTCTCACGATGTGGTGCTCAATCCAAAGCCCTGAAGCAGCACTACAATATGGTATTAGCATGTCACTGAGGTCTTTATATATTCTCACACAATATTGTAAATAGTAAAAAATGCAAAAACATGTGGACAGTTTGTTGAGCCACTGTATGTGCCCTTAATTTCCAGGGGCTAGAACAGTTGTCCGGAGTTTCTGGGATTTGACTAGGGTGGATAACAGACATCCGGATCTGAAACATGAGATAAATCTGACAGATGTCCAGATGTTACCTGGGCAAGTGGATAAGACTAATCCAGACGAAGTCCGGACTAGAAACTAACAGAAGATGGACTACCCTCAAGGTAGAGTTGGAAATGTAGTCTAGGATGCAATCCTAAGACTCAGAATATGACAAGAGACTTATCTTGAGTCCAGAGGACACAGGAATGAGCAGGAACTAAGATGATATTCAAACTGGAGTATTTCTGAGAGTTACAGGAGGTTTATATACTGTAGGTATCATATAGGAATCAGTCAGCAAACACAAAGGCTATGTACGAAGCATATGCAGAGTCTATTAGTAAGTAGGACGGATCACAAATCATGAACACTGGAAATGAAATGTATGTAACAGATCAATAATCAAAAGGGAAACATGGTTAACCAGAGTCCAGAGACAGGGGCAGTCTAAATGGGGTTGGGTGCTGATATAGGGTTTGGATTCCGGAAGGGAGATAAAGATAGATCAGATCATTTGAGATCCGGATCTTGGATCTGGATATCCAGAGAAGCGGATTTAGAGTTGAGAGTCCAGAATGGCATATGACACATATGCTTCGTACATAGCCTTTGTGTTTGCTGACTGATTCCTATATGATACCTACAGTATATAAACCTCCTGTAACTCTTGGAAATACTTTAGTTTGAATATCATCTTAGTTCCTGCTCATTCCTGTGTCCTCCAGACTTGAGCCAAGTCTCTTGTCATATTCCAAGTCTTAGGATTGCATCCCAGACTACATCTCCAACTCTACCTTAGGGTAGTCTACTCCCTGTTAGTTTCTAGTCTGGACTTTGTCCAGATTAGCCTTATCCACTTGTCCAAGTAACATCCAGATGTCCATCGGATTTATCTCATGTTTCAGATCTGGACATCCATTATCCACCCTAGTCAAATCCCAGAAACTCCAGATGACTGTTCTAGCCCCTGGAAATTAAGGGCACATACTCAGGAAAGGGGCACAGCATACAAGCTGAGGCCAAGCCCTTGTGATCTGACCCCCTTGAGCATGCAACCTTAACAGTCAGTTTCCATATTGAAAGTCACCATCACCTGCATTCCAATTGCTGATTCTGCTCTATTTGGTAGGGCAGCTATCGCTCAGAAGGTCAACCCATCAATAATCACCATTATAGACATTGCGACACCACCTACAGGCTACCATGGGCATCACACTATCACAAGCTCAAGCCTCATGGCAGAGAAGAATTGAAGATGAAAGGCTGGCAAAGATGGACCAAGAGATGAATGCAACAGTGTGTTAAGAACCATGCTCAAGGGAGAGAGAGACTGACTCAGAGGGGCTTGGCCTCAGCTCATACACTGTGCCCCTTACCCAAGTATGTGCCCTTCATTTCAGAGGAAGTCTAACGATGGTCCAATGAAGTCCGGAGGACTTCCAGAGGAGCATGGGAGAGTTCTGGAGGAGTGCAGGAAGTGCTCAGGAGAGTTCCCACTACAAGGTAATACTTCTACAGGAAACAGGATGGAAGGATAGGATGTCCGGAGGTCCAGAAGTATGGAGGACAGGAGGGTGGAATGTCTGGAGGTCCAGAAGGAATAGGGGCTACATTGGACTTCATCTGATGTAGAAGCAAACAGAGGTCGACTACCCTTAGGTAGAGTCGGAGAGACAGGAAGTGGACTAAAGTCCAGAAAGAGGGTAAGTGCCAGAAAGGCAAGACTCCAGCTTAGGGAAGCAATCCCTAGACTTGGGACAGAGACATAGGGGACAAATCCAAAGGTCTGGTGTAGAGACTCACACCTCTGTATGCCTGTAGAGCCCAATATTGCAATGTATCTGCATGCAGTTCACAGCATGAACTCACAGCATCATTCCCTATATCATTCCTTCACTCAGCCTATACATGCGTGATCTTCCTGTGCATTGCGCAATGCGCGTGCTACTCTCCTGCGACACATTCCTGCACGCTGTCCACATGCGCTTTCCCACACTTCATCGCCCATCATCCAGGAGCATCCATCCATTGTCCAGCAAGTCCTACTAGTACGTTTTTCACATTTATTCTTATCATGACACCATATTCCATCATGGACCCTTACTTACATATACCTTCTTCATTCCTGCGCCTTACTTGTGTCAGCTCCGCATCATGGGAGTGCGCTTAGTCGCCTTTTGCATGATAGCATTCGCATTTTTGATCACTTAGTTAGCTACCACTTAGTATCCCTTAGCATCCCTCAGCATAGTGCATGCATTTTTGAGCCATAGTCAGTAGCATTTTTGACAATCACACTCTATCATCATCACATTTGTCATCCCCACACCCATCAGTATCAGTCATCATCTTCCTCTAGTCCCCATTGCATTCCTAGCCCTTTGCGCACTTTCACCTATTAGCATGCGACTTTCCCACGCTTCGTGCATCCTACCACTCTCTGCACACGCCTTCGCCTCTGTGCACATGACTTTCCCATGCTTTGTGCAACCTGTGGATGTGTTGCACTCACTTCCCCTTGGGTCAAATGCACTTGCCTTTGCGAAGTATAGCAGCCATAGGCAGAGCTGAGACAACCACACTTATACTCTGACTTGGCATCCCTTGTAGTGCCATAGCTTAGTAGTTGATTCCTTCAACTGGAGCCCACCATGAGGGTTTCTTGTGTTTCTAGGCTCTTTATGCTCACCAACAATCCCCCAAAGTCACCTTTTACCCAACCACAGTCATTCATTACCAGCTTCTCCCATATTCCCCCAGTTTTCAGCCTCTCCTCCTCCTACCATCGCACTGATAGGCCCTTTTCCCACGCACGTCTGGACCAAGCCTCTCACAAACTTAGATCTGTATTCCCCTCGTCCAGGCCATCACTTTGAGCCCTGGGTCATCAGTTTTGGAGCAGTAGTTGTGGAGATATCGAGTTTTCGCATTTTGAGAAGTTGAGGAGAGATAAGGATTTTCTGGGAGTACCAAGGCCTGTCTCATCTAGCTCTCCTGGCCATCCACCTTCACTCAGTGGCTCTGTCCATCACCCCAATCAGCTTTTTGATAGGCCCAGCCCTTGTTGTCCTGCACCATACCCTCTCCTCCTCCTCCCTTTGTGCACTCCTCCCATAATTCCGCTCTCACCAGCCCATTTCTCATTGTGCACCCCTCAACCCTATACTCATTCTGACCGCGTTGATCACCTCTTTCCATCCCGCCTATCCACTCCTCGATACGTCCACGCCCTCGCCCGCTATCCGCACTTCTCGCATTTTCCACCCTTTCCTACCATTTCTCTCATATCTCGCCCATTCCTCCACCAAACCCAGTCGACCCTATACTCATTTCAAAGCTCTCACTCGCCACTTTCCTATCCAGCTACTTCCCATCATCATCCTTGCAACCAATCTCGCATTTTTATCGTTTTTCATCATCATTATATGTCCCCCATGTGCCTAAGCAGTCCACTGAACAAGCGGTCAGTGAAACAGGTGCTGGGGATCATCCATTTATTGTCTTGCCTGACCCTCATACAGAAAAGCGGTTCACTGAACAAGCGGTCAGTGAAACATGTGTTGAGGACCATCAGGTTACTTTTTCTTAGTTTAGTTTAGTTTTGGTTTGCATGAGTAGATGACTGGGGACAGTCATGATCTAAAGCCCCCATGAGATGTAGGGATTTCATATTCTGTGGGCTTGTATAGGCAGATATTGCTTAGTGTTATGTTCGCACTTTTGGTGCTTATGTAATGATCATAGTTTTCACCACCTACCAGCACCAGTCTGAGACAGAGAGTTATTAGCATGATTTCCTATCCTCTCTGAGCACTGAGCTTAGTCCAGAAACCCTTTAGGGTTGAATAGCAGCTAGGCATAGCACATTTAGCCCAACATTAGAAGTCTACTTTCCAGTTCTCTTCTTGTTGTGTTTCCCACACCAGAATTCTGGCCTAGGGAATCCATCCCTAGGCCTTATGGAAAAGGACAAGACTCAGATGGACTGAAGTCCAGAAGATGGTTGGGCAGATCTAAGATGATATTCAGACTGAGGACTCTACAGGAGTTGTACAGGGGTTATATACTAGAGGATATCCAAGAGGATCAGTAAGCAACAGAGTAAGGCTATGTATGAGCATGTGGAAACACATTAGTAAGTAAGACGGAACATAACTAAATGAACTCAGAGATGAAGACTCATACAAGGATCAATCAGCAAGATGGAAACAGAGATAACCAAGAACCAGAAAGGTGAAGATGCCTAAATGGGGATAGGCACAGGATCTTGGATGGAGGGTGGGAATGGTCCAGAGATCTGGGGATCTGGAAGGTAGGGCAGAAACAGGACTGAGATATGTGAGGTGGTGGATGTAGTCCAGAATCTAAGAGGAGGTAAAGTCCAGATGTCTTGCTGGATGGAATGTGTGTAGGGTGGACAGGATAGGGGTGTACATATCAGGCTAGTAGTAAAGATCTGGAGCTCCAGAGCTCAGGGGTAAATCCAGAGCGGAGTCAATCCTGCTGAGGTGTGGAGCACACAGTGGAAGGGGATCTGGGAATGAGTCAGATATGGGGTCTGGAAATAGGTCCAGAAAGCGTGGGAATATGATGGGATCTATGTCTGGCATATGGGATATGACACAGTGATAGAATACAAAGACACATAGATGTGCATATGCATTGTATACATCAGCTATAGGGGCATCAGCAAAACCCTAAGTTAAGGTCCCCCCATTTACAGCACTACATAGTACCATACAGCACTGTAAAAGGGGGGACCTTAACTCAGGGTTTTGCTGATGGGCAAGGATACAAGCTCAAGTCTATATGGATGGCTCATGATATTGATAGCGACCTAATTTGTCCCCAGTGTACAAATTGCTAAGAGCTCAGTTCGAGGGATAGCATAAAGGGTGTAAAGTATTCCAGTCACTTGAATTACATAATTAACTAGGGGTTGGCGTTGCTGACTTTTTACCTTGCAGAGCTCTTTCGCTTAATTTGACTTGCCCACAATGTCAACAGGGCCAAATATCTTTGATTACTTGCCATTCAGACGCACAACATTCTGAGCATGATACAAAAGGCTGTAAACTTTCATATGGGTCCATATTCACCTTCATTAAAATGTCTCTTGGCGTCTTCTACCAGTTCTCACATTCTTTCGTCTTCTATATGAAGATCTTCCAAAGGGTGTCAAAGGGGTCTATGATGCAGCTTAGCGTGTTCGAATTGCTGAAGACTTCCAACACCAAATGTGCTTTTATATTTAGTATGTTTAATTTGTTATGTGCATTATTTATTGTTGATGAGTGTCTTATCAGTCAAACACCAATCTCGCGGCACTCCTCATATCTTCATTCAGACTGTGGCCACTGTCCAAGAAGCCTTTGAGTCTAGTGGGTCTCGAATGATTTATACAGACTCTCCTACCATCCTTGCAGATCAAGTGTTATGTGCAGATCCAGAGTTTAATCATATGTCAGTTAGTTATATGTTGGCGTCTTTTACCCTAATTTATTACTGAGGAATCACTCAGAAAATGGCACGCGACTTAGATACTACAGTGGTGTATGCAGATACACTTCTGTTAGCAGAACAGTTGAGAGATGCTGCTCTTAAAATTCCTCGAGTGGTCAGTTAAGAAATTGGTGCTTGGGCTGTTTGTCTGACAATTAACTTATGGACTTTCTGTGTTCTCTTTTGCCGCATTTTTGATAATGGTCATGTTGTTTGTTCGTTGTATTGTCCACTGTGAATGAAGTCCATGACACCTGTTGTGATGACATAATCTGAGTTAGTCATTTGCTCGTATCTAATTGCGGAATGCGCCAGGCTGTTGACTTTCATACAGAAATGACGGCAAGCAGCTACATTTGTAGAATCGCAGGTCAGACAATCAATTGGAGTCATGGTTCATATTCAGGCGAGTAGTCTTTGTCACTATGCATTTTTTCATATCTTGAACAGGTTTCAGGTATAAATCAATTTGGACACATTCGCACTCTCATATGCTCTGGATATTGGAGCACATACCATCCTTGCATATGCTGTGTGCTTTTGCATCAGCGTGGTTGAAACAACCTCAAGGTTAATTGTTCGCGCTGTTATCGAACTTCGGGCTGTTCATAGCATGGCATATGTGTGAGGGCCAGTGATGAAATGAGTTTGCCGGATGGATTTTAAAAAAGTAGTGTAATTATTGTTTGGGAGGATCGTTCTTGAAGATACTTTGTACCATTATCTCATTCGCCATAATGTAATTCTGTGCAGAATCAGCAATAACGCAGTCTAATTCATTTTGGTGTGTCTGGTGTCAGACAGTTCGCGATGATCACGTGTATATTTTGTGATGTTTCAAGGTAATTGAATTTTCGTGAGAATCGCGATTGGCCAGAAACGTAGAAGCGCGGAATCCGGATCGATCAAGCTCAAGACCTAATCAAACTCACTACCTAGTAGTCCTCATGGGATCTCAGAAGAGTCAAGTAGGTTGGCCTCCAACAACCAGTACTTATTACTCCGGTCAATATTCAATATTCAGTGCCTATCAATATGCACATTTGTGCACCAGCTACGCGCGTGTGCACCCCAGTTAATACTTTAATGTTTATCACTCCAGCCAATATTTCAATGCCTATCATCCCGGTCAATATCCGTTGCCTTGGGCTGACTCTCCCGTGTCTCACTGTCTGCTTTGGTCATCCTTAATGCCATAAAGGCGCAAAGAAATCACCCCAGCGAGTGTCTGATTGGTACAATCCTTCCTCCGACGCGGCCTCGAGGCCATCTTCCAAAGTCCACGGTGTCTGTCTCGATCGCTGCCTCCGGGCCGATCCGATTGAGGATCTAAAGAAGCATAGTAAGGTTAGTGCAACAGTGACTATAATGAAAAACGCACTGAATCCATTAAGTAATCCGTGCTCTGCGGCGAGTTGTCCTACATAGGTTGCTGGTTACCATTGAGAACGGATTGGCATCAGGTGATGTGTTGTGCCAATGATCCGGCCTTCGCGTTACGATCTGTACCTGTTATTTAAACACACATCCTCATTCATTCACACTGATTAGTCTCCCCCATGGGTACTGTGGATAATACGTGCGTATTTTTCAACTTCATATGCATCGCCTAGCATAACTTGCACAGTTTTGGAGCGTTCTTGATCGGGGTTGTAGTCTCTGCTACGTAAGTGCTCTTTTTGAATCAACAATGAGCGTAGATTGGAACCTAAATGTTGCAGGCTTTACGGTGGTGTGTTTTCGCGCTTTTTTTTGCGCTAGGAGCTCACGATCACACAAAGTTACTTGTATGCAGACATGGTACTATATGAGCCGGTATTTCTCAGATCCTTGGTACATCAAACTTTTAGTGGGTTCACGAAGGATTGATGTACGCTGCTTCTCTAACATTATGTAGGTCAGCGCTATATTTCTATCAGACTCGGTCCATCAAGCTCTGATTACACACACTGGTGAGTGCCAGATACAAGATGTGTTTGGTCTGTCAACTGAATATTGAACGGTAGTGTATACGTACCTTGTCACTGACTTTGGCAACGTTGGTGATATCGAGAAACTTGTGTGGAGTTTATCTGTGGGTTGTGTATGATAAGCGCACAATCCTCATCTGAATTTTCATTTGCGTCATAGGTTGAAGTTTTGTTCAATGGTTTCACGGGGTTTATGGTTCAAAGGTCGGTGTGATACCTTTCGAATAGAACAATTCTCACTGATCGTCCTTCCAGCTTCCTCACCATGCGTATCTACCAACGTATGTGTGATCTCTCGCCAGTGGACGGTTGCTTACTTTCAGCCAGTGAGCAACAAGAACATGATTGCAACTGCGTCAGTGCTGTCTCTTGTCATCGCGGAATTTGTCACTGTTATCAGTGAGTGTGCGTTTTTGCTTCTCCTAAATTTGTCCACTAACGTGTACATCCAAAGTATATGTTGCAAAAGCGTAATTCGTATCGGAAATTGTCAAGTAGTAGTCTGGCTGATGCGTCCCTCTTTAGTGTCCAGTTGACGACCTTCACCCAAGCTCCCCAGATTAAGGCATTGTCAATGTCTGTGAACGCTGTAGCAGCTGCCGGAGATCTCCTTATCACCGTCTTCCTCTGCACATTCCTCCAACGGTCTCGCACTGGTTTCCATCAGTCAGATACCTTGATCAATAAGCTGGTGCTGTTCAGCATCAGCACCGGTCTGCTCACCAGTGTTTGTGCGGTCATGTCCCTCATTTCTGTATGTAAAACATCTAAATTGCTCTCTATTTCGTTCCTGACACAGATGTGGCACAGATTACAGTGTGGCCTGATACCTTCATTTACGTCGCATTCTATTTCTGCCTGGGCCGCCGTAAGTACACTGTAGCCAAATAATGTTGTTCACGAGGTCAACAATATCGTTTTCAGTTTACTGCAATTCCCTGCTGGCAACCCTCAACGCACGCAAGGGTATCCGCCACGATTCTTGTGACAGTCATATGTCGCTCTCGCTACACGGAGCTCGGAGACCTCTTAATGGTCCCATCGGCTCATCGCGAATGGTGAGTTCCGCGACTTTGCACAGTGAATATTGCTCATGTGCAACCAGGGGATGCCAAACGACCTTTCAATTAAGATAGATACTGCGCAAGAATACATTGAAGATGAGGTCAGTCATATTCCGTACCAGCACTGTGATCTAGTGCTGATCTGCATCTGCGCCAGTTTCTATCCGCAAAGGACCTTAAAAGTTCTCAGTCAGTTTAATTGCTATGCGGATGAGAATCACGAAATGTACCTATCTCACTAGCTCTTACTCCTAGAAGAGTAAGCACGCTGTGCCTTTGACAGTGTGAAACTTCTTTTTGGTGGTATATTCTTCAGGTAGACTTAGTATATCCGAGTCTTTCAGTCCAATTCATCTAAAGCAACCCAACGCACCCAGCAATCTTCACTTATCCATTTAATAGTCATATCAAATAATGCTCTCACAGAATATATTTCATTCCAACATGTTCGGCCCGTGAACAGGTAGCAACGAGGAGAAATCGAGAAATCGCAAACTTAATGCTACCATTGGTGCTTAGCGCTTATTAATGACCTCATAACTGACCAAATGTCAAGTCACACCAAGGACATGAACGACAGCCATCCTGAGGGTAATTACATCTTCCACAACTCTGATGTGCTCATACGGAGAGCTTTTCAGCGCTGCAGGTCCTGTTTAATTCGCTGGCACTCAAAGGACCGGACACGAGTCCGTCTTCAAAGCTTCTTAACGACGAGGGTCTCTCGATTATAGACATCACTGAATCTGCTGCGGATATCAGTGATGTTTACTCTCCGGCAGCTTCGTTTCATGAGCCAGATCTCACACCAGAGTCATCTCTATCTGTTTTGGAGAGGGAACAGCGCCGTCGCAAACGAGATCACATCTTGGACATGTTTGAAGAAGAGGAACGATTACAATTGGAAAGAGACGAAACAGAGGAAAGGGAGAAGTGGATAGAGGATATACATAAGCGCAAGGAGGCCGCGAATTTTTTTGCCAATCCCAGCTCGCCGGATGAATCATCGCAACACAGGTCTTATACTTCGGGCAGTGACTCCGATGACGAATCGGATGAGGGCCTGCTGGAAGAGGAATTTGATTGGGATTCTGCCCAGCACCACCGAGAAGTGGCCCTGGAGTATTATAAGAAGCGTCATGTTATTGGTGTAGAGGCTGCCCGAGCGATGACTTCGCACACGCACGACGATGAAGAATCGAACCAAGGGGTGAGTATTTCTCTTCTTGTGCAGCCCCGCAATTTCAACAAGTCGACTACAGGATATTACCCCAAATCAACGCCCGAAACCCAGTGTGTCGCGCTTCAGGGCTGATCGTATGGCCGTGACATATGACAAATCTACCTCTACTTCGCTTGGTCCATCACTTATCCCGGCCTCTCGACAAAAATCCTTGCAAGAAGCTATCAGGTTGGGAAAAGTTGAAAATAATCATCTTGTTGGCGGCGAGGAGGGAGAAAGCGGGAGCGAGGATGAGGCTGTCCGAGAGGTCTTGGAACTTCTGAGTAATGGCCGCATCCATGACGCTGGTCGCGGCGTCATGCGCTAGACCATGACAGAATTAAGTGCAGGTTCTGCGGAGAGCGTGGCAGACGCAGTCACCAGCGTTCCGGGAGGAAATATATCTAGGTTCAAAAGAGAGGATGTAGGATGTATTCACAGGTGTTTGAAGTATAATGACATAGGGTATTGGCACGGTGGGCTCACGTCCTTTCTTCATGAGGTTTGGTACAGGATGTCTTAAGAGGTGACTTATCGACATCAAAGCACTTATTCAGAATCAATTTGGCACAACATCCAGATGAGGAACGCGACTTGACGCGTTCGTTGATCAATTACCAAAAACGCGCTTGTCACAGTGTACATGTCACACATGCCACGGTGTTGAAGGCGTTCTCAGATTACAGCAACAAATAGCCGGCATCGGCCAACACGCTTGTTGACCGCAGACGCCAACATGTCTGCCATGGACGTAGACCAAATTTATCCAAAGTCATCTCCCGTCAAGCCTATAAAACGCGCTCCAGTCACGTACGGAAGGCGTAGGGACACCCAGCCTGAAATACGCGACTCTTCTGTAACACTCGCCGACCACAACTCTCCTCGTGTAGAATCGGAGCCCTTAGGCGGTAAGGAAAGCGAGTCCTCCCATGAATTGGCGCTCGACACGCTACAAAGCTCACAACCCTCTTCAACGACTTATACAAACGATAACGGCATGGTCGATGCCAGTCCTAAACATCAGTTTGGCTGGAGAGCTCAATTGAAAGCGCTAGACGAAGCCTTCGATAATGACCAGGAGCCACTTACACAGCCTCGAGTTGCTGAGCGGTCGTCATCGTCGCCACCCTTTCAGTCTCAACCCTTTGTGGAGAATCAAATCACTCATGTGGATGCCACGCCCTCTTTCTCCAGTACCACAAAATTCCGATGGGCTTTCTGATGGCACACTGCTACCACATACAAACGACCCAGCTGCCTCCCCAGTTAACGAGTCTCTTGAAGATTCGCCGATTATTTCTCGCAAGGTCAGACGCTCGAGGAACTGTGTCGACTCTGATTCTGAGCGTGAAGAATCCAAAAATTCATCCTCGGTATCGCCTGTTCATCATCCAATTAACACTCCTCTGCTGCGATCTCCTCCCACACCTTCGACATCAGAGCTGGAAATGCCTTTAACGAGGCCCAAGGTTAATAAAGGCAAGGGGAAGGCGCCTGCTCGGGATGTCCCTCCGCTTCGGTTCGAGAGTGAATCAGTTTCTACGAGTGCCCCGTCAAAGAAGGGTAGCAAATCCAGACGGAAGGATGAATCCGTGCGCCCCAAAACCAAGGTAGTTTGGCCTTTGTCACACCTATTCTATTTCTCACTCATACGATACATAGGCTCCGACTAAAAAGGACCTGCGTGAAACTGTTTTGGAGAGTTCGCGCATTACTGCGAGCAAGAATGTCCAGGTGGCGCGTACTCAGCAACAGAGGCACACCGTGCATCGACTTTTTGAGCTGGTCAAGTGGGTGACGCTAGGTTTTTGTCCAAGAGAATGCCTGCTGACTTTGGCCAAGGGATGAAGCTTTGCGTAAGGAAAAAAAGCAGCCTGAGCCTCCCTCAGATCCAATATCTATTTTTTCCTCGCCTTCTGTGCCACCTGCTGCTGAAGCACGAAAAAAAATCACGCAGGACGCATCTTCATTCGGCGTACCTGGAAGTTTGCTTGGATCACCTACTATCGTGCGTCCCCGTGCACAAACGCCTCCCAGAAATCCTCCGCGGCGTGCAACTTCTCAGCCACGGTCAGTGCCATCTGACAGCAGTGACGAAGAGATGCCGAATCTCACCGACCTACTGAGGCAAGAGCAAGCCAAACGCAAAGAAGCTGACGACAAGCGTGCTCTCGCGGAGTTGAAGCAGCGAGCCCTTCAAGACGCAGCTAGGCGGTTATCTGAGGCCGGAGATAGTGACGATGATCTAGAGATTGTTGATAACAGCATGCATGTGACAGCTCAAGAAGAGGCAGCGAAACGCAAAGCTGACAAGTTGCAACATCTCACTCCTTCGAAGGGGAAGGCGAGACAGCTTGCGTTGAGCCGGAAATCTATACCAGGACCGTCAGGCTCCCGTGCGAAATCTTTTGCACAAGTCAATATGTCCGAGTACCTCAGGGAATCTGCGATGTCGTCATTCGATCGGAAGGGAAGGGGCAAGGACACTAAAGTCCCACTCACCGCACAGCAATTAAACAGAGCGCTCATGCAGAAAGCTGAGGCCAGCAAGCTTGCGATGATTCAGCAGCGAGAAGAGGAGTGGAAACGAAGAGGAGGCAGGGTATTAGAAGAGCCTGTAGAAGCTGGGGAGAACGCGTCATTCAGAGACAGGCTTGATGTATATGTGCAGAAGGGGCTTGAATTAGCAGAGCGCGACGACTCTACTGTTGGCGACATGGAAGTAGACGACACGGACGAGGACGACGCGGATTACGCTCCCGAGGAGCGAGGTTCTGCCAGTCCAGAACCCATAGATTCTGATGGCGAGGGCGGCAGCGATCAGGAGAACCAATCAGGTCCCGATGTTAATGATGGTGCAAGTGCAAGCCAACAGACGGACGTTGAAGATGAGGAACGCCAAGTGCACAGGCGCAATCTTCGTCGTCCCTTAATGGTGGCTTCCGACGAAGAGGATGATACTCCTAGAATTCTCGTGCCAGATTCCTCGATGCAAGACTTGGCCTCTGACGCCATGGTGACACGCAGCTCAGAATCGGATCAAACGGAGGACGAGAATGACAAAGAGAACAGTCAAAAGTTGATGTACGACAGAAGCGAGGACAAAGAGAATAAGGCTGTTGTTCGACACTCGCCTTCATTCGCGAGACCTCCCTTGGGTAGCAGGCCGGGGTCGCTTCTTGACATCGAAGATGCTGTTCACACGAGATCATCGTCCTCAACATCGTTGGGGGGTTTTGGTGGTCCCTCCGATTCTCCCGAGCAAGATTTACGTGCGCCGTTGAAGGAGATTGCTCAAGATGACTCGTTCTCGGGTTCCCCAAGCTCAAAGTCCCCGTTTACCACCAGACTCCTCCAATCTACATCAAAGCATCCGACATCCCCACCGGGAGAATCATTTTCCGACATTGAGGACGAGGAGAACATGGTTAAGGGTTTCGAACCCCGCACACTACTACCTTCCTTTTCTGAAACCCTGAGCAAGAATAGTCCTGCGTCCTTTGTACTTCAGGATCCTCTCGCAAACGGAGGAGGTTTTTCGCAATTTTTCTCAGATGAAAAGGTTTGCAATCTCCTTCGTTGCAAGTCAATCTAGAGAATGATGTGTGGTGGTTATTTTAGGACGAGGGGTCCAGCTTCAAGGAAGGGGACTGCAATGAGCTCGCTTTGTCACTTGATGTTGGACTGGAGCCTGCACTAGAAGTCAGCAGTACCCTGCGCAGGAAGGCTGACAATATTTTTGAAAAAGAGCAGGAGTATGTTGTGGAGATTGCAAACGACCAACAGAAACAGGACAATAACCCTGAATGGTATATCACAGAAAACGGGTGAGTCCATCAAAGTGGCATCTAATTCATTCCCGGAAAATTGATTCGTCCTCTCAGGTTCTTGACTCAGACATCGGGGCCTCATGCTGAACAATATCGCATCAAGTCTTTCCAGAGATCACCACTTCCGGCATCTCAAACATTGATGGGTGATTTAATTCCATCATCGAGTGAGCGTGCTCCACTCCAAACGTTGTCCTTCAAGGCAAGGGAAGAATCACCAGATGTGCGACCTCTTCTTCACCGACTAAGGCGGCGCAGTAGCTCGCCATTGGAGAGGAAAACCGCCGTACAAGATGACGGCTCCCTTCTGCCCCCTCTACTTATTTCTCAGCTGCCGAAGAGAAACGCATTTGATGTTTTAGGAGGGCATCCAAAATCTAATGCGCCCAAGCGAAAGCTGGAGAAGTCCGAATTCGTTGCTGCGGAGGCCGAGGAATCAGACGAGGACGAACTAATTGGCTTCGGACCTATCCAGAAAGACGATGACGAGGAGGCAGAGGATGATGATGACGAGAAAATTGTGGAGGGTCTTGTCGATGATGCGGTCATGGATGTCGAGACAGAAAGAGCCGATTTAGTCCAGGAGAAGTTCAGGTGCGCATTCAAAGCAGACTATCGAGACAGCCAGCTGAATTATGCATAGAGAGCATGAGGACGAAGATGACAAGAAATTGGAGAAGCTTCACCAGGATGCCATTGATGGTAAATTTAGAATGAAACGTCGCGACCGTGGGATCGGTTTTGAAGAGGATAGCGACGATGACGAGGAGGACGAGAATAATAGGCGGATACGGCGGGGTATGAACAAGAAGCGCAAGATTGATGGTGATACCCTCGAAGACCTAGGCAAGTGGTCCAACCATTACAACTCCATTTTAGAAGCCAACGTCTTCCTTCATAGGAAGAAATCAAGAAACAAAAGCATTCTACGACGCATATCAGCATGATTTGATTGATGACGACCTTGAGTTCGCCCATTTGCAAACAGATGCGCGAACGGTTAGCGAAGATGAAGATGGGGAGACGGGGGAAATGGTATCGATCGAAGACCTAAATGCTGAGCTAAGGGAAGCGGCCAAGAAGAGAGAGGTAAGCCGCATGGCGCTCTTTCTACCTTTGATATCACTGACCTTCGGTAGACTTTGGAAGCTCTAGATCCGGAGGACACATCATGGATCGACGGGGTGGACGAGGAGAACGATAACCATGTTCCTGTCAAAGTGATGGCGGAGCGCTCCAACAATGCACCTGCAAAACGACCCGCACTGCCCCACACAGACTTTGGTCTGGAGGTCTGTTCTGCGCTCGATTAAATTTATTGTAATCTGACAGTCTCCTTTGATAGCGCCCAAACCGAATATTGGAGAATGACAAAGAGAAAACAAAATTGCGTTCATGGGCAAGAGGTCAAGGCGACGGAAATCAGGGGACTGGTCGGTCTGTTGTTGGTGCAGCCATTACAGGACACGCCAAGGCCAAAGTCAAGACAGGCGGCGGTTCCTTGAGAACAACCCAAGCAGCCACTGGAAGCAATTCTGTCTCAAGCGCACCCGTTCCTCGCAAACTGGAGAAGGGGCGAAGTATGCTTTCCAGTGTGTCCGATAGGAGTAGTCGATTTGCGTAGTATCTGTTGTTAGCATCTTGATTCAGGCTCAGTCCTATGCGTTCACCATTGTTGTTCCTCCAAAGGTCTATTCTGTACATTTGTTTTCCACCCATAGTAACCTGCGACATCACTGCAAAATAAAGATGCAAACAAAGAACACGTATGTTCACAAAGCAAAAGTCTTGATGGAAGTACAAAGAGAGGCATGTACACCCAGAAAAAATACGAAAAAAGTATATATCTATAAGTGATAAGATGGGTATCACGGAGATATAAATAACGGGTGATAAGGCTTGTACAGCCCGAATAAGTGTCAGATAATTGAAGATGCTTGTAATTTAGTGGTATTGATTTCCAAAGTTTCTTCCAAAACGAACCCAGGACGCGCGGGGGCGGGTGGGCTGGATGAGTCCGAGATTTCGTGATTGGCGTGTGGGCATCGGGGATCTACGTTTGCGCGTACTTGTTTGAATCTTTTTTTGTTTGAAAGGGTGAGTTGGCGGAAAGCGAAAATAAACTAGATATATTCACTTTATGCCTCAACATAATGAGTTTGGCCATGCACGCTGGAGGGCCTGATTCTCTAAATGGATTGCCTAGGAACATTTTAAAAAGGCAGCCAACACAGCTCAAACATGACGTACGGGACGCAACGAGAGCTAAACCTGACTCGTGGGCATCAAGAAGGTCGTCACCAGCCATGATAGACCTTCTGACTGCAGGTGAAAATAGACATAGCAGGATAATAGCGGAGAGAAAGGTGACGAGAAACATGGAAAACATGGCGCCTATATTTAATGGAAGGCTCGACAGCGGCGCTGAGCACCAGCAGGGGCTGCGCGAGCGTCGCACGTCGTGAAGGAGAACGGGAGGGGAATAATAGTAGGCGATGGGGGATAACAACCAAAAAGTTCAAGGCTTCTATCAACTAAAGTTACTCAGAACACAGCGCTTAGTCAGCAAAGAGGCGTAATATGATGCCGGCATTAATATTCTCGTCGGCTGTGATTTTATCATGATCAATATTTCCTTTGCTTAGAGTTGTTCTCAGCGTGCGACATGGCCGAGTTGCTATCGACAGCCACCATCACAACGACAGGCCTTCTTTGTAAAGCATTTCTCAACTCAGGACTTTGCTCCATCACAGTTAGCAATCTTCATATACTTTTGGATGCTCTACGGAACGATGAGAGACGGCGACATGGACAGGGCGTGGTGACAGGTGTGTCTTGTAATTTGTCGTGATCAATGTTCACTTATGCAGGTCTAGTTGCGAATCATATTTCCACGTCTGTCTTTCGAGCTTCTCACGCGAACATTCATACTGAGACTTGAGCCTGGTCACAGACTGGATGATCCACTCGTGTGGGGAACGCTCCCGGTGAAACTCTACTTGAACTCCAACACAACGCGGTGGTCGCTTGGTGCATCAGATATAATGTTTACTAACCCGTATGTTGTGTGGAAATAGTCAGGAATGTAGGCGACTGAACGTAAGCTTCGGCCAGGAAGTCTGTTCTCCGCTTTCTTCCGTAAGGGTCAGGTGTTAGAAACATTTCGCGGAAATGGAATCTTCCAACCTTCCGTAGATATTGCCATCAAGCAACTGAATGAAGGGCATTGGGTGTGTGCGAGTTAACCTAACTTCTGTGCCCGCATTAACAGAAATCAGGTGCATCTTTTTGGAGAGGGAAAAGTCAACCAACCACCCGACTATCCGAGGACAAACGGAGTCGCTCGCTTGCCCCGATTCAAATGGGGAGTGTAAGCCACTTTTTCCACCCTTTTAACTTCCAGTCATATACTCAAAATGATCAGTGGACGAATCCTGATGGAAACTGCAGCTCCCCCTCTTGTCATACCGATGTGGCTCACTGGTATGGCATCCGAAACCATCAGTACTCCATCTTCTCTAACAGTGACGTCAGGTTTTGACAAATTGATGCCAGAACACCGCTTGTTTCCGTACAAGTACTTCCCGAGATTAGGTATCAGACTTGGTGTGGTATTTGGCGACCCAATACCGGTCAAGGAAATAACGGCTGCATTGAGTGCGTACTCATATGTGCCACTTGTCACGAAAGATGGTGTCGAATCGAAGCTTGGCGATGAGCTTCATCCGGATGTAGGTCGCACAGCTATGCAAGCTGAAGAGCGGTTTGCGCCAGGATGTGAACCGAAACGACAGATGGACGTGGTGCGGAGCAATGTGACTGCGATCGTCCAACGAGCGGTGGAAGCTTTGGGTCGACAAGTTTCCGGTAACCTTCTCAACAAATCTGGTTGATAATTTATGGGCGCCTAATAATTTACGCAACAATTGTGTATATTGTGAAAATAGTAGCCACTTAGATATGAGCAACGGATTGTACACCCCGGTTTGAACATGGTATGTAGGACGCAATTTGCATAGGATACTGTAATGAGCGAAGAATGTGGGTGTAGCTTTACAACGTGAATTTCAATCACTTGTGGCAGGTTGTCCTGGACAAAGTAATAAACTACCTAGATCAGATTCTCCCGTGTAGTACCAAGTACAAAGAACCTAAACACGGTTGACTTGAATTGAACCTCTGCTACTTTGAGTGGTGAAAAACTCACCATCATGGCATAAAATGACAACAAAATGAATCCCTCTGCCCAGTTTGTTTTACTGTCGGCAGTTACGAAATTGACAAGGAAGCAAGCACCTAAGAGTAGTGCGACTTCAAAGAAATCTGATGGGCTCTTCAGCTTTGGTGGGCAATAGCATCATACTCGCCGGTAACGCACCAAATAGCAAGTTGAAAGGCTTTCCGGTCCACCAGCCAAGCAGAGTTAGGAACGGCATCCAGAGCAAGATGAACTGAATGCTCAAGTCGATAGCTTCAGCTTTGGCCAGAGTATTGGGTGGTTCACCGGGATCCTTGGTCTTAGACCATACTCGGCGAAGAGCCCTGTGGGAAAAGTAGCCTGCTGCAACGACACCATCCGCTGAGAAGGAAACAAAGGGTAAGAGGACCAAGCCGAACCACTCCGACGTGATGCCGGTAACACCCCTCACAGGCTCGATGCTGTCCACCAACTGCTGAAAGTCAATGAATACAGACCTAGTCGTTCGACAACACTTACCCACTCCGAGGTTACAGCTACAACTGCAATGTTCATAATCAGGAAGCAGATGCAAACCCATTGGTTAACCTCAGGCTCCTCTCGTTCTAGTTTTTCCTCGTAAGCCTTGAGCGGGGCGGGTGTCAAAGAGTGGGTTAACGAGCTGTTTCCAGCACCAGGAGGGTTGTGATAGTAGATCCGCGAACAGATGTATCTGACAGCAGAGTTAAGTCCGATTCAAGAGAAAGAAAAGAGCCTACATAAGAAGGAGCAACACTGCAAGTCCTCTGCTCATGTTCAAGAAATCGGTTTGGGTGCTGCTACCAAGGTCCGGGAGATCGCCATTGGCCGATATCGTACTGGAAGTGCTACCACTTATAGCTGCATAGAATGAGGCCGGCAATAACAGGGCCAACACCCTGTGCATGCAAGAAGCTGTTATTCATAGCACCAGACGATAGAGAAAAACGTACCCAACAGTAAGCAAGGTATGATTGAGTTGGGTGTGGATAGGGTGCAGGTCTTGTTCCCATATTCGAGCACCGCCTGTCAGAAAAGCGGCTCCAGGAACAAGGAGGAGGTGCAACAGGACCACACCTGCAAGATCATGTAGTTTGTCAATAGTGTGAAATAAAACTGATGTTTTAAGAACTGACCAGTGATAGTCGATTGAAGTAGCTTGAGTCTTGTAAAGTATGTTTAATGACGCCGATGGTTACATGTTAGCCAACGGATTACTTACTCGCACTTGAGCAGGAGTATGATAGCGAGAGTCACCTCAACCGCACTGCAATTATCTAGGCTGTGAATACGAAACGAATGAAAGAGGGTTTGCCTTACTTGTTCAAAGTGATCGTGATCAAGTCACCAAAATCCTTGCCACAATACAAAGCCATCTGTTCACCGCAGTAGTCGAACAAGCACTCGTGCGGTATAATTGCCAAGAAAGAAACTACAAAAGAAAATGAGCGCTGCTGATAGATCATTCGCCAAAAAAACATACGTGCAAAGACAGTGGTATGACTGTCAGGGAGATGACCGTCGAAATGCGCCCACCATGCTACCGGCGTCAGGAGGAGCAGTAGATTGAGCCCTGTGACAACTATGAGGTACTTAACTCGCACAGGTGGTGGAGACGCACATGAACATCCATATATCTTTTTTATACTCTGTATCACACCGACAGGCTTCCTGCCTCGTCCAATGAACCGGTGCCAGGTAGTTTTGAATCTTGGTTTCAGAAGATTACCACCAGTCTCGAGATCCTGAGGATTAACTGGACCGGTTTCTGTGGTCGAGAGCGGATTAGGTGACTGTTGCCCACTGCATTCCTGAGAGATGATTTGACTGTCTGTCATACTGGTGCTTTGTCGAGCATGGGTAACCCTACGCTCTGCCATGGGCTAAGTACACTAGAAGGACTCGGAATAAGGGAATTTAACTATGGTGTGATCCTTGTACCTCATTATTATAAAGGGCACGTGTAGACGAGGCTGAGCCTGGTAGTTATGTGAAGGCTCGGAGTCGCAAAACGATACTGCCGGGGTACATGGGCTTGGCGTGATTCGGATCTGAACGATGGGCGGTGACAAGTTACATGATGAGTCTAGTACTTGGTTCACGTCACTCAATACAGGCCAAAGCGACTCGGACAGTCACGATTAACCGTGCCCATGGTCAGCCAGTGGAGGCTGAGTGCAGCTACAAAGAGCTACAAAGCCTATCGCAAATTGCAATGTCACTGAAGTTGTTCGCCTCCGAAACGGTATCCGAACCGTACCTCTTGTGTAGAGCCTGCAGGCATGCGTGGGTAACCCTTGGCTGTGGTCATTGATCTCAGCTGATCAGGCCTGCGGGTGCATTCCAGATTAATTTAGAACTGTAGTCACACGGTAGACTGGTTTGCAGTCTCGCGTTACACCCCGTCGTTGGGAGTATATTCTGTCACTTGGCTTGGCCTCTTAGTGATCAACATTCTGACCAGCACACGAACGCATCATCGTCCCACGAGATATCCAGATCCCCTTATTCCCAAATCCAAGCCTATCCCTGTACATGCGTGCAAGGTGCCTTCAAGCTTGTATTTTACATAAGTAAGTCGAGAATAGAATTTGCTCCAACTTCTATGCCAGCCTAGGCCTTGGACCTTGGACTATATGCAGTTGCTACTACGGAGACTCGGGACACGTTCTAAATCAAATGCGTCCACTATGCATTGTATCCAGTATTGTTCATCCAATTGCTCAGCACTCGAAGAAGCACCAGTGACAACATCGCGTCGCGATGCTAGTTCCATCCCCCAGACGAACCTTCAATGATTCTTGAACTCCGGTCAGAAATGATGGCATCGATTGACCGAACAATGATATCTAGGATAATGGCATGATGTGTGATTCTGATGTAGGCTGCCCTAGCTATACCGTACAGAATTCGGAAGACAGTCGTTCTTTCCAATCAGAGGTAGCGTAAACATGCATATTGCAGGAATTCGCGAACCACTCCAAAGTCACCGGCAAAGGTCCGGCAACACATCTTTGGCGCCCATCTTTCCATCCCTCCGTTAATAAAGATTAATGACATATGGTTGATGTCAGTAATGGCAGCCATGTTCTGATCAACAGGGGTTCTCGGGTCCGCCGACGCTAGGGGATCATATCATGCACAATACTTTGCGGCAAAATTGCGTTTGGGGCGTGCGCAACGCCCTACTTAGCAATCCGGGCTATCCTCTTGCAAGGTTGTTTCCGACCCAGAGTGATATTTGCGAGATGTAGGAAGGAAGGCGTGGTCAACGATGGTGTCCATGACTTCACAACGCGCCATACCGCACGTTTGGGCTTCAGGGGGCCTGATTCCCTAAGATACAACTTTGATGGTGACGTCTATCGGTGATAAGTAGGTGACGGAAGGCAATGAAAACTCCTGAATTGCTGTTCGCTACGCATAGCATCGTAAAGAGAAATACATCTGATTGCTGCTGGGTTGCTCGTCTTGTGCACCGAATTCTAGTTTGGTCCCACTTGCTACCAACATGTAGCGAAATCTTCGTCCATCTTGTCTTCCAAAAATGCTTTTAGAGTTGTAGCACAGTCCAAGCGCGAGATGTCAGCGATCATATATAAGATGCAGAGAAAATCAGAGGCGGTCGACCGGTCGAATGTTCCCCACTGTTGTCCATTGTCTAAATTCCACAAACATTCTAGGCTCGACAACGCGCACCATGAGCACTTGAGAGGGCGCCAAGCACGTTCTGTGCAGTTGGAGAGGCCATAAAGTCTGCTTGCCTGTTTCACAAAGAATCCGAGGGACAAGGGAAGTTTTCGAGCGTCTTCGAAGCAACTAAACTTGATAGCTTCATCGACCGTGTCTTGGTGGAATGTATGGATTGGGTCAGTTGAGCTTCTGTGTCAATGCACAGTCGAATTTAGCACTGCCATCAACATTCAACTTCGGCTCCACTCCCGCTGTTTCATAAGGCACGCTGATGGGTGGCGCCATCTTCATATTTGCTCAGATACATTTCGCCCTTCCAGTGGTATTGGGGGGCGATCAAATGGCATGCCAGCCACGGGGATAGGGTTCACAATCAAGCTTTGCTATAGCATTTAATTGGGTATAAGTACGGTCACGGAAGAAACGTAAGCTCGTGCTTGCCTCCAGACGACCCCGCACGTGCTCGATATGTTTAAATTGAGTGGTATGGTATCTTTTTCGACGTAATCCACAGAACTGAACCAAGGATGAGCATGAAAAGGTCAAACAAACGTCGTGCAGATCCAGGAAGTATCCAGACCACGATTAGCTAACGCAAAAAAAAACGCTTGCAAGAGGATAAATGAAGACCTGGAATAAGACGAGGGGCTTATGTTTCAGGATAGACCAAGTATAGATCAAATTTTACATTTTGCGAGTGTGCGAATGACGTCGACATTTTTGGGAGCTGCAGCAGTATTCGTGTTATGATGACGACGCAGATCGGTTGTAGATTGATCGCAAGCTTGCCATACCGGAAAGGTGAGTGCATTGTATTGTGGAGGGCGGGGACGGTACATTGTAAGAGATGGAGCACAGAGCTGTTTAGACACGACTTTTTTGGCATCTATCTGATCACGCAGCGTGTTTCAAGTTTGCGCCTTTGGCATGCGATAACAACGCAAGACAGACGGGGTAAGGTCTGAGCTGAAGATATGGGCATACCATGTAGATGGAAATGGAATGGAAAGTGAGTACATGATGGTAGTAGGGCTTTTTGAATTCGATTGTTTGATTCCCAAGGTGTTGACCAATAGACCACAACAACCGTCAATAATACTATTATGGCTCTTGTGCAAGTCTGAATGGAAGTCTTGTACCGTGTTGTTCCTTCCCATACCCAGTTTGATACGCTGGGCCATGGATGCTGTTACAAAGGTGGAAGGATGGATCGCTAATTGGAGTAAAGAGGGAGAGTCCGAACTGTGCGTAGCTGCTGCTTATTTTTTGTGGCGCCCAAACCTGACGCCCTTGATTCGCAAGTCGAAATTTCCTCATTTCACCTCACTCGAATCCTTCCGACCCTATTTGCGCAGAGGCTCTCACGACAGCCTACCATGCCCTTCTTTTGTCTGTCCTCGCAACCTGGCAGCTCAAGCAGAATGTCTTAAACGCACAGGCTTTTGTAGTCTTCATCCAGTCTGTCCTCCTTGCACTTCCGTCCTCCTCCTCTGCACGTGCGGGTCCACCCGTGCAAAATATTGTATTCGGAGAGATTCTTGTGGATGTTCTATGGGCTACAGATGCTCAGCTGGATGAGTTCTTGGCAGACGCGAAGTCTGCTTTAGTGGGCTCTGAGCAAGCTTCTGGAGGCCAACAAGTAAAGGACACCCCCAAAAAAGACACTGCGGATGGTGCAGGAAAAGCAGCTCTGTTGAAACATTTTGTCGAACAAGACAAGGAAACCTTAAGCGAGCTCGTCAAAAGACTTCTGGTAAGTACCAGTACACTATTTTACAAGATTCTGAATTTATTCACAAATAGTTCGCTGGCATCATTGATCTTGCCGTATGTCGAGAGCGCCTTGACTTGACTCTTCTTGCAAGTGCTGGTCTATTTTCGGATAGAATGGCGTTCGACAGGAAAGAAATACGAACTCGCACTGGGCTCTTGTGAGTCAAATGTAAACATTGAATCATTAATGTCATCTGATTCTCGTGCACGTAGCTATAAGCAGAACAAGTTCAATCTTCTACGTGAACAGTCCGAAGGTTACAGCAAGCTTTCGGTGGAGCTCACGAGTTCCTTGGGTCCTGCACACTCACATGGCGATGCTAGGCCGGTGGAAAGCTATGCCTCTATCGAAGACCGTGCGCGCCAAGTTTGGGAAAAAGTTATCAGCCTCATTGGCTATTTCGACCTCGACCCAAACCGTGCCTTGGACATCATCTTGGATGTATTGTCGGTCAACGTGGCAACCCACTACACATTTTTCTTGGCGTTGCTCTCATTTTCTCCATGGACCGGACTGTATAGGCGTCCCGCAATGACCACTGCTAGCCGCATGGCTGTCGATCCCGTTACCGAAGAGTTTGGGGATAAGAGCCTAGACGAAGTATTGCAGATTACTGAAGCAAATGCTAGTGATCAGTCGACACCACTATTACAAAACGATAGCGGCACAGAGTCTCGAGTGTTAGCACAGGTGCTTGGTTTCAAATTCTCCCATTACCAGGTTAGTTTTTTTTCGAGATAAATCGGTGCTTGCAATTCATTCGTCATACAGTCCTCAGAGACTTATGAACCACCCCTGAGGAACCTCTATCTAACTGCTGCCATCTTGATCAGGGAGGGTTTTATTACCGTAGAAGATCTTTACCCCCATGTGAGAACACATTTCTGTCAAAGCCCGTTGACCTCCTGACAATGCAACAGCTTACTCCAAGGGATGCAGACATTGAAACATATCACAAGGATTATCTTGCCCAGGTTCAGCAGCGCATCTCTGATGCCAAGATCAGTCAGCTCGCCATGGCAGCTCCTTTGGAGTCTTCTAGCTCAAGCTCGCAACCTCGTGTAGAACCTACGGAAGTCAAGAAGAGCGCCATCGAGTCCAAACCTCCTAACCAAGTCGCTGGGCTGGTCAACGGCCTTCTCTCTGTAGGAGCTTTACGCCCGGCGATCGCTATTCTGACGAGAATTCCTTGGCTTGTTGACGCTCACCCCGAGTTGGCCGACCTGATCCTGAGGGCTCTGAAGTATTCCATTGCTCCTCTGTATAATGAAACATTTGTCCTCAAAGAACGCAATCCGAGTTTCACGCAACCTCGTACACGGTTCAGCGCTACTGGAACACTGGCAGTTCCAATGCGTAAATATCAGCTATCGTTAATTGCTCCCACTCCTCCCAGCACTGCGTCTATCGATTTCGTCTTTTTCTTTCCCGACTGGACCCAGCGCATCCCACTTTGCACTTCCTTCGACGACATGGTAAATGTGGTCGAGCCTTTGATGAGTTTTATTGGGTTGCACGTATCGCGCGACGCCCTATTTGTCACGAAAATTACAAGGCTGGGGCGCTCACAGCTGTTATCAACTGCAAGTTATTCGTTTGCTCTCCTAACTGGTCTTAACTCGATCAATCATAGATTCCCTTGGATCCAATTTCCAGAAAACCGTCAGGTGAACCCGACGCGAACCATCCCGTTCGACAGTTCTGGTTCAAGCTTCTTCGGTTGTACTTTCTTCCTGCACTCCCTCTCATTCGAGGCAATGCAGTCTGCACCGTCGACATTTGGAATGTCATTCGACAATATGAGACGACTGCAAGATGGAGACTATACGGAGAATGGAAATCCGGCTACGCATTTCATCCTGAACTTCGCATCCGACAAGTGCAAGCCGACCGTGAAAGCAAAGGCATTTTGCGACGTCTATCGCATAATACAATCGAGACGCTGTCTGGGACAGTGGCGAAACTGGCTCATTCGAATCCCTGCATCTTCTTCATGAATGCCGTCAACCAGATCATGGCATATGACAATCTTGCCAATGTCGTTATACAAGCATTGCGATATGTCACCAATATGGGATTCGATGTCCTCGTGTATGTCATCCTTGAGGCTCTATCAAATCCAAATAAGAACCGTGTCAAGGATGACGGAGTCAACACTTCCGACTGGCTTCAAAGTTTGTCCTATTTTGCTCCATTTTTTACTGTTCTCAGCACTTATTTTAGGTCTGGCATCCTTTACTGGCATGCTCTTCCGGCGGTATAGCGCTGACCTGTCGCCCTTGTTGAAATATGTGGTTCACCAGCTGTACAATGGCCAGACAACAGAGATTGTCGTACTGCGGGAGTTGATTTGGAAGATGGCAGGCATCGAACCCCTTCCGAGTCTTTCGGACTCGCAAATCGCTGCGATGGCCGGAGGACCTGCTCTGAGAATTGAAGCTGTCGCTTCAACGACTCGTGGCGCTCGCCTTGATCCAGGTGACGCTGTCCTTAAAGGCCCACAACGGCTCGGGAAGACCATGTTAGAGACGAATTTAGCATTACCTCTCCTTATCCAAGTGGCACAGCAGAGGCAGTCCTGTGTTTTCAAAGCTCCTGATGCTCACTTGAAGTCCCTCGCCAGTTTGTTTGATACTGTAAGTTGCGTCATATCATATGCTATAGGCTCTCATCATCGCTCCAGACTCACGGTGTCCTGCTGCAATATTTGGATCTGCTTACCTCGCCGGCTGTAATCTCGCCCAAGGACTATGCAACGCGGATCCTGCCTAGCCTTGCAGATCTTGGGGAGTTGTATGGGATAGCACCTCCTATCTGCATGCAAATCATACGACCTATGCTGAATGCTACGATACTGGTGAGAAATACAATTGTTTTTGCCACACGACAACTGAGCACTGTTGTAGAGCGCTGCCCAGGAGAAGGAACGACTTGCCAATGAGGAAGCGGAAAAGAGGTTGAAAGCACGTCTATCTGCGGCGAAGCGCGAGCCTTCCGCCGCCACCCCTAGGGTAGATTCACCTACTGGAGTAAACGGAGCGAACACTCCACGAGACACTGGTGATCAGAAGTCGTCAGCAGACGGTGTGCCAGAAGATGCAGTGATGGATGCCGAAGTGACTACGGCGACTCCAGCTCCGTCCGAGGTAAGCCACACTTGAAATAAGAAGAGTAGCGTTTACAAGCTTTTCTTTGCAGAGCCCGTGGATACCGGATCTAGAAGCTCTTTTCGACGACGTTAAGCAGATTGCCAAGAACAGTGCTCTTGATGTCATTGGGTAAGTTGTGCTTCTGACGAGGTACCTGCGATATTCAAGACTTTCCACAGGCCTGGTTTTTATTTAACTTTCTGGCAACTTTCCATGTATGATCTGGCGCCTCCGGCAGCCCGGTATGATGAGGAGTGTGCTGCCTTACGGACACTCAGCCGTCAAGAGGACTCCAAGTACATAGCGGCTGACCGTTCTGCTGACAGAGCAAAAAGGCTGTCAGCTGGCTCTCATCGGGCTAAACGAGACAGATACAATGCTTTTGTGAACACTCTTGCTCAGGAGTTCAAAGAACAAACTGCCTCGAGAGTGTTCACGATGAAACGACTTGCCCGAGAGAAGCATCATTGGTTCGCCCACAGTATGACTCCTCCAGTCACATCTATTTCAATTTCTGACATCATTCTAGCCGAGCATCGCTCATCGGTCCTGGCTTCTGCAATCATTGAGCATTGCATTCAACCGCGATGCCTCCTATCGCCTATGGATTCAGACTTTTGTGCACAATTCATCAAAGTTATGCACACACAAGGGACTCCAGGGTTCCCTACTCTCGTAGTATATGACAAGGCATGTTCCTTTCGCTCTGTAATTTGCCGCGTACTTAGGTGTGTTGTTAGTTGCTCGGGGACCATGTGAAAGCGGTTGTTTTTTCTTGCAGCGAATACGAAGCTAAGAACTATGGTCAGTCATCTATATTTTATAATCATAGCTATCTGTAACTGTAGTTGTCAGGGCGCTTTTTACTGGGGATATTGACGGATCTCTGGAAGTGGGCTCAAGATGAGCAACTCTTTTTGATGGAGAATCGCACGAAAGTTGGCGGAAAGACTATTCTGCTTCCGGGTTTCCAGCATAGATGGTCAAATAAAGACCATGGCAGTATTGCTTCCGAGGACCTTCTGTCATGGACTGGATTCAAGCAGATTCTCCGTAAATGGCATCGAAAACTGGGACGGGTATGTTTCTGGCATTCTCTGGTGATCAAGCTGACATTTATTCTTCTACACAGAGTCTTTTGAGCTGCATTGAGACAACGGAATTCATGCACGTCTACAACGCTATCATTGTGTTGAAAGAGATCCTTCCCGTTTTCCCCCTTGCTGCAGTGGGCGACGCTGGACCTGCCATCGACACCATAATGGAGAAGTTCCTGGAAAAGGAAGAACGCGGTGATCTCAAGATTCTAGGCCGAGCGTAAGCCTGTTGCTTTAGCTGTCTGGAACAATACTTATGGTTAACAGTTATTCTGCGAGTCTAAAAAAGCGAGAGTCGTTTTGGGCAGTGCCAAAAGTAATTGGAAGCAAGGTACATTCACCTGTTGCAGAGAAGAGCTTTTCTCACGTTCCTTCTACACAGTCTAATGGAGATCCTATGTCGCCGAAGCCAGCAAATTCAACAAGTAATCTTCCTGAGAGGCAAGCTCGCACTCCGGCTCCCCCTAACGGTGCTGCAACGCCTGCGGCAGACCGAGTTAGCACTCCAGTTCCCCTCACCTCACTTCGTGCCAATGGAGCGGCCTCGCAAGCTGTCGTCGATCGACCCTCTACACCAGCAACGTCCACCAGGTTAGCCATTGACAGGCACGTGTAGATTTTCATTTTATTGTACTAGTTACTCATCGCCTGTGTAGTATCCCACGGCCAGAGAAAGTGAGACGAGTACGACCTGAGAAGGGTAGTGAATCGCCAGCTCCTGATGGTGACGCCAAGGGTGTTGCGAAGTCTGAGGCGATGGATATCGACGCGCCTCTGAGAGAACTGAAATCAACGCAAGCTCCACTCTCCGAACACATTCTTCGCCCTACCCCTCGTCTCCACCAAAGTTCCTCCCAAAATGCCCTTCTGTCTACACCGACCGCCAATCCTAAGGATGCACCCAAACTTCAGCGGCCACCGTTGTCTGGTTCTGCCCCAAATTCGTGGGAACCTCCACACTCACCGCGCCCTAGGGTTGATGAGAAGCAGGCACAACCGTCCCCAAGTGAGGCTATGCCACCACCGTCTGCTCCAAGCCAGACGATCTCGGCGCAAGAACTGCGCGAGACTGCCAAACAGAGTATTGGCAATCGCCCACCAGATCGGGCCGATGATAAGCGATCTCAACCAGGCTCCGGTGCCCCATCCCCAATTTCTCGTCGCCGCACTCCTTCTCCCCCACCTCGTCCTGGTACAAGGACTCACAGCATGGAGAGCCGCGGTAGTGGCCGACGTTCTGACCGCGGAAGTGGCGATGGTGATCGTCCTGATGACAGGCCATCTGACCGTGAGGCTCGGGTGGAGCCTCGCGTACCTACAGGGCGTAAGGACGCTGCCACGCACCTCCGAAATGATAGAGGTACCCGAGAGCGAACATCTACCAGGGACAGTGATCGAGACAGGGAGAGCGAAAGAGACCGAGACTCTCGCCGGGACAGACACGGTGAAAGGGATCGCGACAGAGACAGAGAGAAGGAGCGGGATCGGGACAGGGAGAGAGACAGGGAGAGAGAAAGAGACAAGGACAAGGACAAAGATCGTGATCGTCGCGACCGAGACAGAGAACGTGATAGGGATCGCGACCGTGATCGCGACCGTCACCGCCGAGATGAGAAAGATCGTGACAGGGATTCGAGGAAAGATCGCGAGGTTTCCGGTCGTGGTCCTATTTCTGCAGCAGCTTCTGCTTCCCTGGACACTCGTAATTTACCCACTCGTCCTGATCCCACAAGGCACAGTAGCCGATCACAAGTCGGCGATGATGCACTTGGCAAGAGGAGGCGTCCTATTGATGACGAGGTACTAATCTCACACTATATTCACCGTCACGCGAGTGCTTATTATTTGGCAGGCTGACCGTAATACCAAGAGGAGCTCCCGTAAGGAAGGACATCGTGAAGATCGTACCCGTAGGTCAGAGAAGGAGAGTCATGATCGACCTCGAGAATCCGATCGGCGTCGGGAGCGAGAAGCACCTGAACCTGAACTACGCCACCCTCTATCTGAACGAGTACGTCGCTTTCGTACTTTCCACTATCATGTTGCTCACGATACGGCCTTAGCCTGGCGAGAAGCGATTACCAGAGGGTCCCAAAAATCTACCTCCTAGTACACCTTCTGCACCACGCGCGATGGCATCTGGGGATGCGTCCAGGGTTAAACCCGATATTCCTCCTAGCCGAAGTGGTGGGGACTGGAAGGGTCCGCGTGACCATGGCTCACACGCGTTCCCAGCTTCCGCCAGCGGCGGGCTGAACCAGGACGTGGCTCCAAGTTTACGTTCGCGCATTGGCGACAAAGAGCCTCCCCGCACTCCTCAAGCACCGTACCGCTCTGAAGTTCCGCATAAGGACGATGACCGCGATAACAGAAAACGAACTCTAGCAGGTATGCGATCATCTTGGATTCGACGTATTCATAACTCACTCTAACGAAGATCGTGATAAAGATGTCGGTGAGGCCGTCATCTCTGCTGCAGGAGAACTCTCGTTACAGCCTCCGAAGCGGCCACGAATCAATCGCAATCGGTACAATCCCATGCCCTTCAGACTCACGGTTTAGCCAAAAGGACCTTGCCTATAGATCCACAGGCTGGGGATAAATCTCGATCAACACGTTAGCGCGAGGACACTTCACTCCAGTTTGCCCTGCTATTTGAGTTCTGCAGTATATATCGTTACATTACATAGTACACAAATGAATCTGGCTGATGAGGCTCCACTCTACACAAGTCGTGAATTATTAGATGATATGTAGCTGTGGTGAATGAGTGGCTCCGAGTTGAATCGATAATATCCCGAGTTGAATCGCGGTAAGTGGCAAATAGCTGCGATCATCTTTTGATTAAAGTGAGGAATTCCTCTCGAGTCTTCTGTTGAGTTCGGAAACAGCCTAGCATGCAAGAAGTCACAGTGATGGAACCTGGTTTCTGTACACCACGCATGGTCATGCACATATGGCTATGTAGAACCGAAACACTGAGTATAAGAACGTCAGGCGTCGTAAACACTTACGTCGCTTCCATAACGACTGCGACTCCGCGGGGCTTAATTGCCTCCTGAACGGCGATAGCAATCTGTTTAGTTAACCGTTCTTGAACCTGCAGACGACGACTGAAAGTTTCGGCAATGCGCGCAAGCTTGGAAAGCCCAAGCACTAGCTGATTTGGGATGTACGCGATAGCGACCTATGGAGAATTCCGAGCATGATTTATGAATGTCAGTGACACGCGTAATATTATCGGAAGCCACATACTTTTCCTGTAAAAGGAACCAAGTGATGTTCACAAAGGCTGGAAAAATCGATTTCACGGACTAGAACCATCTCATCGTGATCCTCTGCGAACACTGCATCGTTTATTACATCTAGAAAGGCGGAAATGAAATAATGAAAACGACGGGATTAGAGCAGAGATAAGCTGTATTTACCTGCCAAGCGTTCCTCGTATCCCCGAGTCATCCACATCATGGCCTGAGCAAACCTCTCTGGCGTCTTCAACAAGCCTTCCCGGTTGGGGTCTTCTCCGATACATTCAAGAATAGTCCGTACTGCAGAGACCATCATTTTCTCGCGCGCAGCGCGGTCTGTTGTAGTCTCATTCAGACGAGACACAGTGGATTTTGCTATCAGAAAAATCAGTATCATCGAAATGTCATTCGAGTATGATTGAGACGTACCAGGCCATCCAAGACCATGAGGGTCAGGAAGTGGGCTGCCTCCCTCAACAGCACGAGAGGACAGGGTGAGAGGCGTCGAGATACCCGAAGCAGGTCGAAAACCATAACCCTCTCGGGCTTGAGACCGACTGAAACGTGACGCACTGGCTGATGAAGGGTCATTCTCAGATTGCGGATCCCCGCCTTGGTCATTTGACCTAGGATTCGTTTCGGACTGTTGAAGTTCTAGTTTTCGTAAACCATTTGACAAGAGCTCGACGTGAGATGTCATTTGAATAGGATTCAGGGATGTTTAGAGACCTGCTCAATGCAAAGAATAAGATACAGGTAGATCCTTATCGCGTAGCGAAAAGGACTGGGTCGCTGTCAGTACAGCTGCCAACTTGCCGATGAATTGGGTTTTCGTGAGTGCGAACGCTGCCCAGCAATTTTGGCGGTGAACGCTGTCACTAGCAGGACCCCGGCTGCTCCCCGTCACACACTACACATTTGCTTCCGAGGCGTAGCTTTTGTCGGGTCATGATGGTCAGCGCACTTCGGGTACATTTGCAAAGCGATCCAAGGGTGAGCCGAGTGCCCTGCTACGTCCCTTCCGAAGTACTTCGGTTCCCAGGTACGTGCAGCGTAACAACGACAAGACCTCGAAAACCTTGTCAGCTGCTGACTTACCCAATCACGCTAGTAATAGACAACCTTCTGGCGCTCGCCAACGCAAGCGTGAACAGCAACGACGAGGTGCCGCCTAAACCTACAATTGAGTCGGATTATTTATTACCCAAGTTGCTTGTTCAGAATGGCAATATCCGCTATCTTCGTCTAACTTTCAAGTCATGTTTCATTGCCGCGCCAAACTCCAGGTGCCTTCTCCAGTGACTGGAGGCGCGTCCATGCCCTAGTATAGCCATCGCCGTCCTTCTCTGCAAAAGCCCGTCTTCCCTCCGTCGCCCAACTCATCCTACATTATGCCGCTGACAACAGTGTCCGGTGGACACGCCGTCACGGTGTTATTGAACATCGGCCTCAGCCGCTGCCAGGTCTGCAGGTATGAAGAGTTGTACTGCTCGCGTATCTTATCGGCATCATCGTGGCCAGGTATTTCAAAATACGAGCCTGCACTGGTATCACCGCCATGCTCTGGCACACCATGGTCAGGTATTTCAAAATACGAGCCTGCACTTGTATCACCGCCATCCTCTGGCACACCATGGCCAGGTATTTCAAAATACAAGCCTGCACTTGTATCACCGCCATCCTCTGGCACACCATGGCCAGGTATTTCAAAATACGAGCCTGCACTGGTATCACCGCCATCCTCCGGCACACCTGCGAACTGGCTTTCCAGGTTAAAAAAATAATGAATACTCCCCTCGCAACTATTACAGGACAACCCGCGAACGGCAACTCGGACGGCAATGACTTCGACGTATTGCTCGTTTTGAGATCCTTTGTCGAAGTTGGACGAGCTTAGAGCATATCACCTAGGTAATTTGCAATTTTCTCATGTTTCCATAATGTTGTGTTTGGATTTCACTTAAATCACCTTCCATCTTATATGGCCTACAAACTAAATAAACACTCCGACATTTTCCTGGTGACTGGGCGAAAGTAGGAAGTGGTAGGAGCTTGGACCTCCGGAGGTTATACTCTGGCGTGGGGGTACCGGTGAGGTTTCGAGGCGTGCCAGAGGCAGCGCCAGCTTGGTGCGGTAACTCGGGCTGGCATGTGGTGCGGATTGGAGGTTAGGTCATCGTGCAGGTAGAACCATCCAAGGTACCCACCATCCATCCCACGTTCCGTCCGCGGGTGGTACCCGGGTGGATATCCGTGTCACACCCTAGTTAGATGTGGTAGGCGGTGGGAGACTGCAGGGTTGGGCGTAGCGGGCGTTAGCGAACGCGCGATGGCAAGGTGTTTATAGGTACAACCAACTTTCATATCGATAGACCAGATGCATCTTACCACTTCTATTTACTCGTAGAGCTGGACAAACAACAGGGTCCCGCTTATTACGAGAGCGCAGACTGTGTAAGAGAGCCCCTGGCATCTAACAGCCACAAAGACAAATACAACATCTCCGATGATTTACTGAAACTTTTGATTACAGGCTACTTACTTGCAGGCTCCCTCCCACCCGGTACTGGGGAGGTAAGGGCGGTACTTGTAATGCTTAGTAAACCGGAGACATGCACAAAAGTCAGCCAAACCTTATCCACCCAACCTCTCCAGCAGCAGACATTTGTACAATGTCAGCCACTGGCGGAGTGTGAACTAAACCTGATGGCGCGCAACGCCGAAACCTTCGTAAGTCCTACTAAACTTATTCTTAAGTCCTAAACCTGATTATCCCTAAGGTCTAAACCTTCGTAAGTCTTAAACCCTGTCAGTCATTCAGCCTTGCCTTTAGCAGCCCTAACCAATCATTTTTAACATTATTCATTTCCCCTCAGATTTAGTTCACACTCCGCCAGTGGCTGACATTTTACAAATGTCTGCTGCTGGAGAGGTTGGGTGGATAAGGTTTGGCTGACTTTTGTGCATGTTTCCGGTTTACTAAGCATTACAAGTACTACCGCTGCCGCCCTTACCTCCCCAGTATCGGGTGGAAGGGAGCCTGCAAGTAAGTAGCCTGCAAGTAAGTAGCCTGCAAGTAAGTAGCCTGCAAGTAAGTAGCCTGTAATCAAAAGTTTCGGTAGATCATCGGAGAAGTTGTATTTGGTCTCTGTGGCTGTTGGATGCCAGGGGCTCTCTGCCGACGGGTAGGAGTCTGGATCGGGTAAAATACCCTTCAAGGGCGCTCTGCCTGGACACCATCACGTGTACACCCCAGTGGGCAATAGTTCATGGTGTCCACCCACATGTTGCAGCTGGTTCGTGCAGTGGAAGCTTGTTGTGATTATAACTAGAAAACTGTACAATGTATGCGACAGTGGTGACTCGGAGGAGGTCGTCAGAACTGGCGGCAGACTCCCGAGTCCCTTGCCATTCTGGGGTTGTTCCGCCCTTGTTCCGTCCGAACAGTATCATAAAAGGCGGGGCCCTGTTATTTGTCCAGCTCCACAAGTAAATAGAAGCGGTAAAAACGACAAAATGAAATCTGGTCTATCGATATGAAAGCAGCTGTAACCTTATATACGGGCAGGAAATACCTTACCGAGCGGTGGTAGAGGTCTTGATCTCTGCTGTAAGTGACGTACCTTGTTCTTGTCAACATTAGGCAGCTGAAGCACTTCGGAAGGGTAGCAGGGCACCTACGACTCTTCAAAGATGGGTCCAGAGAAAATAAAAACCCAATCTGGCACTCCAGCAGACCAGGCCGCCGCGGACTTTTGAAAGGCAACTTTTGTTCTGGATGTAAATGTCAGTCTCCCCTAGAGCCCTTTATAGACGAAGAAAGATAGTGGTTCCTTCTAATTTTATATTGACAAACAGGTGGGACGGTAGAAATTGTCGATCGCACTGGCAGGCCTGTCTAGATAGAGGGGTTAGAGAAACAAAGCAAATCACCTGGACAAAGGCTCATGTGACAGTCAACAAAGAAAAAGCAACGAACGCGCTGTCATGTCGGGTACGCTGCCAATAAGTCTTCTTTTGTGTGGGCGCTTAACTTAGATAGCTGCCTGATAAGTTGATAACATCACGCTATTGCGATAGCCAGGAGTTGTTACATAGTGATATCTGGTTCCCCCAGAGATGATGATGGTAGCTGCAAACTCAAGCGGAGGCGTTCAGCTCGCCACGTCGCCTATGCATGAGAAATTGAAGTGTCGAATGAATAGTCGTATTCGATTTCATATAGTGATATATGACATCCCAGCGGCAGAGTCTGGTACATGACGTACTACCGGGCGGTGAGTCGGAGAGGCCGCCCCGGGGTCCTTCACCCAAATACGGCTATCTGAAAGGATACCCGGAGACGTCCCATACACCTCCAAGTTGCCGTTACTAGTAAGTAGGTCGGGGTTGTTCCAGGATATGTTCCTGATACTCACTCGCGTTCTGTCACATTCCTTTATTGTCGTGTAAGAATTCTTATTCGCCCCTCACGCAGTGATTTATGCCACCCTCTTTCATTCCTAAATCGTTCTAAAGTTTCATAAACCTCAAGTTGCCATGTCTTCTGTTTGTTCTCACTACTTTCATGTCCCGGGACAGGTCTGCCAAACTCGTCCTGCACCGCTGGTGAAATTTCACCTCGGATCTCATCAAACTAGTAAGACGACATACTGTTTGTAGCGGAACAAAAACGCCTTGACGTGAACCCCCGAAAAGCTGTGACTCGGGACTCTTCATAAACCGGGCGCTGTTTCCGGAATGGTTTCGTGGCTCACCGTTCGTATTCACCGAGAATGTGTAAAGGGTCGAAACCTCGCGGCCTATGCCCCCCTTCACAATTCAACTATGACAATCGTGTACGCCTCAACCCGAAGCAAATGCCCTTAACGTCATGCCGCTGCATCCAAAAGGCATGGCTAGCCTCTCGTGTCATTCCTCGCCGTAGAGGCTCATACCTCATGCCCGGCGCGCATCGCCCCATCAACGAGGAAAACATCAGATTAGCCGTCACAATCACTCGTGGCTGCGTGTTTGACTTGTTTAGAGTCCTTTGGAGTCTCCATCCAGTTCGCACTACACTTATGATGGTCATAAACGTGGTTCGGGGCATGTTTCCTGCGTTCAGGGGCTACTCACAAGCAATGATTGTTGATGAGGTTGGTGAACCCCACATCTTTCTTTCGTGTCTCTAACTTGCTCCCAAAGTTGCAAAATCTAATCTCGTCTGGTTGCTTCACTTGGTCACGCCTACTGAAGCTCCTCATCGCAGAAATATGCCGAAGAGCGGTTGAAACAGCGGTCGACTCCTTTGCGTAAGTTCACATCTTCACACTGCGCAATCATTTTCACAGTTAAAAATAGTTCTGCAAATGAGACCGTAGTTCATGATTCGGTGCGCTTTTTTGTGGAATATCAGCAGATTGCACAACGTCTGAGGCTCGACATCCCGACACTCGCGGATCCCGTCGTAAGGGACTGTCTACAAGAGTCCGATCTCTTCGTTAGGTCATTTAACGGCATGGGCGGGTTTGGGCTACTGTCGCCGTTCGACTTTGTTCAAATTCTAGCGCAGATATCGGAGCTTGCATCGTATCTTTGGGTGCTGTTGACCTTAACGGGTGGCTCTACACACATGGGTGCTTTATTGCTATCTATTCTTTCCGCCCTATTCCCTCTTTTCTTGAACCGTTGTGGAATCGCTTCTTCACATGCCGACTCAACTTATACAAGCAAGGAGGCTCGTACTGCGGAACGTCAGGAGAAGCTCCGAAATTTGGCCTACAATGATACCCACCGACCGGAAGTCCTGCTCTTTGGGCTTGGACCATGGATACTGCATTCCTGGGCAAATGCTCGCAAGGCGATGATGTATGACGAACATTTGTCTCCACTTAATCAGCCTTCACTGTCACAAATACTGCACCAGATAAATGTATCCGACTTGCTGTTCGCGCTTCAGAATGTGAGTTGCCACTCTTTCCACGGTCAACAGGAAGTGTCAATTTTTCTTAGATTCCAATGTTCCTGATGTTTCAGTCCTCATCTGCGTCACTGGGATCACTGGCACTGTATCGGAGCTCAATTCAGTCGGTGGTTTATACTGTTGGAAACCTGGTCAATACAGCTCGTATGGCATTTCAAGGAATATTTTTCATGGGTGCCTTTTGCGCTGCCATGAACATTGAACCTCGACTGACACCCCTGAGCGAAGACGCGGAAATGTATCCTAGTATAACTAATGGCATGAAGATTGAAGCGAGGTATTTGAAACAATCTGTCCCTTCAAGTGAATTTACCTTCTATTTCCGCGACAGACATCTATCATATACATATCCTGGAAGCAAGGAGCCATCACTAAAAGACGTTACATTTAGTCTAGAAGCCGGCGAAAGTCTTGCAATAGTCGGGTACAATGGTTCAGGCAAGTTCCGCCAGGAATTTCATTCATGTCCATACACTCATTAGAAGATGTCCAGGAAAGTCCACCCTTGCCAAGGTGCTGCTGCGAATTATAGATTTCGACCAAGGTGATCTCCTTGTCAACGATGTGGACATCCGTCGGTTAACTCCGGGCGATTACCACCGACATGTCACCACCGTCTTCCAGGGGTTCTCTAAATACAGCTCGACCGTCAGAGAAAACGTTGGATTGGGTTATGTTCAAAATTTGCAATCGCCCACGGCCATCGAGCACGCCATGCGTCTCGGTGGTTCAGATGGATTTGTAAGCGCGTTACCAAACGGAATGAAAACCAAGCTAGATGCCTCGGGTTTTGAGTTCATGCCGTGCTCATCAGCGTCAGGTTCATGTCATGGTATGTCCTCGCGGTTGCAGCACGGCTTGTCTGGTGGCGAGGTAAGTTCGCCTATTGCCATACAGACATAGATCTTGAACTAAGTGTATTCTCAGTGGCAGAGAATAGCCATTTCTCGGGCATTCATGCGCGCAGATCGGCCGGAAGTTGATCTTTTGCTGTTTGATGAACCTGTGAGTGTGTTACATACCTGCCACACTACTTACATCTCATTTCCGAGGGTAGACGTCATCATTGGACGGTTGTGCTCAGAACAAAATTTTCGACACTATCGACAAGGTTTCTCGCTCTCCTCAAGGCGAAAGACTTAAAACAGTGATTTTCATCACTCATCGTTTGTCAACTGCCCGTCGGGCGGATAAAATCGCAATGATGGAAAACGGGGTGAGTCAATCACCGCGTGGCGAGTCTCACGGCCTAACGCCCTTCATCCTGTGCAGTCAATAACTGAGTTCGGCAGTCATGATGACCTATTGAAAAGGGCTGGTTCATACGCCACACTATATAAAGCATCCGTTTAAAGCGGCAGATGTTCTTCCTTTCGCTCTCACCCATTCATTCTCCCAGATGAACTATTTTGCATACTTCATAGACTGCAATTTCAAACAACACTCATGAGTTTACTTACACATGTGGAGCTGTTAATGTACCTTAGACATAGCTGTGCATCAAAACTGATCGCTCGTAGAATGGTCCATGTATACTACGATGCCATCACGAATGTATGCGTCCACATTTTTACCTTCCAATGGCTCAGCGATGGCCAGCGGACTGTCGCAGAAGCCAACTACAAGGCCAGCGTCCCTGATTCCTTGAATCAGTGAAGGGACCTGCAACTTGAATTACATCAGGGGGGTGAGAGAAGTTATGGCGCCAAGCAGTTGGTATCTCACCAATAATTTCGGATCGAAGAAAACACCCAAAAGGTTATTTCGCTTTGCAAAGTCGACGCCAGCAGCTACGCTAGATGACCAATAATGACATCCGGGACTTGTATCATCAGCACGGTATCCCGTCGACACTCGTTGCCCCTGGTCAATTTGGCCGCATTGAGATGAAAAAAACACCGGATCTGGTAATACAATAAGATAAGATCTGGCTCCACAATACGACTTGGGGAAGCACTGACAATTTGGTTGTTTCCAATTAAGTGCTACACAGACTTGTGGCGAAAATGAAGTGAAGGCAATTCGGCGACGAGCGAACGCGCCACCTAGAGCCGAAGAAGTCTGCCGGATTGTGCGCAGCACGCTATCAACAGCTTCATTTAGGTCCACTTGGCATCTGATGGAACCACGGTCTCGACGCCTGGCAGGCAGAGCCAATTCTAACGTAAGGCCGAGTTGCGTAGGAAGAACCTGCAAAGCAAATTACTTCAAAGAAACGATCGGGCATCACGAGATTAAGCCCAAACCTGCATGACATCCGCAAGAGTAATCATACTGTGTGACAGCATTCTGGACCATTCTTGCGCAGATACTGCTGTTCTAAGCGATTTATTATCGCGCTCCAATCGACTTGCCAAAGCCTGGAACTGTTCCAGATTGACATCGGAAACGCCAAGGTCAAAAGAGGTCTCAGGAAGAAGATAGTCGCCGAATATTACAGAATGCAGGTCGCGCGTGACTTGTACGGTGATATGCACGTGATTCCCGATCAATGATGACAAGGTTAATGTGTGCAACGGGGAGGGGGGGTTGGAGTGTATGGAGGGTGATGTATATGTCGAATCCAGTGACCTGGGAGATTGCTGCCACGGCAATGATGTTTGCGAATTGGAAGGTGTGCCTCTGGGTATTGCCATTGATTTCCAGTAGGTTTCCACCGCTCCGCCCACTTCCAACGTAACACCTTGAAATGGTGTTATGACATTGATTGAGACAGTAACCTAAAATGAATGGTCAACTGAGCGTCTGGTAAGGTAATGGCTAAGTTAAGCCTACTTCTCCGATACTATGAAGACGAGTATCAAGGATAGGAAGTGTTACATCTGATACACCATCGAGGCCTTGGAAAACCGATGGATGAGCAATCGCACGCCCGATCGTTTTGGTTCCAAAATTGGGATATATCGAAAGTTCCAAGCTCAACCCTTTCAGCGACGGGGATTGGAAGACAAACACATCGCAATCTTCCATTTGAGGCAATAGAATACTGTACGGAGCAGCATTGACACCAGGACCAGCGGTAATTACCATTTTCAGGGGCTTTGAAGATGGAAGTGACAAATTGGGCGCAATGATAGAGCTGGTCAGACGAGGATGGAGTGTCACACCCGCGCCTTGGAAAAGGTTATTGTTGACGGTAACTTCAACGAGATAGTTCCTGTCCAGATAATTATGCCCGTATACGCGATGTGGCATGATCGGGGGAGGAAGTGATAACGAAGGAATCTGATCAAACTCGGAATCCACTTGCATTTCTGCCTTATCCAGAGGAGACTTGGGGCCGAGACTAACGATTTCCGTGGCGTGGGGTACCTTCGCTGCAGCTTCGATGAGGATTTCTACAGACTCTCGATGTCCATACCAGGCCGCATAATGAACCGCCTGATGTCCTACTTCATCAGCCAAGTCCATTCGAACACCAGCCTCCAGAAGAATTCGAAGGCAAGATGCGCGACCCTGGCGCGCGGCGTGAAAGAGGGGCGTCCACTCGTGGTACTTGTCTGGAGTATCACAACCCCCATGACCCAGAAGAAGCTTTACGACCTCGGCATGGACCGTCCCGTGCAGCAAGATGGATAGGGTATTGGCCATTGCTATTTGGCATGCAACGTGCCCCTCTTTTCAGAAGAAGAGACACGATTTCCAGATGACCATGCTCACTGGCCAAAGCCAAAGGAATTAGATTATCGTTCAGCGCAGTGAATGATGGCGAGATGCACTGGTCGCACAACAGCACTTGCACGCATTCCGGACTTCCCCGCAAGGTGGCATAAACCAGAGGGCTGCAATTGTCCACATCGAGAACGTGTGGAGGTAGAGAAGCTTCCAAAAGCCGCTTGCAGACATGCGCGTACCCATGCATCGCTGCATAATGCATGGCAGACCGACCATAAACATCAAGCTTCTCTGGCTGTGAAGACTTCTCCAAGCACATATTGACGAGGCGAAGAGCTCCCGAGGCAGCTGCTTCGTGGATGCACGTTCGCCCATTGATATCGTCAACGAAGTCGAAGTCAAACGGGACCGTGATGCTGGCGAGTACTAGATCCGCTAGCTCAGGTGGCGCATCGACGATAACCCTCCACAGCACGCGGGTAACATTGATTCTGCCTCCATTCTGTATACCAAGAAGATCCGAGTGGTGAACAAGATCCTTGATAGAAGCTTCATCTGAGTTCTCCACGGCTCTTCGCAAATCATGTTCAAAATCGCGGAACGGTCCTGCGTACATATTTTTCTCGATGAAGCTCACGACATCATGGGCAGCCGGACCTTCAAGCTTCAAGCTAGCCGATAGGTCGGTGATATCCAGGAGGCAGGATGCTACGGTATCAGACAGCTCTGATATGAGCTGTCGAAATACATCAGGACAATTCAAACCAAGCGATTGCGTCACTTGCCTGCCTATTGAACACTGGTTGGACCTCAACCTGCCTGGTGAGGTAGAGCTCCTTCGTTGTTGACCGCGACCTCTTATCCCATTTCTTCAAAATCTTCCTGAATCCTGTTGCGTTCATTTCGATAAATTGCTGAAAGGAGTTAGTTCGGGTAACACATAACTCGTGTGATCATTGAAAGTACCTGGAGTTTTCCAAGATCCCTTTCAAGGAGGCGGAAGCCCTCCTCAACAGCACTCCATTCGACATGATTCACAGTCGTTTCCTCGGACGTATCAGGGAGTCCGCGCATTGCTGCAGCACGCCTCTTGGAGAGCAGGGTCTCCAACCGGAGCTTCAGCTCTGCTTCTTTCTGCAGGTAGAATGTATTGATCTTGGATGACCCGATGTCATTAAGCCTCGTATAGTAGACACTTTGGTGACAGACACACCTTCTCCAGTTCACGCTCTAACTTGAAGAAGAAAGCGGCTTTGTGCGCCTGGAAGTCAGAACCACGATCGTCATCCTGTTGAAGAGTAGACGATATAGGTGGTTCCTCCGGCTCATCTTGCGTTATCAGCTCCACAGGATTTGATGTATCTGGTTGGGCTAATACTGAGACTCGGATTGCTGGGGTACGATTCTGCGAAATAGGTTTCAAGATATCGGCTGGGCGGACACCAAGGGCTAATGCAGCGGCTTCGGACGCAGGTCGATTAGCAGTAAGGGACGAAATGATCTTCTTGAGAAATTTGTAGTCCAGATAGTATGCAGACCATCCTGGGACCTGTTCTGCCTGGATTTGTTTGCCGAACTGTAGATCGCAGCGTCGGTAAAAGCTCAGATTGGCAAAAAGGTTGTATGGGGAGCCTGACCTTCATAATGGTCGTTTATCGTTCAAACTCAAAAAAAGGGACTGCAACAAGGTGGTAGTTGGTCAGACCATCATATGCCTGTGGTTCTCTCAAGAAGAGCTAACCTCAACTCCCTAAATTTCATGCACGTGCGTTAAAATGTTGTAGAGTCAAAGTGCCCAGATAAATATACGTCGCGGCGATATCAAGGGCTAATGCGATATTGGTAATTTTGTTTGGGAGTTCTCCTGAATTATAGGCGTTCGCGCGATTCACGGTCTTTGAATTGTGACGCGTATTACTTGTGTACTAGATAGTGGTATGGAACATGTATATCTAAATTCACATGCTTTTGTTAATCTCTCTCAAAAGCTCTCAGGCTACTGCCCTAGCGCTCGCACCAGTCCATTGGTGTGGGGTAAGGTTTGTGTCGCAATCTTGCCAACATTATTCCGAGGCTCTGCTGGCGGAGGGGCCAGGTGCCAGAGCCAGGAACGCCACGATCTCCTACATCACCAAGTCGTCGTCGGTCTCAGTACAATTGAGAGATCTGGCAGCGAATGACCCACGTCATCATTTTTATAGCACACGTTTGCACGAAGCAAAACTTTTCTGAGTCCGGAGACGTCCTGCGACTCATTGCTTAGTATCAGGAAACAGCCGCAACCTATAAGCACGGCGGTTTGAGCTCGTACATGTAAGTACTTTGTCCAAGTTTTGGATTATTCTGAATATTGAGAGTACACCACTGTGTTATAAGAATCGGGTTGACAAAACATTTGGAGGCGTGAAACTCCGACTCAACGGAGACTTGAATAGCTTCAGCCAGGCGAGCCTAGAATTATGTACTCACTGGGAGTAGAGGTGGACCACCCCTAACATTAAGAATGAAATAATGAAGACACAAGCCTTATCCCGATTATCAGGATGAGGTAAAATGGCCTTGGTAGGATTACCCAGGTCAACTTTGTGAAGGGCAGCCCAATCATGAACAATGTGCCTCAGTTTACAAAGCAAACATCAAGAAGCGTATACAGCGTTCCGAGGGAGAAGTACGCCTCAGATTTATTATATAGATTCCGCAACACAGCATCTGCTCGATGGGAATATCTCCAAGGAAGAGTCGGCCAGCACTTGTCAGTGCTCTTCGGAGATTCAGCCGAAAAATCTCCTACAGGCGACGAGTGGCAAGCCGGATGAGAGCAGCTTCTCCGCGACAGAAGAAATAAGCCTAAGGAGGGTCGTCTGAACTGGAAGGATGGTGTCTACAAAACCAAATCCTGCTTGACGCAGTGAGGGGCCAGTCATCAAGAATATTCCCTGGCCCGGCAATAGACCCAGGACGCTCGCTGTTGAAAATAACATATCTAGTGCCACCTGCGAAGAAAAGTACCACATCCAACTGTGGGACACTCCGTGTGATTGAGGGATGGTCAAAATCCAGTACTGGAAGTCGTTCTCCTGGCACTCGTATGAAATCCGGAGTCCGAGTGCGAGGACATTTGAATGTTCAATCAATGATATGGTATCTCGAAGGCGAACGATCTGCGTACTAGCATGGCGCGCACAAATTAAAGCGAGTTTGGCGGTGTAACGTTTAGGCCTTAGGGCTCGGTTTGTCACAGTATGGAGTCACATGTGACAAAGGGTCACAAAATGTAACAGTCATTCCTTGTAAGTTCTTAAACGCGAAACTCCAGTAGGTCAGGAAGACATCGATTCCTGTCGAAGCAGCCCGGAAATCCCTTGCCCGGAGAATCTAAAGTGTGCACTCCACATTTTCCAAAACTTAAAATGCAATGAAGAATAACTTACTGTATCATGCTTCCACTGCAGTATCCTCAAGCTCCGAAGTTCGTGCTAAAACGTATTGGGAACAACTTGAATCATGCACTGGTGGGGAGTTTCTCCGCGGGTCCCTCGCAGCGCCTAGTTCGACCCATTTGTCACGATTCTATGCAACGGACATTATTAGTCGTCTGTCCTACACACTCTGGAGTCTGCCCCAAGAATTGCGAGAAGCGGTACCCGCGGCATGCCGCTTGGCTCCAGTATCTCCAATTCCCCTTTGCTCCCAAACAGCTTGCCAACGTATGTGCCAGTGGGGAAGAATGAATCAAGTGTTTGTTCAACAAAGTACCTGCCAAGGCTGAGCACAGAATGAAAGTCCATGTCAAGTTCATGTAAGTACAACAACATACTTTAACCGCTCTAGCACCAATCCCTGCCAATCCCCACGCAAAATATTTGCCGCAAACAGATTACAGGGATTCTTGCATTCCCAAAATTTGTTAATTCTGTTTACATTTGGTAGGAAGTCACTTTACTGCTTGGATTTTTTGAACGACTACCCTCCTGTAGGTCTGGCTAGGGGAGACTAAAGAAGCTTTATTACATGGTAAACGGCGTGCGGTCCTTGGGTGATCGTTTTCCGGCATTTACATGCAATTTAGGGAGTTTTCTCGTCTTATATAGGACGGAGGAGCTATGCAAGATCTTGCCATCGTGCCTGGGAAGAAGCTCTTCAGGGTAGATATGATTGTCGTCCTTGGGGTATAAGCCGCTGATTCTTTCATCAGAATAATCATTCGGGCAGGCATTATGCTGTTCACAGGTTGTGATGCGTTTCGTTATCTGATAGTCTAATGGAAACAAGCCATTGCTGATGGCCCTATCTTGAAATCGGCTCAGATGATAAAGAACCAAGCCAACTCCCTACTCCCTCCCTATAAATTTAACTTGTGCAACAGGCATCCTTACTAGTAGGGCTTTACCCCGGCCATCTCTAACTTGTCTCTATCATATTCAAGTATTGCCTTCTCACTCTCACTGTTATGTTCCTGTCCGGTTGGAAATTATTTAATTCATTCAGACTGTTCTTTTGACAACCCCGCCCTCACTGCTTAACTGCTGGGAACACTCCCTTACTAGCTAAGTGAGTTCTCGCCGTTTATGATTCCTCTGTAAGGAACGATCATAATTATTCGTTGATGATCTCTCTAGGGGAGATATCTAAGATTAACATGAGGATTAATGAGCAGCGGCCACGCCGGTGGTCACCGGGCCATACACATGAAATTACCAACGAAATCCAACAAGTAGGCTTTTCTATTTAGATATGACCCTCGACGTCACTCTCGTACGTACTCATCATTTTCTTTTACATACGCAATCACTCCTCGTTACATGCGCCTCGTACACGTTCACCTTTGATTCTCCGTCTCAATCAGCGTATTAATTCCTCTCCCCTCGAATAATCTCCCTCAGTCTTTTGATCCAAGACTGAAGTAAGCTTTCTTATTCACGGTTCTACGTATATTTTCTGACTATTACCCTACCTAGTCCCTTTTCCGTTCCTAGGTATGATCCATAGCTATTCAAATCTTTTAATCCAAGACTGAGTCTCCTTCCCGTTCCTAGTCCGAGCCTCTTCATTGATAAGATTTTCTTCGATGTCCATTTCTGAGAGAAGGCCAAACTTGCTGGCATTCATCAAACTCTCATCGCAAGCGCGCGATTTCCCCGCATAGGATGTTGCCACGCGCAACCCCTGCTGCCTGCGTAGATCGAGCAGCTCATTCCCGACATGATGCGAACTAGGACAATGCACTGAATTCTGTCAATGTTCCTTCCCCAAGCTCTCGCCGGTATGATATCTTTGCTCCCCAGTCCTGGTGGCATTGACATCAGTCATAGTTCAGTACCCCTCTGGTGGCGTAACAACACCCTCACCTGTGGTTGCGAAGAGTTGTGAATGCTCGTCAAGTTTATGGATGTGAACTATCTTGATGATAGCTCACAACCCCAGATACTTTGCAAGTTTCTCCCCGAGAAGGACAGATATATCCTGTGATTCTTGGGAAGAAACTCGCGAAGGGTTGCGGAGCAAGAGAGCGCAGACGAGGATTACGAGGATGTCATTCGAATAAAGGGAGACAATCCGAGAACGACTCGTTCCCGCATTGCCCGCTGGGTCATTGAAACCTACTCCTATCGTGACAGAAGAAGTGTAGTTCTATAGTACTATTTCTTCTGTCGGGAGTCTATTTCTATAAGCCTATACCGGTCGTATATCCGCAAATCCAGTACAAATTGTGTTGTACTTGTTCACGAGCCAAAGGACGTCCGATTCAGCGACTCGGATTGGCTGACTTGATCTTGTTTGGTAGTAGGATAAGTGTCGCATCCTACCCTACTAAACGAGATTGGTCAATCGCCATCGAATTCGAGTTTCCAAGTACTTTTTTTGCTACATCCCTTCAGACCTTTAAACTCGATCAACAACAGTCACAATTCTACTTGCTGACTACGAAGTAGAGGTCTAGCTAATGTCATGTATCCGTTCTATATTTCTGTGCGCATTTGTTGAATATACTTTGATTTGAGGTCCGTACCCAGCCAGACCTAATCGAATGTAGTGCAAAATGTAATCTTGGAAGCCCCGCCTTCAAGACTACATCATGCCCTACATGCAGACTCATTACGCACGACAGTAGGATAAGGTATCGGTAATTGTGCGTATCCAGATGTACATTTCAACAAATCAAATGAGCTGTGTGGGCAACGCTGGGGTAACAAGTTGCACTTGCAACGCATGGGAATTTAAGTGGAAATCTCATGCACACCAGGGCCCAGCAACCAAGAACGTCGTAGGAACGCTCTTCGAATGATTCCTGGTGAACGAGTAGGGAAAGTCATAAAATTAGCAGATACGATGTACCAATGCAAATACCATGACTCAGGTAGCGAGCGCCAACTATACCAAGACCTTCCTGAGTTGCCACGCCTTCGCAGGGAGGAGCGTTATCGGGCAATTACCATGTTGCTCGACGTGGTCGTGTGCGCAGCGGTAGCAGAATACGTAACCAGACGGCAATGCTGTGGCATTGTGAATGGGTTCTTTGCAGAGCGGGCAGTGTCCGTATTTCGTGCTGTCGATAGTGATCCCTGCAGGGTGAGGCGGAAGGATCTGAGGTGGAGGGACAGCTGGACCGAGAGGCGATATGGATAATGACCGTGCAGGGGAGCCCGGGGAGTACCACCATTCCAGGAATTTGATGAAGAAGATGGCCGTAGGCAAGAGAAGCCTCAAGGAGTCGAGTAGTAATTGGGGTGATCGCAGCAGGAGCCGTCGGGCCACAACTAAAAACCCGCTCTTTGTTGGGGGTATAGCATTTTGCTTCACTTTGTGTGCGAGCTGTCCAGATGGCATGAGTGTAATGCGAATGACTGGAATGCTAAGCTCACAAAGTCGTCCATACTGAGTCTTCTGAGATCGGCTCCTATCCAAGCTAGCCACGGGCGGTAGAATGGCGTACGATCGAATAAATAGGCTACATTATGGGCGAGAAGCCATACTTCAAATCCGGTATTGAACCACGGGTACAGTGTTTTGAACTTTCTGCGTAAAACGCCTGCAATGCTCTTGGAATGCCTGTTAAGTATTGCACTATCGTAAAACAGTACTGCTCACCTCGTCTGTGAGTTCTCGTATATGTCTTTCACTACCTCCATCCTCCAGGATATCAGAATCGATGCCTCCACCGAGCGACTCGTAGTAGTCCTGCCCTTTCGCTCGTAGATAAGGCACAGCAATCTGGGTTCACAGGGTGAGGGGTTGTCTGATCGTCACCGAGGATCTTACCAGGAGAAATAACGACCGCCAAATTTCGCGACTTCTGAGCTTCTCACCGGCTGGTATTCCACCAACAGCAGCTGTTGCTCGTTCGGTCGTTATCCAAGGTTTTCTGCGTCTTTTCAGACCGTAAAAATTCTCAGAAAATGATGCATCTAGCAATCGTACTCGAGTTCACTATGTCAACTTGCCAGACCAATATACTCACTGTGTTTGCGGAGATAGTGGCGTTCAACGAAAAGCATGATGAAGGCATAAAACTCTTCATGGCGGTTGACTATACGAATCAGATAACGAGGGTAGCGTTGAGCGAAGACCTGGCGGGGGTGAGTGGTGCGGTTTTGTTGTAGATTGCAAAGACTTACTGCGAGTACATACTTTAGAGTAGGTTGAAGCAGGTCACGAAGCTGCTCTTGAGCAACTAATTCGAACAAGGAGGGCTTGAGCGGATCTCCGCCCACGTCATTGAAGAACTCCATGCATGTAGAGTGGTGGTCTTGTTCAAGTTGTTGATTCCGGCTATTCACAGGTTTCACGTGGCGTCCTCGACGATTACCGGGAAATGAACGTCGAACGATGACAGACGCTTAGGGCGACTGAAGTTGATGACGGCCGCAAACTGCAACAGTCTCTATCCTCTGTCGAAGATTCATTGCAAGCTTGCTTTTATGGTATACTAGTCGTCTATACGCCAGCGGGATTGAATATATGATGGTTGATTTGTCCCTTCGCCTGAATTGTTTGAGCATGTTCAAGTTCAATTTTCTTGCATGTAATTGCCTCCATCTGGTATAGAACAATATTCTCTACTCCCAAGGTCCGTGGGGCACTCCGCCTCTTATTGTTCTTCTTGACACCTCATTGTACATTTTTCATTCTCATGTTTACCTCCTTCCATTCAATGATACCCTCAGACACTGAACTCGCTTCTCAAGCACTCACCGAGGAGGGCAATTATCGGTTTCCATCATTCTCAGCGTCTGACGCGGTCACGCTTGGTTTATCTCTACGCAAACGCTTCCGTGCGTCCTCTCGACATTCAAAAGGCAAAGGCCTCGTCATCTCTATACAAACTATCGCGGGTCATACATTATTTGCATGTACCGTGGGCGACCTTGGTCATCCAGCCGGCGTTGGGGATGTTAGTTTGAATAGTTGGACAAGTGTGGATGGCATGGTTGAAGTCGTGAGGCAGACTGGCCATTCGAGCTATTATGTCGAGAAAAGCATGAGCGCCATGGGCAAGTCAGCAAAACAGCTGGGGATTCAAGGGGACTATATTATTCATGGGGGAGGTGAATAACTTTCGCTATATACTTCTGGAAACGACAGGCTCAAATTTGATTCCGCTCAGCGTTCCCAATCTGGTTGGACGTTAGTATATGTCTTACTTGTTTATGAATTTGAAGAGCTGATTGAGGCTGGACAGAACGCCCATTGCTGTCCTATTGCTGTCGTTGCTTGCTACTCAGGTTCAAGCCAAGAGGACCACCACGTATGTCCCCTTCCAAACTCACTCGATCCAAGATTCACATACCAACCATTAGCTTGTGGTAACAACTGTACGCGATTATCTTCACAAAATCAACAAGTCAGAAGGTGCACGAATGTCAGCCTCATCTGCTCTTGGGACAGAGATGCATGCGCCTCTCCCGTCTGTACCAATCCGGGAGAGCACGGTAAGCTCATATCAGCGAGTCGAGGTTCGCCAGTTCATTAGCGAGTAAAGGCATGGCTCACAGATCCATCACACCATACGCTTGGTATAAGAAGGCGGTCCGAGTCACCATTTGACCACCATGACGAGTGAGGATACCAATAAATGTAACATAAATTATCGAGCGGGGTGAGCGGTGGTGTGTAATAGTTATACCAATAAGACGGGTAGTTATGATGGTTATAGAACGACATGCACTACTCCTGGGTCTCGCTGTGCGAGGGAGCCTGTCTGATAACCCGTATGGTTTCTACACATAAGAGTCAGTTACGCAAAGGTTGAAGTAAGAGCGAGGCAGTATACCGTGTCTAAGGAATATTTGTCTTTGGGCCTGCGCTGAAGATGGGTCTGCGCTTGGATCTGGGTCACGAAGCTCAAAGTTTGCCTCAACGTATACTTGGGCCCCTTTCTGGAGAGTGCGCAAGTAATTGGTCTGATTGGGATTAAAGCAAATGATGTTATGCCACGTCGTTCCAGCCTCTTGACGACCTAAGGCAAGAATTCAGGTGATAATAATGCACGAAAAACCAGATTCACTTACTGCCATCGGGGTTAGGAGGTGGAGGGGGGTAGTTGGTGGTTGCAACGGTATAGCTGAAAACAAATTCAGAGGAATGTCTCGGGCAAGGCATAGAAGACTTACGACGCGTATTCTTTGTCACTCTTGGTGGTACGAACTTCAGGGTCTTTGCCTAGTCGTCCGATGAGGATGAGCTTGGAGACATCGTAAGCACGCGTCGAAGTTGTAGAGAAAGCCTTGAAAAATTCGTCAGCGCAAAACCATTCTTAGAGAGGCCTATCAACTTACGCGACGCGGCGCGCGAGCAAAAGCATGACGGGCAGAGGAAAACATAATTCCGGTCTTTCAAAACGCGTTCTGGCAAAGCAAAGTTGAAGTATCGATTTTATGTGACGATATAGAGGTGTTTTGTTTGTGCTTGTTTGGTGACTTGGCCAGTTTACAGTCGCGGTAATATTTAGGCTATTCAATATTGAACTATTTCTCATTCAATATCCTTCCCAAATCTTTGTACATATCTCCATCTGTAATCTTTAACATGTCCAGACATAGGCTTGTACGAAATATGAACATCCATGGTATGCACCAATCATCCTGATGGCAGTTTGATTTGAGATTGATTGTGCGACTAGATGAATTGGATGATGATGCATTGTCTGATGGAGGAGACGAGCTCACTCCTGAGCAGCATGGTGAATGGCCCGATATCTGTGCTTGTGATGCACGCTGAGTGTCTAATACAGCTCAAATGGCGTTTTGTCTTGAACAAATCAGAGAGATCATCGGAGATGAAGCATCCTCAGGCTTCGACGATGACTTCATCAAGGAAACCCTATGGGACCAGTACTTTAGTGTAGAGAGCAGCTTATCGTATCTGTATGGTGCGTAATACATCAACCTCTTTATCCTCGTGTCTCTCACTGACCCAGTCTTAACAGAGGAGCAAGGCCGGAGAGCGTCAGCCAAAACTCGTAAAGGTAAGTTTCGATGTGATCTCTCATTTGTAAATAGTCTTGCATTCGCTCTTCTACCATGTTGTTGTTACCCCCCGTTTTGGATCCCGTTTATGGAACCGACTACGCCGTAGACGAGACGAGGAACAGGAAGGTGCATGTCATCCCCACAATCCCTGCGTCAGCCTTCGTGCAGTCAGGAGCTAAATGTGTTTCAGTGCTACCGGACCGTAGTGATATACTACCACCAGCAGGCGAGGGGGTCCATGATGAACCACAATACGTGGCTGGACCAACAGGCTACGAATATTACGATGGCGATTTGGACCGACCCCGAGTTCCTCTCATAGTATTAGCACAGCAAGGCCAACACGAAGTCTACTATCCTGAGGAATATCCGGATGAGGTTGACTCGGATGATATACCATTGGGCGTCATGTCACGCGGCTCGAGGCTCAGCACCATTACGGAGATTACCGAAAGGACTGAACCCTCTCGCCACTGGCCCTCAAAACAGCAACTCGTAGCTTTGAATAATCCACGTGCATCAATGATCACTGATACCACAACATCGTACGGAGAGGTTATCGGTAAGTGTTACTAGTAAGGATTCGATTGATGTGACTGAAACCAGGACAGATACTCGCGAGCGCAGTACCGTAGCAGTGGAATATCCTGAGACTGCGATGGACCCAAATTTCATTCCTCCATCTCCATCACCCTCTGCAGTACGACGTCTTTCGAACTACGAAGCCGCGCCGTCACTTGCTACATCGGTATCACAATCTGATGTACGCACAGAGCTGCTTCCGCTTCCAACAGAACGTGCAACATCGCGTGCAAAATCATCAGTTATTCCTGTACCACCGATGGATACTCTTCCCGAGATTTCCGATTTCCAGTCGAAAGCGAGCGAAAAACCACTCCCTCCGAAGCCTCCAGCCAGCATTAAGCCCTCGAAATTATCCATGCTTGCGAGTTCTCGTGCAAGTACGAGGAGTTCTCGCTCATCAGATTTGGAGACGACTTCAGTGCTTACTTACCCCGCCTTACGACCTACTGCTGAAAGCCGATTATCATTCGCAACCACTATAAAACCCCCACCTGCAGAGAAGATGCTTCCTTCTATAAAGGCCCCGTCTACCACCCCTTCTTCCATGTCTGGGCATGTCAAACAGGCAATCCAGACAGCTTTGGAACTAGAGGCTCACGATCGTGAAAGAGCTGTGAGACCCGCTCCAATGAGCGAGTCGAGCGTGGCGCCTAAAGCATCGTCAGTTTCTATTGTCAAGCCAACGGTGCCACACTCGCCACCTCGAGCTGACGCCACTCCAAACTTGCCCATCGTGCGCCAAGAGGTTGAAACAAAGGCTCGCCCTCAGTCCAAACTCGCAGCGCTTGCCCAGGCGAAAGCCAGTGCCAATACTAGCCTCATGCCGAAGCTTCCAAAGTCCCCGCCTAGTTCGCCTCCGAAGGAGCTTCCTAAACCTCACACACAATATTTCACGCCAATCGCAAATGGAGCCACAGCTACTACTGCTATAACCACATCCTATCAGTCACTCCAAAGTCTGTCTAGGCCGCAGGCTCAAGGGCCTGCATCGTTAGTCCAGATGCCTGCAGAGCCCAAGCAATCTAAACTGGCAATGAAGGTCAAGAAAGCGAGTGAAAAACCGCAATCTACGCCGCCCGACGACGATACCGTTTCCCGCGTCATCATACCGTCACCTCTATTCATACCAAAGCCAACTAACCCTCGTGCGTCTCCCTCGGCATTCGCTTCTTTACTTCTAGATGATCCTCTAACACCCTCATCTCCCGAAGACAATGACACGCATTCAGCTCGCAAGTATGGAAGGGAGGTGCCGCATCTTGTGAAGGTGTATGAGGCTTCCCATTCACAGAGCAACTCCAGCCTCGGTCTCTCACAGTCCCAACGACACAAGTCATCTCGCCCTAGGGTTGCACCGCCGGGGATGAAGATGCACTTGGGATTTGCATTTGACGTTCCAAGCCCTGACGATATCGTGTTCAACGCGCGTCGGGGGACTTCTCTTGCCCACAGACGGTGAACAAAGCTTTGTTCCCAGTTCCACCCGCCATTCCTTTCTTGTATCTCTCTACTCGCATTTTTATTTTATTCATTCGTTTCTCTGGAGGACTTGTTTGTTTGTTGTAGACTAAGTTATGGGCTCTAATGGAACTTTTTTTGCTGATTGTCACTTCAGCCGCGAAGGAACGCGAGAAGGCGGAGAAAGCAATGCAGAAGAAAGTAGCGAAGACACCTTCGTCTGGCTATACCACGCCGGTTTCTCAAGCAACGTCTCCTGTGAATACACCGAGTAGAGCCTCAAAGAAGGCTGGTATGGGTGCGAAGAAGTCGAGAACGATGACTCCTCGCGATACAGGGGGTTTGGATGCTCGACTACTCGACATGGCCGCGTTGAATTTGTTACCAAAGAAAGAAGAGCTGATTGATGAACCTCCTCCGAAAATAGTACTGGAGCGTGGAAAGCTGTTGCAAGAAGTTCGGAAAGTCCTTGAAGGGCAAAGAGGTGACAAAAAAGCTGTTAGCTTGGTCGTGATTGGTACTCAGTTTCGCTGGCATTTTTAAGTGATTTTTTGTTGATGCTGAGTGACAGGACATGTCGATGCTGGAAAGTCGACGCTCATGGGTCGTTTGCTCTATGAGCTGGGGAGAGTCGACGAAAAGACTCGTGTTGCTAATGAAAGAGGTAGCAGTAAAGCTGGGAAGAGTAGTTTCAGCTGGGCATGGGAGTTGGATGGGACCGTCGAAGAACGAGAGAGGTCTGCATTTCTCTGTTATTTCACGTGCACGTACCAACTGATCGGCAGAGGAATCACGATGGACATTGCTTTACAATCGTTGTCAACTCCTCAACGACAGGTCACCATTCTAGATGCCCCTGGACACAAGGACTTCATCCCAAACATGATTTCCGGAGCCGCGCAAGCCGATTGCGCGTTACTTGTAGTCGATGCTATCACTGGGGAGTTCGAGGCAGGTTTCGATCGCGGTGGTCAGACTCGTGAACATCTGCTGCTAGTTCGGAGCCTCGGCGTATCTCAAGTCATTGTGGCAGTCAACAAATTAGATCAGGTTAGTTCAAGGTCTCACGATTCCGCGTCTTTTATTATCTCACAAATGGTTGCAGGTCAATTGGGATCCGAGTCGATTTGAAGAAATATGCGGGTTGTTACGTGCCTTCCTTGTTCAGTCTGGGTTTCCCTCTTCGAAAACGAGCTTTATTCCAGTAAGTGCCATGCTTGGCGTCAACCTTGTCAACTGTACGAATACCGATGCTTCGGCACTGTCTAAATGGTACAAAGGCCCTACGCTAGTTGACTTGCTTGGTGAGCCATTTTGCACTGTACTTGCCTTGATATACTCATTTACATCCAGATAAACTGGAGCCCCCCACTCGCGAAATTGCCTCTCCATTCAGATTGCCAATATCCAATGTCTTCAAGGGACAAAGTTCCGGAACGGGCGTAACCGGTCGTATATGCGGTGGCGTTGTGCAAGTTGGAGAACGCCTTCGAGTACTTCCGGGAGATGAATCTGCGATCGTTCGACGTGGGTTCCTATACTTGTTAGTGCTGTTGTGTGGATGTTGACCGATGTTCAGTTATCGATGTTGAGGAACAGAGCGTGCCTTGGGCAGCAGCTGGAACCAATGCAACTCTGTACCTGACTTCCATCGACCCTATCCATCTGAGCATCGGAACCGTTCTTTGTCTGCCATCAGATATTGTGCCATTGGCTACAGTCTTCACAGCTCGAATCATAGTATTCGATATCCAACTCCCAATCACTACTGGTGCATCAGTACGTTATCTAGATCCCCTTTATTGCATCTCATAACCCCAGGTTAGATCGAGCTATTCCATCACTCACGAGATGTACCTGCCACGATATCAAAGTTGATAGCTACTTTGGACAGAGCTTCTGGGGTAGTAACAAAGAAGAACCCTCGGTGCGCTTCGTGCCTTTTTTGTCTTACCGGGGATTATGTCTAATCTTGCACCCAAGGGTACTGACCAAGGGTATTTCTGCTGAGGTGGAGATTAGCCTGCGTGCCGGGACCCTATCAGGTCCTGCACTCAGCGCTCGCCCTATTCCATTGGAGCCGTTCTCCGTGAACAAAGACATGGGAAGAATTCTCGTTCGACGGGGAGGTGAGACAATAAGCGCAGGTGAGCCCTTGACCCTCGTAGCTATCAAGGTTCTCAACACTTTGTCAGGTATTATTGTGGACATTATCTCCTGAAATTAAGACAGTATCACGATAGAAATGCAAATACAATGCCACTACTTATGTACAACAGCCACATAAATCCCACAGGAATTCTCATTAATAAAAGAGAACAAGTCGCATAATGTTGAAAGGAATGGGAAGTCGTGAGGCTGTAAAAGCGCGGGAAGTGTGAAGAGCTATCATAATCAACGTGCGGTAAAAGAATCTACTTCTTCGTCTTCTCCTTGTGAGAGAAAAACTCTCTCAATTTGGCGAAGAGTGACCGTCGCTTCTTTCTCGTGCTTGCAGTGCTGAACTTGGATGATGGTATCGCAGTGGAGTCGGTGGCAGTGGATGCCGGGAATGAAACCTCCTTTGAATCTTTGGGGTCATCATTTGTCGAGGGCATCGACGAGGTGATAACTTTAGGGGTATCTTGAGGCTCGGGCACCGGCAAAGATGGCTCATTGTTGGGCATGATAAGCTCAGCATCAAGAGCAGATGCATCAGTTGTTTGAGCAGGGTCTGGATTGACGTCAATCTCAGATATTGTGGAAATGACCGCTGCGTCTGAAGGGGGCGCGACTGCATCCACAGGTAATTCTCCATTCTTCTCTTCGGCTACCTGTGCTTCCGAACTCTCTCCCTCTGTAGGTTTGCTATCCTGCTCTCCAGCTTGAACTTCCTGTGTTATGGAAGGTGTTGGTTTGGACAAGGGTATAAGAGAATGCGTCGACGGCTCGAGAACAGAAATTGTTGCATCCAATGAATCGGAGGACATAGGATCACTTGCATCAATTTCCCGATTTGGTGACGCAGATTCGTTCAACATGTGATCGTTGACAGGTAAGATAAGGATAGGGACGACGGGCGCGATTTGCGGCGTGACCTCAGTGACGTCAGGGGAGGGAGCTCCCTGAGCGCTGTCTGTTGGTGCCTCGGCAACGATCGGCCCAATGACCGAAGTGGTTGATGGTTGTTCGGTTGTGACCTGCGCAATGAAAGGAACAGAGGTCAGCGTCGAAAACAAATTCTGTGCTGTTGCATTTACCAGAACGTTAACGTTGTCCGTCGAAGCACGGGGCGTGCTCGAAAACATGTAACTGATGCCTGAGGAAACATATTCTAATGCGCTAGCAACTTCTTCTGAAACGTGCGATGCCGCGCTCGTTGCAGTGTCCACAATTGTATGGAAAGTGTCAACCTCACCGCTCAATGCGGGAGGTTCAGCTGATTCGACGATAATGTCGGGAAGATGGATTGACATGACTTCCTTGTCAGAAACGCCTGCATCGTCAACGGCGCTTGTGGCATCAGTGGAATCAGATTCAGTGATTCCACCTTGTTGATCCGCTTCCAATGCCTTCTGCGGGGAGGTCTCGCTAGACAGTAACAACTCTTCAGGTAATGTGGTGGCTGAAGTCATGGAGTCAGTGGGGCCTTGGGGAGCAGTGGTTGATGGGTGTTCCATTATAGGAGCGGGCTTAGAGGGCGCAATAAGAACATTATTAAGGTTCCCGGCACCATCTAACTCTGTTGGGCGGTCATTGCGGGTGACCCATTTTCCGTCCACAATGAACTTATATGGAACTTTCTCATTCCAGGGAACCCTGACATTGCCTACGAAACCAGATGTGCCCTTGGGCAGATGCATAGTGCAGGACCACTACCAGGATACGAAAGTAACGAAACTGAGCCTGCGGCGGACTTTGGGTAGGTAGGGAAGCCACTTACGTGGTCGAATGAGCCAGTTAAGATCACATCCGAAGCATCACTGTAGGGCCTGAGAGTAGAAGGTGAGCACAAGCGCTCATCAATTTGGAGACAACATACCACGAGAATTCGGCTTCATGCAAGTCGTCCATGGCGTCAGACGAAGAGTAGAAGGAGGGAGAGAACAACCTGCAGGAAACCCTGCCGTAAAGTCCTCATGTTGGCAATGATTCAAGCCGAGCCGCGAAGTGTCACGCTGAGTCGTGACAAAATATAAATGTACCTAGACCTATGTAAGTAACAACCTTAACGCTTGGTACAAAATGAAGAAAGCGCAAACGGCCATATCTATTCACTATCAACGGCTCCCCTTCTTGTCTGCTCTCCATTCCTTGAACATTCCATCAAGGCTCTTGTATAATAGGTGGGACGGCAGACATCGAATTATCTCACTCATCTTCTCCTCTGCCTCTGCCTTTCCCTTATCACCAGAAGCCTTCCGCGCAAAGTCCACTGACATGTGGAACAACGCTAGTACCGCCAACGATACGTGCGTCTGCTGGGCACCGTGCGACGAGGACTGTGAAAGAGCAGCCAAAAGTGGCCCCGACACGCTCGGAGCTGATATCGCAGGCGTAGATTGGGAAAAGGGGGTGGCTCGCTCGCCTCTGACCAGCCTGAGAAGAATCTCCATCATGTTATCTACCTCAGTCAAATGCGTCTTCACGAAGCGCTGACGTTCTGTGGGAACACCAACAGGGGAGTTTACTGCCCACCCATCCAGCACTGTCCAGATCGTCGGAGCCTTAGAGACAAAATAATCAGGATCGAGACTCCTGTCAAGATAGTGAAAACGAACTGGGTCAGGATCTACAACTACGATCTTTTTTTCCCACCCATCAGCAGCATCCCCTGCTACCCAGAACATTCTTCCAAACATGCTCTTCAGCCACTCCTGAACATCGCCTGACTTAACCCACTTAGGTTCCGATAATGGGCGCTCAGTATCAAGATGGACCATTAAAGTGATCTTTGAAGGTAGTAAAACCTTCGAGAAGGAAGGTAGAGTCTCATCAGTGCTGGACGCTTCAGATAGCGTTGGTAAAGGAGAATATGATTTTGTCGCATCAGAAAGTCCCTCAATCTATCAATCGTGTTAGAGAACATAAGAGTGGACAAACAGATGATCTTACCAAAACGCCCTTGAGGCCATCGTCGCTACCTTTATCGAGTGATATATGGACTTCGATTCGACCCTCAGATCGGTAAACCTTCAAGTATTCGACCACTCCTGCGTCCACGACCAAACGCCTGCTGCCGGCAGCATACGATATTGACAGGCGGTTTGCAGATGGCACTGGGCCACCTTTTGAGACTGCCGTACTCGCTGGAGGGTATGACGGCTCGCCATATGTTGAACCGGAAGAGGTTGACAACAATGTATTCGAAGTAGGAGAGGCAGGGGGCTCAGGAAGGTGCTCTTGATCCGCAGATTCGTTGACACTTTTGGCATGAACAGTGACTTCTTCGTGCTCGACCGAAATTTCGCCGGTAAGCTCTAAGACAGCTTGCTCTTCTGAGTATGTGCCAACACCCATATCCTCGTCGAGAATTGTTGACGCAAGTGACGCCTCTGTTTGAAGGGGATTCGTGTCGGAAATTTGCGTGTCGGATACCTGCGTATCAAGGAACCCAGCATGATCAGCAGACTGTTTCTCGCTGTGAGGCATATCAGACTGAACAACAGGAGGAGAGCCATGACCAGTAGAAGAACTCGTGTCAAAGGAAGAGCTCAAATAAATAGCATGAGAAGGATCAGCTAGAGTAGCTGATGCATCAAAGAGCTTATCAACATTTTCATCATCAACAGGCTGGGTGGCTGGCGAAACATCACCACCCTCTTCAGGTGCAGAAACCAAAATGTCCACGTTCGGCTGTGTAGCGACAGCACCACCATGGTTTACACCAAGGTCAACAGCAGCGACATCTGAGGACGCTGATGGCTTGACTCCTTCAGCATTCGGGACAGCATCATGATTGTCCCCAGCATGTAAGCCATCAGACTGCTCGTGAACACCTCCTGAAGAGGCAATTCCGTCCATGTCAGTACTATGGGGGCCTTTAAGATATACGTTAGTTTGTACAGCCTTGAGCCACGAATGGACGCTCCCCCAAGCTCGAAAGCATCCACCCAAAGCAAAAAATAAGGAAGGTTCAACTCACCATTCCCATTGAGAAAAGTATTCGTAGCAGGAACGAAATGGGGAACACTTGCAGCATGGCTCTCCTCTTCATCCATATCATCAACAGTAGTAGCCGCATCGACATCGGCATCGGCACCTACGTCGCCTTCATCCTCAGCGATAGCGGCCATGAGCCAATCACCTTCACTGGCAGTTTCTGCCACGCTGGGCGCTGCACTTCCGCGGCCCACTCCATCCAAGTCAACACTGATATTATCGTCCATCTGGCTGCTGCGAGGAGGAGGCGGTCTTTCTCGACCTTCCTCTGCATCGCCATCATCATCCTCAAGCTTCTTGCGCTTGCCTTTGCGCGTGTCTGGAGGTGCAGTATACGATGCATTATGCGGAATGGGATGCAAGTCATCGGGAGAAACAGGAGTGTGAAAATAAATGCGGATGCGAGAGGGTGGAGGCGTCGTCAACGAGGACGACTGCTCCTGGTAGGGAGCATCCAGCTTCGTATCTGCCGCGTCTGCTGTTGGTGCGGGTTCTAATTTTGGGACACCAACATGCATGTCCTCATCTTTAACTTGCTCTTGTGAGGATTCCAAAAGAGAAGCGGCGACCTCTTTTTCTTCAGCCTTGACAGGAGATGGTAACACTCCCCACGTCCATCCAAGTTCAGGCATCTCGAGGCCCACAATTTTAAAGTCAGTGAGCGTGCGCCGATTCTCGTCCTTCTTACCGCTGCTTGCAAATTGCGATGCATCACGGTTTCCAAAATTTGTACTACCATCCTGACGGCCTGCACGACCTGAAGTATGTCCTTGTCCTCGTCCACGGAACGCAGCATTGTTTTGATGGTGCTGATGTCCGGTATTGAACGACCCACCTCTGCGATTGTGAAAGTCCTTGTTGAAACCTCCTCTCGATCCGTGTCCACGCAGAGGATTTTGTTGAGCAGGCGGCGCCACCTCGTCCGCTGCCATTGTTCACGAACATGCTGCCGCCTCTGCCACCACGTTGTCCAGTCAATCCTCCCCGGTTTCCGCTCATGACTGCACCTCTGCCTCTTCCGGAGCTCATATTGCCTCCTCTTCCGCCCAATCCACCTCTGTTTCCACCTAGGGGCATCTGATTGGTGCCAGGCTGCCCTTGGCCCTGACCTTGGTTCTGGGGATAAATTCCGACACTTCCCGGCGGTGCAGGAGGCGGTTGAAATTGAGGTTGAGGAGGGGGCGGACCAAGTTGTCGGGTCTGACCGTGGTGTTGATTCGGGCCATCAAACCGTTGACGTTTGGCAGGGGGAAGATGTTGGGGTGGGGTGTGATGAAGACCATGATTATGTCGAGGCTGCTGCTGGGGTTGGGGCTGCTGTTGAGAAAAATATGGCTGCGGAGGGGCCATCGTTTGCGTCACATGCGGGTACGCAGGGGCTGCGATTGGCTGTTGAGGTTGAGGAACATACGGTTGCTGGTAGCCAACGGAGGGTTGATACGGATTGTACTGCTGTTGAGGTGGAGGTGGCGGGGGTTGGACCACAGGCGGTGGTGGCTGATACTGTTGTTGAGGATGACTATGTCTCTGCTGCCAGTGCATGCCCTGACCTACCATAACCGTAATTTGCATACAGAGCACTTTGTTCAGGGGGCGGTCTTGGAGGCTGCTGAGGAGCGGACCATGCTGGAGTATAAGCTGGAGTCGCCTGTTGTTGTTGTTGCTGCTGCTGCTGCTGGGCTGCCGCTACCCAATAAGCGGAATAATCTGGAGGTGCAGCAGGCGGTGGTCCTGGAGGAAGTGGTGGTTGCGGCGGGTTGTATGTCGGTTGCGGTATAAAAGGATTTTTATTCATGACAGAATCCCTGAAGCTGCCGTCGTCGCCGTCGTGGTCGCCGATGGACAGCTTGTCGTCGTCGTCGTCGCTGGTATGCGTGATTACTGCAGTCGACACTGAAAATGCAACGAACACATTCATGCTTATGTCAGCTCCCAGTGACCTTTACACGTCCGTTTTACATATACCTACTATAACCTCGAGTGAAAAAAAAATACAATTACAAGTGTAAAAATAATGCCATAGAAATACAGGAATTGAGATTGATATAAGATCGTCAATTACAAACTGTCCGTCGGCGTGCATGATACTACTCCCTTTCCTGACTTGCACCAGAGGAGGCACCTGACGTGCCCGGGCCCGCGCTCGGACCACCGGTCTGGGTCGATGGGCTTGAGCGCAGCTGACTTAGTTTATCGTGACGTTCACGCTGCAAATGTTAAGCGATTGGTGCATGTCCCCAATATAGCACACCTACATCATGATCATTCTTATCCTTGGCGACCTGATCGATGTGTGTTCGCGCAGTCGAGAGGTCATGTCTGTGTTTCTCTAACTGCTGTTGCTGAGTCTAGGTTTCAAGTTCAAGCGTCGAGAATAGGGTGGAAAAAAGCTACACACATGAAGGCCCGCCTGCGCATTGTGAAGGTCTGCAACAGCTACATCATGCTTGCGGGTGATGGCATGGAGGGAATTGACGGTCTCGAGCTCCAGCTTTTCCAGCTTCCTGACGGCTTTCTCTGCTTTGTCTATGGACTAAAAAATGTCAGGAGTGGATAGAATTCAGGAATCAACACCTTACCTTAGAAGCCTTGGCTTCTGATTTCTCGTGCTTGTACATGTCCTTGAAGGCTGACTGCAATTTCTTTTCCTCAGATTTGGCCTCTATCGAGAATTCCTTCTCAAGCTTCTTCATAGACTCTGGATCTGCAGGAAGTTCTGTAGGTGCGGACATGTTTCTTGGAGAGGAAAGTGTATGATGAACGAGCGATATAGCAGTGATTACCTAGCTTGAAGCCCCTAAGGCAGCCTGAGACAGAGACATATGCCAATTTGATTTTTTCACGTGGCAACTGTGCATGACAACAGAAATCTCGAGAAATCGGCGATCATCGCAAAGAACGATTCGTTCTGGAATCTGGAGTCCTTTTCATCTTACGACCATCTTGCAGATTCTGGCTCCACAGGCGCGAGGTCGTTGTCGATTCTATTCGCTTTACTGGAGGAAGCCTTGAAGCATATTAATATCTGCACCATATTCAGGTAGACCAAATCAGCACTTGCAACTCCCCATCACATCGCGCTCACCTGTTTCTCCCAGAGTCCCTGGTCGAGCACGCTTGTTATCTGATTCCAGTCTCAGTGTGCAGCTAGGAAAGCAATATATCTGTCAGTAATTGCAGCCGATTCAGACTGCCCTGTGACGTGAAGCCGCTAATAATATAATATATGGAGCACGATGAAAGACAGACTCCGTCCTCCCCCTTCATTTGCGCCTCACGATCCGTTGTTTGTCTCTGACGACACCAGCGAAGAGGACCATTTTGTGAACTCCACAACTTCGTCTCTTTTCCAACCTGGTTCAAGCACCTCCCAGCTGGTGCTGGACCGTTATCCATCACAAGATTCAGTTGCATACCGTTCCCAGGTCAATTTGATGAGCGACTACGAAAAAAATGTCCACAAGTCACCACAAAGCAGCAGACAGGAAAGCGGGGACTCGTATCCATCTCAGGTCAGCATTACGCAGGCAGAGACTCAGAAGCCATCTGTCCACTATCACGAGGATGTAATTTCACCACCCGCTACTGGAAGTTACCTTGGATTTCCCAAATCAGACTCACGTCAATCTTCGGACGATGAAGACGAGGAAGACGAGTTCGATTGGAGCGGTGACGAGGATCTCAACAACGAGGAAGCCAAATTCGAGAAGAAAATGGGTGTGAAAATCAAACCTCGTGGCTGGGGCATTATTAGGTATGTTTGCCCAGGATGTATCCTTCTCCGACCAACACGAACATTACAGGCTAGTCACTTTACTTTTCTCTTCTCTCATCGGGTCCACCTTCCTTGCGGCAGTCCTAATCACTCCCGCACTCCTTGTCCATTTCTTCTGGTACAAGCCACATCCAACAGACTACAGGCATTTTGTCGACATCAATATCGAGGCTTGGCTCTTCTGGGCAGCAGCCAATGTCGTCATTTCTTGGGGTCTCGCAATGGTCATCGACATTGTACCTGTCATCACACGTGTGGCGATCGCAGTCACATGGGGTCATGTCTCAGAGACTGTTAGAACGAAATTCGAGTTGTATGCCTCGATCAAGGATACCATTAAACCTCTATTCTATGCCGCAAGCGCCTGGCTCAGCTGGAACATTCTGTTCCAGAATATCTTTAAGTTGAATGACTCATCTAATGCCCAGACTTATGCTCGCTACACGGATCGTGTGAGCATCATTCTGTCTTTCTTCATGTTCTGAAGTTTATTGAAATATCAGGTCGCTCAAGTAATCGAATTCCTGTTCTTTTTTACCCTGGTGATATGTATTCAAAGGATGCTCTCTCATGCTATTGGTGAGGTCACCTGATTGGTGTCAAAATCATAAGTCTCATTGCTCTCAGCGTTTGCATTCCATAGAACTGCGTATAAGGAACGTCTGGATGAAGTTAAGAAAGGTCTTCAAGTATTAGAAACGCTTCGCGGCTACAAGCCCAAATCATCGGCCCGTCACAAGTCCCATAGCTCCCATCCGATGTTTGCGACCTTCACTGGGCTCAATCCGTTCAGCGACAAAGAACATTACAATATTCTCAGTAGCAGACTGCGCTCGGAGAGCTCCGTACCAAGTGAAGGTGACGAAGCGGATACGGAGGACGGAGCAAAGCTGAGGAAGAAAAAGGAAAAGGGGAAACATAAGCAGCACAATTTAACCTCGGAAGATCTCGAGTCTTCAACCATTACGCCAGAACAATTTGCTTCTGTCGCCACAACGCCAGCTACTCAGTCCCCGGTCGAAAAGCATACGACTCACAAATATCCTCCTACCCCTTCCGTCTCACGTTCTGTTGACCCACACACTGAAGATCACACCATTGTCGTTCAAGCAGCGAAGGCGTTCAAGACTGCTGTACTGCACGATGCCCGGAATATCAAAGGCGCCACTAATGAGCTTGATACGTTGGTCTTCAGTGTGAGCTCAACACACGAAGCAAAAGTAGGAGCATTTGGAACTGCGTTATATGTACGCTAAAACTAACTTGGACGTTAGCGTCTTGCCAGGGCAATATACAGGACTTTCAGAGACCGCCGGCATACTTACCTCGTGCCCGAAGACTTCTACCCCGCATTCGCTACGCAGGATGAAGCTGAAGACGCTTTCCGGGTTTTCGACAAGGACAACAATGGTGACATATCGCGATCTGAGATCAAGTCGTCGCTGCTTCGCATGTACAAGGAACGTCGGTTCCTGTCGCGCAGTATGCGTGATGTTAGCGCTGCGCTCAAGACACTCGATCAAATTTTGCTACTCGTCGCTCTTGTCATCTTGTTCTTCATCTCGTTGAGCATTTTCGGTGTCAATGTAACCCAGTCCTTGACGAGTGTATATTCCCTCGGTCTCGCAGCCAGCTTCATCTTCAAGAACTCTGCGAGTAATGTCTTCGATGCAATCATGTTCCTGTTTGTAACTCAGTGAGTCACGTGGTTGTATGCACTTGAGTTATCAGGATAACCCTCTCGGTCAATAGTCCCTTTGATACTGGTGATCGATGCTTCATCGATAGTAAGCCACTGAATCGTGAGCTGAGCGTTGTTAATGATGTTTTCGTTTTCGTTTTCGTTTTCAGATGAGAATCTAGTTGTTAAGAAGATGAACTTGTTTGCGGTATGTGCATTTACCTGTAATGGATGCACAGTCCTCCTGACGCCTTCTTTATCAGACGGTATTTGCTCGATCAGATGGTACTGAAACATATTACTTCAACAGTCAGCTATTCACGAAGTTCATGTACGCATCCGAGCATTTCTTGCGTGCCAGTGATATCTGACAATGCCTACAGTACGAACGTCCGCCGTAGTGATGTACGAGCTTCTTGTACCTCCTCTGAATGTGTTGTACTGATTACCCTGGCAGAAAATGGCGGAGTCTTGTACCATCCAAATTGCTTGGCGTACACCACAAGCAAAGCTAGACGCGCTTGAGGAAAAGCTGAATATGTGGCTTTCCACGGAGGAGAATAGGTGGTTCCAGCCGACCACGTCGGTCGTATTGCAAAACATCAGTTACCAACGCTATCTAGAGTGTACTATTGGTATCTCGCACAATTCGTATGTTTGTTTTCATATAGGAAAGAAGTACAGAAGCTGATCATGTTTTTCAGAACGTGGCAGTAAGTTGCGGAGAATGTGGGTTGAGTGTGTTTTGTTGATGACTTCCTGCAGAGACTGGGGCCTCCGGAATACGCGCAGGACCGCATTCCACGCAGCAGTTCAATTTTACTGCCAGGAATTAGGGATCACCGCATATGAGGCACCTATGCCCGTCGCATATGCAGATGCTAACACACAACATTATAATGCTCCTCAAGAAGCAGTACTACCCAATATCTTTCCAGACATTCAGTCTCCTGGCAGACGACGTTCCCCTGATGCAAGTCGAAAGAGTTTCCTTGGTTTCACACCTCCGCGAGATCAAGGTACTCATTTGACGCGTGCACACAAACGTGTGCGCAAAGGCAAGAGTCGTAAAGCAGCTGTGCGAGGAGTGGGTGCGGACGGTGGTGGAAATGGTTGAGCTTTATCCTTTCTAAGTCTCGACCGCGCAAGACGGTTTGTTTGAACACTTAAATCCCCGACTTGTATAGCAACTCTGTTAAGGGACGTGTCTGAACCAGATTGTCTGTGTTGGTGGTGTGATTGGGATCTAGATCATTTTCTCCTGTTATATGACTTTCAGTGACGCGATTACGTTGTTTTTTTTGTCGACAGTCATCATTCTCGTTATCGATTCATCTTTCGGGACGTCAAACACTCCTCGATCGCGATTTTGAATACTAAATTTCGTTGCAATCTGTCTGACTCTTTCTTGGATGGTGCAGGTTCGAGATTCGCCAACAAGAGCAATTTCTTGACTTGAAGGTCCATTTCAACCAGTCTTAGTCAAGCGGTTATGACGATAGATTAGAAATCTGTTCCTCGTGCGGTGCCGGCTCGAAACCTGCCAACAACAGTTTTTTTTGTGTGGGCACACCTTCAACGTTTCAACGTTCACTCATCGGTAGATCCCTTGAGACGGTATTAACTATCCATAGTGAACCCGAAATGGTCGCTCTAGCTAGACAGATCCGAAATCTGTTTCGCAGGTTCGAAACCCATTAACAACAGCTTTTTCTACTCAAAAGGTCAGTATTAACAATTCATAGCCTAGTAGTGGTTTACCTCAACAGATTAAAAATCCGTCCCTCTTGCTCTGGGGGATGCTGGCTTGAAGCCTGCCGATAACATTTTTTCTTTAGTATCACACCTTGGGCATTCACTAACAATAGGTTGACCCTCAATTGTCTGTCTTCAGCGGTCATCACCGAAGTGGTCAAGTATCAAATTTGAAATGTGGACTTGGAGTGATTCATGCCAAGTGGTTAGTGCAACAGATTTAAAATCTGTTGGACCCCCTTGGACGGCGCAGGTTTGAAACCTGCCAGTAATTTTTTTTCCGGTTGTGACTCAATGACACCTGGAGATTCACTCATAGACAGGGTTTCTTAGAGGCCCATCTTGACCAGCCATGGTTGTCCCCCAACGATGTGAAATCTGTTGTTCTTGGAGCTGGTTCGAATATTGCGGATCTCTTTTATCTGTGATAGCCACTAGTATTTGGCTGTAAGTCCATGACAAGGGGTTCACTTTATCTCTCATAAAAATGATATACCCTCAACTCTCACAGTATGTACCTGTTGCCCTAGGAAGTTTAGGTCTGGTGTGCACAAGTTGTGCACCGCTACGATTTAGCATCATCGATTTTTGTTCACAGTACTAGCACTATGGCAGTTTTGCTATGCTTGAAATAAACCCTAACCACGATGTGAATCCTATCATGGGGCGTGACATCCGATATCCGACACTGACCTTGAACGCGTCACCTACAAACGACCGCGTAAAGCATCCAATATCAGTTCACTTCGTCTACCCCCATCATGGTACGTGCAAGGTCTATGCTCTCCGTGATCTTACTGCTGAAAGATTCCCTAGTTTCGGAACACATACGACTCTGATAACACTGTCTTCTCGCCACAAGGTCGTCTCCACCAGGTCGAGTATGCGCTCGAAGCCGTGAAACAGGGATCGGCGGCAGTGGGCCTGCGATCGAAGACCCATGCGATCCTTCTTGCTCTTAAGGTCAGTAGATGCTAATTACTTCATGACGGCTCTTCACAAAGTGTCTATACAGCGTTCCACAGGCGAACTCGCTTCCTACCAGCAAAAGATGTTCCGCATAGATGATCACGTCGGCATCGCCATTGCTGGTCTTACTTCAGACGCACGAGTACTCAGGTATTTATTGAGTTTTACGGTGTATAGCATGCATTCTGACTTGACTGTAGCAACTTTATGCGACAGCAGGCAATGGGAGAACGTATGATGTTCAATAGACCTATGCCGGTGAATCGTCTCGTCTCTTCCATCGCTGATAGTATGTACTCGAGTGGCTTTTATATGGCTAATGCTCATGTTGCTTGTAGAGGCGCAAGTGAACACGCAGGAGTATGGTCGCAGACCATACGGAGTTGGTTTCCTCGTCGTTGGTCAAGATCAATCAGGACCCCATCTTTTTGAGTTCTCGCCATCAGGAAACTCGTATGAGTATTACGCCATGTCGATCGGTGCTCGCAGTCAGAGCGCAAAAACCTACTTGGAGAAGCACTATGAAAGTTTTGCAGATTGTGTGCTGAATCCATCTTACACCGTGTTCATGTTATTGAAGTTGTTGCAGGCAACCTCGAAGACCTCATTCGGCATGGTCTCCATGCCCTCCGCGAGACCCTCCAACAGGACAAGGAGCTTAACGTGAATAACACGTCGGTAGGCATCATCGGACCCATGGGTCAACATGAAAAGCCCATTTTGCCGCCAGGCAGCTTCCGCATCTTAGAGGGTGACAAAGTAGAAGTATACCTTCAGAGTATGGAGAAGGAGAAGGAGGAAGCACCCGCATCCGTACCTGATGCGGCACCAGCGCCTACTGCTGATGACGATGTACAGATGTCAGGATAAACTAAGATATAATAACAGCCACCTTTCTATTTGACCAATCACAAAAACTGAGGTTCGAAAGACTCAACAACTGTCAGTGAGATACAGAAGTCGTGGTTTGGTCCAGATGCATAATGATAAATGAGTGGTGATGTGTAGCTCTAAAATGTTGGGTCGTGTGTGTCTTACAGGCCAGAGCTCTTTGCCTGCATCCCAGCTTTCCTCCACATCTGTGCAGCTAAGCCTGGCCTACGCAAAGATACTAGTAAGTGCACCATCGTGCTCAGGAGAGCAATGCTTCCTGCCTGATGAGCAGCTGCAATAGGTACAGGGACAAGGTATAACAGTGTTGCAAGACCCAGAAGAACTTGTACATTTGCCATGGCAAAGGCTGCCGTGACAGATTTGCGAGCAAGTGGTGGTAACAGCGCACGGATGGCGGGTCGTCGACTGTAAGCGAAGAGCATGCAAGTGCTGAGATACGTAGTCATCGCCTGTAATCGAACCCTTAGAAGAGTACAACATAGGAAAGAACGAAACGTACAAGAACTCGATGATCGAACTGAACGGTAGTGGGATTCTCAAAGATATTTCTCCACCACATATCAGATCCATCGGCATTCTTTGCATAGGCGGACGAGAATAAATCATCCATGGGAGGTGCAAGTCGGCCACCCATGAGCGGAAATTCGTTATATAGCAGACCGGCGTCCAGCCCAGCAACAAACGCGCCTGCACATAAACTATAATTACACTGAAATGAAAGCCGAAATGAACGAACCTGATAATGCAGTCAAGAAGACCAATGCACTCAGCCCTTTGGACAATCGAGAGAACCTCTTCACAACAGGATTCGAAAGCACGTTCTGCCAATTCATAGTACTGGACCCGCTCCACGAGCCACCTCTGGCGTATCTCCAATCTTTAATCGCCGCTAGCCCAGTTCCAAGCATCCCTGCGTATAGCACCACGGCCGTTCCAAGATGAGCCGCTAGACGGTACTGAGAGACGCGGGGTACTGCGCCTGGCGTGTCCATGATGGAGTCTTCCAAGCCTGATTTCACCATATACCATCCAAGGAAACCCTGAAAACCGATAAGCAGTGCCATGCCCGTCAGTTGCATAGGCATCGAGGCAGTGAGCTTCTTCCGGAGACCAAAGTAAGCCAGAGGGACCACAAATGCAATTCCAATAAGGCGCCCAAGTACACGGTGACCCCATTCCATGTAAAAAATGTTCTTGAATTCATCAAGGGTAATGGAGTGATTGAGACTGTGGTGCGTTCACGAGATCATCCAAGGAGCATGCATGAAAAAGATGCTCACAGTTTAAATTCAGGGGTAGCCTTGTACTTCTCAAATTCAACGCTCCAATCCTCCACATTCATAGGTGGAATAATGCCCGTGATGGGCTTCCATTCTGTGATGCTCAACCCTGATTCGGTGAGACGCGTTACTCCTCCCACCACTATCACCGCGAAAACCATTGCTGATGAGAATAAGAGCCAGCGCCCGACCGCTGGTGGAGCAAGTATAGGTAATTGTGATGTCTGTGCAGCACCATGAAAGGCGTTCGCAGAGAAGAATCGAGGCTCAAGGGAATGAAGAACAGCTGGCTTTCGCTGCGCGACCACTGAATAACACCTCCGGTAGAGCCATGAGTTACAGAGAGGTGAACTTGTGACTTCAGCAGCAAGGCATGACTTGGGCACTGTCCTTCTGGAGAAGTTGACTGGAACAGTTAAAAATGTGCGCGAAGCTTGTAAGCCAAGATGGACTCTTGGACGCAGCAAAGCGTTCACGAAGCTCAGCTGCATAGGAGGTTCCCTCAAGCCCAGACCTGGACTGGTCAATGCGAATATTCAATGTATGTGGCACTGACCTACTTGACCGACTCAAATGAATACGTCGAAAATGCAGATTGAATTTGTGCACAGCCACAATATGCTCGCCGTACTTCCGTCCACACCACCACCATGTTCACCTTAAGGAGGGGACTGGCAGCGTCGCGAGCCCTCCGGAGGTTTTCAACCAAGCCCCATCTGATTCCGCCAACCAACCTTTCTGAAGGAGAGAAGCTAATATACGACAAATTGACCGACAAGTTTTTGCCAACTGAACTAGCTGTGCAGGACATTTCAGGTGGGACTCTTTTACCACTCGCATAGCTCGCGATTAGATTGGTTGACCTGACTGATACTATAATATATCAGGAGGCTGTGGTGACTTCTATGCTATCCAAATAGCAAGCGAGGCTTTTAAAGGCCTTTCAACCTTGAACCAGCATAGACTTGTAACACGAGTACTGAAAGAAGAAATTGAAGGAATTCATGGGTTACAGGTCAGGCGTCGCCGTCATTACCAGAAGTTTATTGACACATGATCTGGTCCCCCAGGTCAAGACCATCCCACCCCCATCAGAATCATAACTTGCTTCCTCGGACACTCACTGTATACCCGATTGTATGGTGCATACGTACACAAGGTGTTGACGGCACTTTATTTCATTTTAGCCATAGAGCAATATATGGGACATCATTACCGAGAATGATCGGATCCCAAGTTACGCACGCTACACTGCTGGAAGTCTACGCCATCGGAGCGCTTATTGTACCGCATCTCTCGAGAAGTAACGGGGTATTGGAATTACTCTAGCCCAGAATAGTGTCGGAGCAGTCACTTGACAAGCCTCATGGCTTCTCACGGCCGCTTTGTAAGAGTTAGAAGCGAGATGGCTTCACGATTGTAAACTTCGCGATTTGGGTCGTCTTCCACCTTACGAACACTTGTTATCAACCTGTTATCAGATTCGAGAAACCAAAAAAGATACATGCCTCTTCCCAACTGAATTTCTTCTTCAACATTGTGAAGAACCGTTTGTCTGCCTACGGGACAGTGCTGGTACGGACAATTCACCAAATCATAGATCTGACGCTCACCTTGCGTCTCTTTTTGTAACAAAACAAAATTTCTGTACTACCACCGATGGCCATCTCTGATAAGGTCTGGACCAAAAGAGGGAAAGCAGGCTCAAAGTAAACACAGTCTGCTGCGAGGATCAGTTCAGGAGGAGGTATGTCCGAGGACAGCGTCTCTCCCCTGTACGAAGTCAATGGTGCACAGCCTCTTTAAAACAAATCATCTTACCAATTGAGTTCACGAACGGAGACACAGGACTGCAAACCATTCAACGTCACATTTTGTTGCATAATACCCAATAACGGGCTGGAAGAATTATTGCTTCACTGAGACAGCTGAAATAAACAATAAGGGACGAACGCTTGATCGGTGATCCAGACTGTACCACCGAGTGCGCCTGCTACAAGACCAACCAGTCCCGTTCCACTACCGAGTTCGACAATCTTCTTGCCTTGAAGATACCCAATGCCCCGAAATGCGATGTAATTTGATAGGACCTGCATCGCATCAAATGTCTTGCTCTGGTATCCAAGAAAGAAAAACCTACCTCACCAGCTGGCCAAGCAATGCCACCACAACCATGAGATGCATCAACCTTGAGTGATATCGACACAAGCGGGGAGTCCGCAGGAAAAGTCAATCTGATCGTCTCATCGAGGATAGATCGCGGCTGTGAAGGTACGACAACGGTATCTCGAGTAGAGTCGCTGGCGTCTGTCCTGAGATGTCGTAAGGGATCTAATGCGTCGAGAGCCTCGTCTAGAGCAAACTCATTTAAGCTTGCTACCGGTTCAGGTGAATTGTCGAATAGCAACGATGTGGGTTGAATTATAGCCGACATAACTGTCCGATATTCGGTTGTAATTTAGACCCTAAGCTACGAACGTTATGATATCTGCCAGGGTCCTGGTCAGGTGCTCAAGCCCTTTCCGGCGGCCCCACTGTTTTTGGAAAGTACTGAACTCTCTTTCAGACACCGACTATCCGCTGAGCACGGTACCTAGTACGGGACACCAGCTGATCATGAAGCTCTTCCTTCAACTCCACAAAGTGCGAGGTTCTTCAGCTCGCTGTCCACTTTGGTGACCGGACCCACGGGAACAGGCCAAGGTTCACACGAAACCAGTGCGATTGAGATCAGAGCGCGCACGAAGCCATGCGATTAATCCTCTGATCACAAGTCGGTGTCACGCCAGTGCCGCAACTATTAGACAATCTGGGAGTCGCTTCGGCAAGATGCGTTTCCTTAGCATTGTGCGAAAGCTCGGCTTGGCTAAAATGATATCCACATCTTTTGATAGAGCTATATAGCATTCCGGTTCTCTTCATTCCCCGCTTTCATGTCATTTACAGAGATGCAGTCACCTCATGCAGATAATCTCGCACCTCTCCCTGTATTCTCTCGGCGGAAGACCTCTAGGTTACGCGGACCGCGCCCATGCAGCTGGCTTCAAACGGGGATAACAATAAAAGAAGAAATTGAAGGGAGCTGGTCATGGACATGTCGGCAGGCCGACCTGTCCAGAGCATCAACAATATGTTCCCGCACCTCTGGCGACTCTAATTCATCCAATCAGTCCAGTATCAATTCCGAGTCCTCGTCCGGCTCATCCTCATACATTGATGATACACAGAGTTCACCATGTGATCACATGTCGTCACGCAGACATAAACGCTCTCAACGGCGAAGACCATCGGGTCCACGCCCTCCCTCCTGTCCACATTCTCCCATGCGACCTACACTTTCCGTCAATACATCACTGTCACCCCCCGTTCCCCTTGAGAAGCCTGTCCTTTCGCTGCCCCTGACAGAGTTCCCACATATAGCACCAACTGAACCCACGACGCCCGCACCCCAGTTACCTCCAGCGATTCCGTTTTCACCCTCAGAAGAACTTGATTGGGACGCAATATTTGAGGTATTGGCTTTAGAGAGCACCACATAGCTTGAGCTTGGAGGTACGAGTTCATAACCAGTATTGCAACGACAAGCAAAGTAACTAATTACTTGGTTGGATAGCAGTTTAGACCACAGATTTTTCGCACTCACTCATATAGCATACTCACACTTTCATCATACATTCATGGTCATGGACACTCCATTTTATGATCTTAATGATTTAATTTTTCTTGCAATCTAATAGGTGGTTCGTGGCTTGTTCAGTTATATCTTTCTTCCACGTTCCTTTTACAAGAACGTGGGCGTTGACAAAAATCTGTACACTGTAGCATTGGCGCGTAAATTGAGGAGGAACGACTACGGTCGCCTTTCTATTGGTGTGCCTACCGGAAGGCTAAAAATAACTTGTGCGAGACCATCGTGCTTTTAATGTACGGACTTGGGTCCTGAACCAACGATAATAGCTGTAGTCTATGGCCCAAGAATACCTCACATTATTCTAGGCAATATCGGGGGAGAAGGGAAAGTCAAGGGAAGGCGTAAGTTGCTTCCCAGACTCTGAATAATCAAATGTTGGACAACCTGTGTACACGGGAGATCGTAGCGCCGCTGACGCACCAGTTCCTCGGCCACTTCCGACTTCAGCTTCAGACTTCGTTGCTAGTGAGCTTTGTCCCGCGCGTTGGCTAATCTCAACAACTTTTATTGGATCCCGTTGTTGGATATCGTCTCCAGTAGCAATCACCCTTAGGTCAATGAAGAACAGATCAGAACTCACGAGTAAGCAATCCAAAAAACGACAATGATGTTAACACCCAACAGTGTGCAGAATAAAAAGTGCCTACTGCGTAGTTTTATTTTTCAATATTCAATCTTGAACCATGGCAGCCAGATTACCACGGGTGCGTTTGCAGAGAACAGCTTTGCTGTAAGAACCTTATCGTGGGAGTCGAGAAAGTTTAATACCAGGCCACGGGATGAACAGCAGTCTCATGGTAAGGATGCCATTGGCACCTGTTTATATGCATATATATTAGTATGTACCTACCAAGTACATAGAGCAGCTGTTGAAATTAGACTGCGGCAGATCCTCCAACTGGATGGTCATTTAGAAGCTCGTGTGCGACACGCATAGTTTAATGGGAATCATAGCAACTGCGCAGGAAGTGTCGCCGTGTGAAGGGCTCACCGGCACCGCCGAGGTGCATACAAACCTCCATGAGACTATTACATATCTATAGCCTTTATGATATCAGCTTGTACTATTGAACCACCACAAAGACTGCTTACTAGAAATTCGTCGGCTGCAGTATGCAGATGGGAGGCTACGGCAACTCATAGAATACTTACATATACTTATGTGCGAATCTCTGACAATTGTTTGTCAAGTATTTCACAAACAATGACACGACTGCTATACTAGGCGTTGACAGTATGTGGGCAGTTCTAAGGTGTGAAAAACGGGTGCCGCAGAACGACCGTGACCAAGAGTCGGTTGGGGGCATGATAAAGCTGAGGGAACGACTTCTAGATACTGTCCCCGGGCATATGCCTAAGGAAGAAGGCTGCAGCGGCGCAGCCTCTTGTAACACGAGGAGCTCGTGTACTTGTCATTGGTGGAGTCCATAATGATGTCCTTGTCACGGTGGCAAATCAAGCCAGGTCGACCGCATTGCAAATTTCAAAAGTCACGTGTCAGCCCATCAAGTTGAACTTGATCCGTGCAATGAGGCTTGAGCGAGTCTTATCCGTGGCACTTCGACCAAGTACTGGACCTTCCTTTTTTCAAGTTCAAGGTTTGATGAGAGACTAGCTATGTTTGACTTAGTGACTTCCCGGCTTTGACAGGATCCGACGAGCGCTGTTTTATTTCGCGAAAACGCGGTAACCCGCTTAAACTTTTACGTTGCAGATTCCGGAGCCCGAGTCGAACTACCGGCGCTTGACAGGCTACAGCGCGTCTATCGATATTATGATTCGTTGCGCACAAGAGGAGCCGCCACCGGTCACATGATACTAATCAGCATGTTTGCCTCAGGGACATGAGCTCTCGTGACTTCATTCAATTTCCGCCAAGAGCCTCGAGGCATCCTTCTGACATACTCCTAATACAAATCACGACAAATTTTTCGGTCCCTCATCGTTATGGCATGCTTTGGCTTCCTTGGAATTTGCCGCGTTTCGAACTTTTAATTCCATCTCTTCGAGAACGGAAGAGGTGTACTGGGTTGATAAGCGGAAGCGGGATGCAGCGCGTCTTTGGTGCTCGCGCATGTCATCTCCGATCGATAAGATCTTTGCACAGCACCCCAACGTTCTGGTTCAAACAGGTTGTCAGTTGATTGAATCCTTATCTACCAAATATCCGAAGCCGGAACAACATTCAAAGTTTTCGCATTGCCAAATCTTGTCAAATTTAGCAAGTCTTTTAAAGGACGGCTGAGGTATTCTGATCGTTGGAATGGGTCTCCTAGCACGGTTTTGGGCTCCAGATGAGCTGTCTGTTATCAGATGTTGCTGCCGAGATCGTCCTCAATCTTGGTAAGACAAGAAGAACTCGTATGGAATTTTGCACAAGCCTCGTCCAGGCTAGTTTCTCCTTACGGCGAGTCACTGGGTCCCGGGGGTTCAGATACTTGAGATTGGAACAATATGTTTCATCCCTCTAGATCTTTATGCCTCACTATCCTCTTTCATGTTCCAGGACCACGCCATATCTCTGGCGATGTTGCAGCCGCGAACTCACTCGCTGTCCGCATTGCGCAACTTCTTGATATCAACCCCACCAAACAACCCCTCCCTATATCACAGTATGCCGGTATCTGATCGTAACCCCAAAATTATCTCTCCTAAAGCACGATCATGGTCTACTATGCGTACATTGACAACGTACGTTCAAGATCCACTCTTCAATGTCTGCGATACTGGGCTAAATCTTCTTCTAGATCAGCAACAGTTACTCCTCGCGATATGTAGCTGTCTTCGCCAGCCGTGCAGTTGCTGACGAGTGGTGGCGTGCCGTGTCCACTTCCACCAATACGAGGTACTCGGACAGTGTCAGGCGTGTTGCCCCCCAGTTCTTTACCCACGACGCCAGCAAAGCCAACGCCGCCTCATCCATCACTGACACCCAAGTCGCATCTAGTTTCTTTGGCAAAGTGTTTTTCACGCTGCTGCCAAATAAATGCGGATTGAGCGTCATTCCGATTCTAGATTTCGCGGATCATGTTAGCGGGAACTCGTGAGTCACTTTGTTGCAGTTTTTCTAATATCCAGCCAACAACAACCGTGTTTAAGATTTTTCATCCGCTCCAGAGTCTCTCCTAACGAGTACTGGTACTGTCCTGGATCGTCGACAGGCAACGTCACGCCTCACTCCCAAGTTTATGTGTCACGTACTGAGCGTACCCGCTTCCGCGTCCGTCTCATCGATGAGTGCAAGGACACTACAGGGACCATCATGATTGGCTCTGACAAGATTGCTATCGCCTTAACTTGTACCAACCTATTTATCAGAGTCTCCCAAACCGGCTTTTTGTTCGTTTCGAAAAGCCCTGACCCAGAGTTGAAGTTCGGTGACCTTGTAAACGGGTTCGGGGTAATAAATCCCTTGCTGGAAAATGAGGATCATTACAAGAATGTAAAGGAACTCTTCAAGATGGATGATGAGGAAGAGTGGGAACTTGCTTGAGCTAGTATCATTTGACTATTGACAAAGCACTTGCATATGAACGCGAAGTTGGCTTTTACTTTTATGATGGGAGCTACGTCAGCTCCTTCTGCTGATACAGAAGTATACCAGATGACGTTACCTGCTAGATATTACGAATCTTTCTGGCAGCCATAATCTCGCGATGCTAAAAGCAAATATCTGACTCTTCTAACGGGATTGTCGACTAATGGCGCGGAAGGTGAGTTTGAAAAGCAGGTTGAGACTGATACTAGTGCCACAGACAGATATCTTGCGATATATGGGTGTGCTGTTTGCTGTCGAATTTCAGTGGCAGGAGGAATGTTGTCAAACTACAACTTGGAGCGCCACGCGCCACCGCCCAAAGGCCTGGTGAATGGTAGTAATTGTTAGTAGTGGAGTGCTAATCACTCACGACTTCACGTCACCACTGGCCCATCTCCACCCTATCCTTCGCCGGACGCGTCGTACCGGGCCTGTTCTTGCCTCTAGGGCACTCAGCTGTGCCGCGTTTAGGCGCCTTGGATATGAAAACTGGTGGGAATGATGGCAACCTTTTTCGGCCAATCAATTGATCACAGAGATCAGCAGCAGATAAAGACAGCCAAATTTTATGGTACGGTCTGGGTGGTTCCGGGCTGTCTGGCTTACCTGCGGAGCAGTGTACACTGCGCAGCTATACCATCATGTTGGTACTACTCGTACTTACGACATTATTGAGCGACCGAGGCTGCAGTAGGTATGCTCGGACGCTCGGTACGTATTTTCCTTACTTATGTTTAATTCTTCCGATTGAGGCTCCTAGCAATGATGGAAGACACAGCCCTGTACGGCATAACTCAACCAAAATTCTAGTCGAACCCACTGCACGCGTGTTGTCCCATCTCAATTTTCTTCTGGAGCTCTGATTCCTCCCAAAGCCTGGTTCTCTGTGTTTCGCATTCTACCTCATCACGACGAACAAGGCCACGATCCTTTATTGGTCTATCAAGGGAGACATGTCACGCGCCCCGTGTCAAGATGAAAGGTAAAGAGCCTAAGTTGAGGCATCCTTTTGATCAATTTGATGCTACAGAAGACGGCGACCTGGACCAGATTCGAATGTTTCAAATCTCCCCCGAGTCTATCATATCACGATATTACTGTCCCATGTAATAAATCTGCCATAATTACAAGGCCGTTGTCCTGGCCGTATTTGTGGATCTTGTATGTGGACTCTCCACGTAGCTTCCGTTGCTTTCGCGTTGATTCCGCCATCGATTCAGTCGCAAGATCAGCTCGTCACGAAAGTTGAACTTGTGCCAGACAGCTGGATAGACTCGGCCGGACCCGGCCGGACTATGCCGTCATTTCCAATTTCCCAATCTTTCTTGAATGTTCCGCCAAGATTCCGCTGGTTGTCGTCTACAGGGAGTACACTTGCCTAAACTATGGGCAGGGAACACGCCTACACCATGCTGAACTAGTTTAACTAGCCAGTGCTACTCTTACCTTGAGGAATTGAAGAACATAGCTTCGTACAGGATCTGCCACCATCAAAAGATTCAAAACTGTCCATGACTGTCCATGTGTTGACCTCGAGGCTCGTTGGAGTCTGGGGACAGCTTGGGGGCTCTTGAAGGTGCCTTCAGTGCTGTAGCATCATGGCTCCACCGTGCCTCCAAGCACATTGGATCAAAGCCAACCCCAGATTTTCATCTCAGCCTGTATCTTCGGTGGTGATCTGAACTACTGGCGCCCTCTTTTCGGTCATGCACGAGGCCAGGTACAGTGGACTTTCGATGCCGCAGCCGGGTCTTCGTGCGTTCGACCACAACCTAGTTTGAATTGTAACATTCCAATCCGGACTACCGTTCCTATCTTCCCACCACCCTCGAGGTTATGGTGCAGAAGCTTACGATACTACTTAAAGTCACTCCAGCAGTATAAAAATCTCTCCCATTTTGTTCGCTTCCACTTCCACTTCCTCAGCATTTCCTCCATTATTGTTACAAAACATGGCATACTCCCCATACGACACCTATGACGGCTATGACGAATACGACTCCTACAGCCGTCCTCGCAAACATTCGCTTGGATACAGATCGACCACCCCTCTTGGTGGCTACTCACCATACCACGATCAGCGGCTGGGCACAGCGTATAGTGACCCGATGATGTACGGAGAGGTGTCACAATCTTTATCCATGTTCGTTATCATTTGCTAATATTCAATCGTGAAGCGTTACCCTTCGTCAACCTACCCGATGTACCCGTCCACACCCAACCACCGCAGCATATATCGGACACCTAATCACAGCTCGCATTATCTCCCGCATTGTAAGTGCTGGACTGTTTGGAGTCTGGATGCATTCAAACAGGCTCTGACCTTTACCAGCGTATGATGATATGGACTACCGTGCTGGAACTCCCGGCCTCTATCCGCCTCTCGTGCAACCCATGGCACTGGGTAGACCATATCGATCATCATCACTATCTTTCTCAGGAAGACCTCCAGCATTTGGGGACCCCTTCCGCAGAAATACCCCCCCTCAAGTTAGATTCAAGCGTAAAGGTGCCTTCCGGAGCGGGATCACCCTTGGTGAAGCACAAGCCAATGTTCGATTGGCTGGGTACGACTCGTACACCTTCAATGACCTCGGAGTTGATCATCGGGGCAAGATCTATGTGAAGATCTCGGTGAGTACAGTACGAGTCTATTCTCCGACTAAAGCCTTAATTATCCATCTCAAAGTGGCCTGGATATTCGCCACTCAATTACGAGATACCTGTTGATGGCTATGGGGGTCTTGTTGACCTTCAATCATTGACGCGCAGAATAGGGCGTGCGGTTTCACATTACCTTCAGGTGATTATTCAATGGTATCTACTCAATATAGTGGTTTCTCATGTACTGGTGTATATAGGCCAACATCATACCCATACCATGGGATCGTATCGAGCTATCGCACATGGAAGAAGTCAGCATGGGTACATGGCATCTCAAGATGACAACAGCCTGAGCGATATCCTGCCCTGTGCGCGGCCGGCTGAAGCGAGAAGCTATCAGCGTACTTTATTATATATCTTTCAAGTCCTTGATAATCTATTCATACTGCAGCTACACTCGTGGATGCCTGGTGTATCGTCATCTCTGCGCTTCAAGCCCTGTTCAGCTGTACAAGAGATAAAAACATGTGTGTATCATATTACGTCACGAATCTTACGAACTTTTACGAGGTGTCGTCTATGTATTGGAAGGGACTGCCTAATATACACCATCAACATCACCAAGCGCAACACCTTATGTTCGCAGTTACACGAGTGCCGATCGCCGCTGCGGCCTCTTGATGGATTCTTGCTTCTGATGAGAGGAGCTACAAATACCAAGGGCACGTTTCACTTTAGTCATGAAGGGTAAGTGGGTTTCCTTGTCCCTTTCCTATCACAAGATATGACAACAAGCAACGGAAATGAAGACACGTAGACTGACCATGGCTCCAAGTTCTTGCTGCGCATGCTTCCTACCTTGTCCAGATGTCTTGGGATTGGAAAGTGCCGCTTCTGTAGAAGGGTCACGGGCACATTAAACTCGGCAGATCGGTAATTGCCTACGTTACAAACTTACTGTATTCTCCAGCGACTCTGTTCTTGTCTCCACTAAAGAAGCGGAATCTGCGGCAAGCAGATGTGGGATTCCGTTCATGGTGATGTTTCTTTTTTTGGAAAGGATTCATATTGATTGCAAGCGATCGAAACATGGTAAAGTCTTTGCAGAGGAGTGGCCCTTGCGGGACTCTTGGAATGTATCTGTTATGTGGGTGGGCCGCCATCAGAGGACTGGTGAGAACGTTGTATAGTCTTATATACCATTACATGACAGCACACGCAGAGCACCACACCCTTTATTTTCGTCACTAAAACCAATATAAAGACGACATAAAGACGTAACGCCTGATACGGTGCCATTCAGAAGCGAGTTCACGTTCCGTGGTGTGGGATGCTCAACTCTAAATGTACCATGATGTCGTCGTTTGGGACTAAACCTTACGGCGCCGCACCGCGCCAGACCCTTACCGTCTTAAAACACATCCTCAATTTCAGCAGTACAAGTATGCAGTATGTTTATGAATATCATATGCGTCTCTCACTCGAAAATGGAACGAACTTGATTATATATTGCTAGCGTTGCCACGTAACAAGGTTATAGATAGGCCTGCTGAGGTTTAGATCGAATAGATGCATTTTTAAGACTGCATGTGTTGGCGCTGCACGCCGTAAGGCGAGTCCAGGTTAACTGTTAGCGGGTTAGGTGTTCGGATCCAACTTGGATCCCGAGCGACAACGACATTTTAGAACTGAGTCCATCCCTTAAGTGGCACTTGGATCATCATATCCCTCGATAGTTTGTACCTGTGGGGCTGAGGGCTGTCATCCTAGTAGCTGCTGCTGGTGCCAGGTGGCACCTGAACTTACGGCTTATTTGTGCTACTTGTAGCAAGAATGATCTCATATCAGTGACACTATATCTGATCCTCGCAGGAAAAACTGCGGCGATCCCTGCATGTTCTCAGATGAGGATACGTTAACCCTCGTTCATGCTGTGCAGAAGCAATATGCTTCCCTGAATCTCAAGCTACCAGCCGGAACCTTCACGATTCTAGCTGCAATTGCCCTGACTTCATCCGATCCTTTAACGACTCAGCCAAAGATCATTGGATTAGCTACAGGATGCAAGTGCCTTCCAAAAGACAAGCTTCCTCTGCAAGGCGAGGCAGTGCACGATAGTCATGCAGAAGTTCTCGCTCGTCGCTGTGCCCTTCGATGGCTGATCGAAGAGATCGATAGGGCGGCCTCCGATGGATCGCACTGGCATTCTGCGTGGATATCAAAAACGGCAGATGATCGCTATCGTCTTAAAGACGGCGTCTACATGATCATGTATATATCGACACCTCCCTGTGAGAACCACTAGCCTTGTATGTTACACGTGTCTCATTTCAGACGATCGATGTCAAGGTGGAGACGCTTCTATGCGCTTCCTCGCTACTTTCCAAGATAAGGAAATGGCGTCACTGAAGGACTCTGCGGTGTTCCCTCCTCTGGACCCCAATGTTGCGTCCAGAGGGCGAGATAATTACTCCCTTTTTGGCGTTCTCCGTACGAAGCCCGGGCGTGCTGACTCTCCTCAGACATTGTCGTTATCTTGCAGTGACAAAATAGCACGCTGGAACGTACTTGGGATACAGGGAGCTTTGGGCTCTGCCTTTTTTCACCCGATCTACTTGACAAGGATAATCATTGGCGAAGTCCCGCCAGATCTGCACGACGTCGTAAAGTCTGATTGTGAACGAGCGTTCTGGGGGCGTCTGCAAGAAATCCATGGTACATATGTTGTTCAATTATAAAGTGATACTTACAAAAGTGACATATCTTGCACAGGCCTTCCCGAGGGATACAAATTGAGTCGGCCGGAAGTCCAGTTTACGTCGGTTGGATTCGTACATTCAAGGTCGGCACAGGAGCGTTCTTCCCTTACTCAAAGATCGTGCAATGAATGTAGGTATATATTCATGGATGCCTTGCGCTGGCTCTCTCAACTGGTTTATCCTTAGCTTTAACTTGGGTAGCGGACTCTACATCACCGCATGAGGTACTGATAAACGGCCTCAAACGAGGTGTCCCTCCAAAACATCGCTACAAGATGATTTTCTGGTAAGCGCTGGTGATTATCTTCCTCTGCAAGCTGTCTTATGCAGTATCTTGACAGGCCCAGACTCTCAAAAGTCTCCTTGTTTCACTTGTACAGAAAGACGAGGAGCATAGAGAACCTGCCGCCTGAAAGGTAAGGATCCAGGACAACGAGGGGGTAATCCCGAGCACTCACAACTTGTTATGTAGTAAAACAATGACATATTATCAAGCGAAGGAGAACATGGCCCAGTACCAGATGGCAAAAAACTGCTTGCTAGGGGAAGGCCGGCCTTTTTCAGGGTGGATTCGAAGTGGAGCTCGATGGGAGAACTTCGGTTCTAGTAGTGACAACGGACAACAAAGTACTGATATTACGGATTAGACGCCAGAAAGAAAGCAACGACAGCGCATGTATGTAAGTATAATACAACGTGATAAATAGCTAGGGTATCCATTAAGAAGCACAGCGAATTGCCATGTGGCCTTCCGAGGCGTGTCCAAGACACCGAGAAATACATGAGAACTGGACAACAGTTGGCATTATGCCTATTCATCCTTATCCTTGTCAGGGGATTCGGTTTCTGAGAGCAGTTCGTCAAGGGAGGTGGGCGGTAACGTCTTGACCATTAATAATGGCGTCCCGGCAAGCGATTCACCATCTGTGAATGTGGGGCTTGATCTACCAGAGCGACTGCCGTTATTGTTATTACTGCTGTCCGCAAGCTCCTTTCGGAGTGCCTCCAATTCGCGCTCGAACCTTCGAGGAAAGTAAGATTCCTGTGTGGGGACCCAGAGTCAAGAGTACTTACTTGCGACCGAATACCTCGATGTAGAAACCGCCACCATTCCAGACGCTCACAGAGAATATAAACATAAGGAATGCTCCACTCCACACAGGGCTATCATACAACAAGAACACCGCAGGCAGTTCTGTGAGGAGAGAGTATACTGAAGGAGAATTAGCATCACTGAGTCGTGGCGTTAAACTTTACATACCAAGTTGCCCCGCCATGAACGAAACTTCACGGTACTTTGGAGGAACTGTCGACAAAGCTCGCCCAATAGCACTACGCTTGTCATTCAAAAGGAAAGAAAACGATGTCGTTCGCTGGCCAGATGCAATCTTGCTTCGACGATCTACCAGTACGAATTTCCAATACATCAACTGCCAAGAGATATCTAGATGACCAGTCATGTTCAGTTGTCAAGATCATCAACATGAAGCTTACATATAGCACCGCTCATAAGGAGAGCACGGACTGGATCGAGGTACGGGAGTGCTTTCAGCGCGGGGAATCTGTCTTCTGCATTCGGATAGAAGTGCCTGTCCATCGTGATGAATAATTTGTATAGAGAAGACCAATCATAACGGACCGGATCACCGTGAATGCAAAAGGCGCGTATATATGCACGAATAACGACGTGACTTTATCCGTGTCATGAAAAACAAGGCTGTTTCTCCAAGTGATAACGGCACTAGCGAGCGAGCCATGTGATAAACTGTAACAAGCCATGAACAGCGCAGCATTTGATGGGAAGAACCACATGTAGATAAAGTTGAGGATGGTGACGTAGTAGCAGAGGTCGAATAGGAAATAATGCCATGAGCGCTTCTTGTAGTGGTAGGCACGAAGAGGAAGGAGATAAAGGCCTTGCACTGTATATGCGATATGGATCCATCTGCATCCAGGACATCAGTCACCACCAAACGCAAGGAACTCCCAAGGGTGCGTACTGTGGAGCCAAGCCAAAGAGCAACGCCGACACAAGGAGAGACATGACACTAAAGAAAAATGACACTTTGTCACGTGTCCTCACTACCTTGGCGGAATGCCATGATTCAACTAGATTTTGCATACGGGCCGAAACCTGTCATCGACGCATTAAATCGTGATGAACGCCACAAGCTCCGAACGTACCTTCAGCTTGAAGTTTTTGACCTCGCGATCGAAATTCTCCGCCAGCAGATCACCTGATTGCACGCGTTTCTTCAAAGCTTCTTCAGCCTTTGATTTTAATCTATCGCTGTGCTTTTGTATCTGCCGCTGGAGTAAGTCCAGCCGAGAGTCAAAGAATGTCTCCATTGTATCTATCGAAAAGCATGTTAGGGTTGGGATGGCCATGACAAGATGATAGGGCAGAAGACCTGCCTAGCAAGGTAAAGGCGCCTGTCTCGTCTCGTATAAAGCGTTCGAAGGGTGCAGAGAAGTACCCTGCCCCGGTCGCTGGAGACTCCATTCTTAAAGTTGGCGAAGGTGGACTTGACACCATTGTAGAAGTCTGAGATATGGGCTTTAAGTCCGAACAATGCGAGCGCAAAGCAGGGTGGCAAGCAACAGTGGATGTCTGGACTCTGAAGCGCTTGAAGGCAGTGCGTCACACGCCGACATAAATGTATGCTTACGTCACCACAACTTAGTTTTCCAGTACTCTTGATCTCTCTTGTGATTCGACTTCCTAGAAGGAACAACTCTGCGTACGTGAGATTACTTTTATTGACTTCCTCGATGTCGTTCTCCGTACCTGAGTTAGTAGATACCAGTACCAGTAGCTAATCAACTCCATTTATCATTTGCCCGTACTTAGGCAACTCTAAATCTTAATTACTACCAGAAGTCCAGATAAACAAGTTGAGTTTCGTGGACGAGCACCAAAACATGTATAGTCTGGCCAGCATATATAGAATTCAGGATGCAATGAGGACAGGGAATGCGGTGCAATGCTCTATGTAGGTTACAGCAATACCTCACATCAACGAAAGGTCGCCAAACTTCTCTTTGTAACCTGGAGGCATTGTTCAAGCAAAACGAAATATAACACAAGCGATGAACATACCCGGTACAGTCCATTTGCCTTTCTTGACCATGGTCTCGACGGCTTCCAGTATCCGTGGGTGAGCGTTGCCGACGTCCTCCACCTAAGCAAACAAACAAAATCAGAGTTGGATTCCAAGACCAAGAAGAGAAGACACACCGTCAAGTCTTCGAACGGACGAGCCTCTTCAATGTTAGCAAGCGTCGCCTGTAACTCCTTGAGTTCCACATCAATCTGAGCAGCGGTCGCTTGGGCTTTCTCAACCTGCATTAACACTCAGTCACACAATTACAACCTTGAACGCAGAGGTCATACCGCTTTAGCCTCGAAAGTTTCGATAGCTTTGATGTGGGCATTCACGTCGTACGTAACAACCTTGAAATCTTTCAACAGCTTCTCAGCCTCGTCAACAATTGCCTTGTTCTTAAGGACAGAGCGGTAGTGTGCGAGGTCAACGGTTGTGGGTTGAGATGCATACTGCGACTGGATGCGTTGAGCATCCCCGTGCCGTTTGCGGAATGCCTGCAGAGCAGCGATGGTGTCTGTAAATACAAAACCTCTATCAGTCCAGCTGCACTTTAATTACAAGTCGAGCTTCATGCCTTTTCCAAGCCTAAGTGTTGAGTAAATGCGGGTAAAGTCCTACCAGCGGGGAAACGAGGATGAGAGCGCGACCGAGCACGAAAAAAAGAGACTTACAACCGCGGCTACTGCTGCTTTTGATGCCATGGTTTAGAAAAAGGCAGGAAATATAGAGTAGCTGGGACACTAGGTAGGGTGCACACGCGTTGGCTACCCACAAATAATAATGCTGCAAAGGACGCGAGAATAGACTGCAATGAGCGGAGGTAAGGCCGGGAATTGCCGATCCCGTTCATTCCGACTCTCGACGAAAGGTTGACAGAATAGAGAACAGACGCGCACAAAGCCCAACATTAATATATGCTTCATTTATTCAATTTCTACAGTCTCTTCTGCAGCTTTACACAAAGGTTCTGGTTCTGTTACTATTCAAGGTTCCCCGGAAGACACTGAAGTGAACCCGATTTCTCACTGCGCAGGCAGACATTCACGACCAATGATCATAATAGTCCCGTAAAAGCTTGTAAAGTTTAAGATAATATTTCAAGCAGCCAGCTCACAACTTCCTTCATCAACCCTAGAAGCAACGACGTCAGTGAGCACCAGTGATACGCGGGCCCGCTCAGATAAGATACAGTACCACGACTTTCACATCCGTGCCGTCACCCAATCACCTGACATCCTTATCTTACCCCGCTGCCCTTATAAGAACAATACGTACGAACGACCTTCTCCTGAACCCTTTCTCTAGAACACGGGCACAGATCGAGGGCAGTGAACCTCGTGTGACGCTGAGAGCCTGGATCGAGCTTAGGTCTAACGACGTATTTGTGAGTCAAGTAACGCCCTTCCCTTCTTTGACTAAATTTAGGTTTAAATGCTCAGCGTGCATGGATTATAGGATGAACAGGGTTTTTGCTTCTGCCCTTGCTGCCGTTGAGCAGTTTCGTACTCTGGGACCGCTGCCTAGCATTCTCCTTGCCGCCGCGGTGATTTTTCTAACGTACAGTTTCGTCCAGTCGAGATCCTCGAATGCTGCTCATACGTCACCCGTCACCGAGAAAGATAGGAATGTGAACAAGAATAGGGAACTGGGCGGTATGTCTTGGCGATTCTAGTATATGTGATGACGCTCACTTTAATAGACTGGATCGCGGAAGAATTCGATTATCCTGAGATTGATCCATGCTCTTTCCCACTGAAGGACGTGCGCCCAGTACCGTATAGACCATTTCGGTATGGCGAATATCAGTAAGCGCTTTATTTATTTCCTTTTTTTGTCTGCATTGCCCAGGTGTTGGCGCGTGAGTTTGGTGTGCGTGGCGTGTGGATACATATGATTTGTGGAGTCATTTTGTACTTATGGCTAATGAATTTTGTCGTCTCTTTCGAATGCAGAATCACGATGGGTATTCGCACGATGCCTTGGAGCGAATGGATTGAACTAGACTCGACCTACCCGCACTGGCAGCGTGTGCGCAAGTCCCGCGTTCGCACGCGCGGGCATGATGCCGTGCGCGTTCTTCCCGCCCGAGAAGATGAATCTGTCAAGGTCCAAGGGGGCGCATGGGCAGGTGTGTTATCTCCCTGAAATAGGAAGGGCCGAACCTCTGCTGATAAGCTACAGCAAAGGAGCTCGTGTATGAATTGGCAGAGTACCTTCCGCGGCGATACCCATCGAGTTTTCGAGTAACGCGATTTCCGGACGGTGTACCAGCACCGTCCATTGGTGGTGTATCGCTCGCTTGGGGACAGCAACAGCCCGTGCAAACCATCGAAGCGGTTGAGACAGGAGATAAATTTGATTTGGGGGTGCTGGAGGGTCTGGACGGCGTTGAAATGGGCGAAGAGGCCATGAGGATCACTGCAGGGCTGTGAGTACCACGGCACTATATCTAATATTTCTAACCTTCTGTGCTCAGTATACAAGAAGACGTGGCACTCATGATCGAGGGTATAGGGCTGTTAGACCACCATGGGTAATAAATCTCAAAACGTTTATTGATACAGGCACCGATGGCAAGTACTATTTCCAGGCAGGAGCGATCTGCATTCCAGGTAAGTGGAAACAGCAGTTGAGCTTGAGGATTGCTCCTAATTACCCTTAGGATTCTGGCGCATGCGGGACAAGATCGGAATGGCCCTGGACGATATTCATATTTCAGGAACGTTCCACGATGTAAGCCTAGTCCATCATATCATTGGCAGCCTGTCCATGACGGGTGCAAAGTCAAAGAAAAACTGCAGACTAGCATGGAAAAGTTTTTCAAACGGATGCCGGTGGACAAGCCGGTGATTCGAAATAATTATTTTATGCAAATTTGCAAGTCGTCGACGCACGTGGCAGATGCCGACGTTGAGGAAGAAGACATCGATCCAGAAGAATTAGGTTGGTCAGAATCGACAAACGGACCAGAGGATACATTTTTGCATGGACACGGGCATGCTGCACAACCTGCATCATACCTCGCACCGTCGACACTACGACTCCGAACGGAGCGGCAAACGTTGCGTCGGCTTCCTCGGACAGGAGCGATTGTTTTTGGGATTCGCACATACTTGTTCAAGATTGAGGAACTGGCTCGGGAGCGAGGAGTAGCTGATCGACTTGCAAGCGCGGTAAGAAGCTGGCCTAATGATGTTGGGGTATACAAAGGGCGTAAGATGTATGGTGATGTGCTACTGAAGTACTTGGATGAATGCGCAGCACGGGATGAGGGACGAGGGTAGATCATATGTGTTGTTGCTACGACATGTTTGTTGCGGACTACCGCATGGAAGAATGCTATATTAGGGGTGAAGAATTACAAATGACGTGTCGGATGTGCTAAAAGTAGGAAATGATTGCGTTTATCGAGCGTTTATTAGAACTCCGATTCAAGTTCAATATAACACGAGACTACGTCAGACGTCGTCATTCCTCTCTGACCTCTCCTCGAGAAAATTGGAGAAATTACGCACGGGCCACAAACAAAGAGCGGAGTAGTTGGCTTCGTGCCGTGTCGTCATCGTATCATCATGACCACAACTTCACCCAAAAACGGTGATACATCCAACTCCCCTGACGTCAGGCCCCCACCACCCCTTGCAAGACAGACCAGATCTGATTTCGACCTTGAACCCAACCCATTTGAGCAGTCCTTCTCCAGACCCTCCCATGTCCGACATTCCCCTCGTTCAAAACGTGATTCACCTAGCCCAGCCTCATCTAACAGACCATCCTCTGCTGCCTCAAATCAAAACTCAAAGGATGGTAGGTCTACTTCTCCAAGACCAGTATTACCCCCTCTCGCAGCCATAGCATCCCCCAGCACAGATCAAGGTTATGGCTGGCAGTTCTCTTCATCTCTTGCCAATTCTCTACGTGCTGGGCCCCTCTCTCCTGCAATGCTGGCTGGCCCCCAGCAGGGTTCAGACTCCGCCTCCCATATGCCTTTTGACACCTCATTCCGAACGGGTTTAACTCCCCGCACCGGTCTCACTCCCCGGACAGGTTTGACCCCAGGCACAGGCTTGACACCCCTCGTAGGCGGTCCTGTCTCCTTCCCCCCTCCTTCCCCAAACACCGCCGCGTTCTTGGCGCTTATGAATAATAATGCAAGCGCTAATTCAAACGCGACTATAACACCAAACACCCTCAGCGCAATCACAGGTGTTCTCAACTCCTCATCAGCCCAGTATAGCTCTGTCACACATGCTCCCACCACGAGTTCTCACCTATCCACATCCATCACTGCCAATCAGGAAAATAGTGATCCTCCTTACCTCAGCGCATCTTCCGCCGCAAGCACCGCTGCAAATGGCTTATATCTGCTTTCCCAAGCTCATCAGGAGCTTACCAAGCGTGAAGAAGCCCAGGCACGTGCTAACAATGTTGCAAATGCAACAAACGGCAGGCGTGGTACAAAGCGCAAGTCCTATGACGCTGCAAGTCCACCTCCTCAACCTGCTCCCACCGCTCGTGCCCAATCTCAGCAGCATACCTCTCCCGTAAAACGTGCACGGGCTAATACTGTAACCAGTGTCAGCACAAATGGTCGTGGTAAAGCCTCTACAGATGATGAAGAGGATGACGAGGACGAGGATGATGACGACATGCCACCTTCTCAGAACCCCGGGGCCCGGAAGCAAACAAAGAAGCCCGAAACAGAGGAAGAAAAGCGACGTAACTTCCTCGAACGAAATAGACAAGGTTTGCCTTTGTTTAAACTTTCTCTTCGCCTTACTCACTTACCGTCCAGCCGCCCTAAAGTGTCGACAGCGCAAAAAGGCATGGCTTGCATCATTGCAGGCCAAGGTCGAGTATCTTCAGACCGAGAACGAGCGCCTCACATCCGCTCTCGTCTCATCGCGCGAGGAGATCTCGCGGTTATCCGCCCTCGTTGGAGGCGCCGTCATTGGACCTGGGGGACCGACTGTCGGTCCAGGTGTGGGCCCCCCACCAGTAGCCGTCAATGGCGTGGTCACCAATGGCCAGCCCATCAGCATGAACATGAATCTTGTTGCCAAGGGCGCGCCGGCCGCCACCTCTGGCCGCGCGAGTTATGGGTACTAAAACCCATCCTTTCATCTGATTTCGTTTCATGATGTGTTGCGTTATACGTTGACTCGGCACTGCTCGTTACGCATTTGGACCGTGTAGGATTGTCGTTAACTTTATTTTTGCATCATCGTTGACACACGAGAAAGTTGTCGCTGCGCCTCCTTACTTGCCCTTTCTCCTGCATAGTCCTCGCATCATCCCTAGCATTTTATTTCTCACCAGTCTCCACCTACCGCCCGCGGTGCCATCCCGCACCACTTCGACGTCATCCTTGGCACAGCTTAGCACATTGCCATACCCTTTATCTCGACCTCTCGACCCTACACACACCGCAAAAGAAAATACAAATTGTACCCTCGCTTGTACGTTGTGAAGTAGGCGATATATCATACATACATCATACTTTTGTACATCCTGACCTGAATACATACAGAGGCATCAACGCACGCACATGAATTGCGCTGTCCTCGGTTGTATAACAAGGCGAGAAAACATCGAGGAATGTAATTCCTGTTCCAGACCCCTGTTATTCTGCTCGTCAGCTAGAGTGGGCCAGACCGTCGAGGTACACATATTGATGTTCCTGCGCCGCATAAGTCCACGCATCGGACATCATGTGCCAGCATATACCGCATGTCCGCGAACTTCCGATATGGTTATCACATGCCGTCTATCGACATCTTTACGGGCGGTAGCTCCCCAAGATTTTAAAAACGAATACCAGTGAGTCGGTCAGTTGCAACCTTGCGGGGCATCTATAATTCACTGCGGTCTGATTGCGCCCGCACGCGACAGGGTGCACCCTGAGACCTGGAGGCGCGATGACTTTATGCAGATTGTGACGGGAAGTTGGCGCGAGATACCCTATCTGCAGGTCGTGTCTTGGACGTACTCGGCAGGGACGACGTACGTACTACCCTCCGCTGAGCACGCGCATTTACGTTTCACCGCACTTCCTGCCTCAGCGTGAAAGCGACTATCCAATCAAATGCATATTCGGATACGTGGTCGGTCGGGTGTTGGATTCTGTCGGCCAAACAGATAAGGCAGATAAGGGATTTATGTAAGGACTTATTTTCATGCTTTGCTGGATTTTCGACTGAACGATTCCAAGGCGCCATGGACCAGTCAATAATCCGCGTGAAAGAAGTGAAAACGAGCGTAGTAGCGTTGATTGGGTTAATGTTACAACGTCTAGGGGGCCCAGTATCCGCCGTACAGTTATTGCTCGTCATGAGTTCATTCATACCGCATGCATGATTTTGTGACGAGAAATAACGTATTGCGCGAGATGGGGCGGCGAACGGTTTGGGTTCGTTTGTGCCTCGCGTTTTTTTCGAGGTTATCGCTGATAGGCCTCTGCAGCTGGCATGTTTTCACTTCACCGCCAAGTGACTCTCGCCGGTCCCGAAATTGCTGGTTCGTACTTTCTGCAGGATGACATATTCACTTTACGCTCGATCTCGTTAATACAGACACAGACAGATTTACCACTCGCTAATAACGCAGCTGACGCATCTGCACCTGGAGCCAGTGGGACGACTGGCGGTAAATATGTACACTATCAATATGCGGTGGGTTTTCTCGTCCTATGGGTCTCGCAAAGACCTCTCTACACTCCATGTCCGAAGACACGCAAGCATCCGATCTTCGCGAGGTACGTCCGGGCACATAGCCAGGGTTTGGGTCAGCCGTGACCAGATCGGAGACGGGTATTGGCAAAGGCTTTGCATTTGATGAACGCACCGGGCGATGGAAAAACTAAATGGCAAAGGTGATTTTGAGGGTGCGGGACGGTAGGTAGGGCCGTGCTATTGATCGCAACTGTTTTAGCGACCGTGTACTTGAACAATCTCATCACAATTGTGGGATAGTGTCCTTGACCGAGGTGGAAGGATCGTGAAGGAAGGCATTGGGAAAGGACACAGGGGTCTGTTAAATATTAAAAGCAGGGAAAATGCTATATCGAAGGAACTGCTCCGTCTGGACGTAGACAATCTCACCCTGCCGCGCTATAGTAGGCTCGTGACCAGCCTGGCGTATACTATTAACAGATGCATTGTCATAGGTGTTTGCAGTCGCCATCCAACCCATTATTAGAACGTGAGTCTGAAATCTCGAGCAGCCCACCTGAAGATGAGCAAACTGACACCAGGAAATCATTTGATAACTTGAACATATACTAATGTTACAGACTCGAAAACAAACAAGCGTCTAGCAAAATAACAACAGTTTAACCGATTCGATACATAAATGGATACTGCCCAGCATCACACATCCTATTGTATGTCTTCTAATCGTACACCCAGGCTTCTCACCGCGATAAGGAAGAAATGTACGCGACTTCCGTGGGCGGCGTAACCTTGATATCTTCGGGGTCGTATCCATATGCGCCGTTTGTGTGGTTGGCCTGACTCTGTTTCTGAGCAACGAGCGCACAGAGAGCGGCTGGGATACATTCAGAATGGACACAAAAGAGCCGAATTTGGTCAGACTTACCACCCGCACCGCTTCCATCCTTGGCCATCCCAATGTCGACACGGCTTTCCACCTCGGGACCAACGAGCGCCCGTAACGATGCTCGCAGCTTGGTTTGGAAATTAGGATAGAATTCGACCAAGCTTATCACGCCCCGGTTAGCAAGAATTGGATAGAAAAGGTACTACTCCTACCTTCCATCTACCCCAACACCGATCCTTTTGCCTTGGTCCTTCAGCCCGGCAGAACTTTGCTCCCCGTTGTCCCATAGTCGTGCTCGCTCAGTATGGACTAGTATAGCTGCTACAGCCGTTCCACTCATGCGTGCAGCCCTCGATGCTATCAGGTTGCACACTTGCCTGACAATGTCCGCATCTGCGAGGGAAATGTCGGGCAGGGGCAGTTCTAGCCGGTGGGCCAGTACACCCTGTATCCGCCACAACTTTTCCTCCTTTTGAGCTTCCGGGGAACCTTGTGCTGGCGGGGAGAATCGCCCAAGACCTTCCCATGCCTCTTCGATCTCGCTGAGAACTGCGGTGTCCAGTCCCCATTGCTTATTCAGTAGAGCCGAGGACCGACCTCCGAAGAGGAGCGGTTTCGGAGCGGCATCAATCAAACTAAGAATCACGTTTCGGGCGATTTCCCCTAGATACATTCCCGAAATGAATTTCTCGAAAGCCTGGAAACGTGGGTTAATAGATTCGCGGTCCAGCTTGTTGTCGTATGGAGTCGTTGGCAAGGCAGATCGCTGCAGTTCGACATGAGTGATCAAAGTGACGAGATAGGAGAAGAAGTTAATTCACAGAGTTGTTGAAACCGCCCCACTCAGTGTTCACAATCATTTCACCACCTGCAGCGACTGTAGGGTTCTGGTTTAATTTAGTGATCTTGGAGACTTCTTCGACATAAGCCCCATTAGTTCCTGTTCCAAAAATAGCACCGAGAATGCATCCGCCAGACGTATATGCTCGCGAAAGAAGAGCTCCAACGGTCTGTCATGGAAATTCTCTCATCAGTACATACGGTCACGTGCAAAATTGAGATCTGATGAAGGATCGCAGATGAAAGAATAATGACTGACGTCGTTGACGAGAGCTACACACTTGACATGAATATGTTTCCTGTCAAACGCGTCTTGAAGAAGCTTTACGACGTCCTTTCCAACGGCGTTCTTTGCAGAGAAACCTTTGGTCCAGGTGAGGAGAACGCCTGAATCGAGGGCGGATTGTTCCACAGGGAAGGAGAAGGTGAGGGCCAGGGGAACATATGAACTGTCCCCATCGGCGTGAGGTACGTGAGAGTCGTCGCCTTGGGAGGGGGTGTCCGTGAGGAAAGCGTCCACGGAGTCGGCGAGATAGTCTGAGAAAATATTGAAAGGCAGTGACGAGGGAAAACACAGAGGCCGCACCGAAAAGAGTGGTCACCTCACCAGTCTTGAGGGCCTCAGAGACTTTGTATTTTTGTTGCCGGAGGGAGAAGGTCTTGTCTCCGAGCAGAGTGACCTCGCAAACACGACTGACAATCCATCAGGCAAGTAAAAAATGGTAGGATTTGGTACTCACAGGTTTGTCCCACCGAGATCGAGGGCAAGGAACGTTCTAGGATATTCAGCCAGGTGCAGCGGTATGAGAGGTAGTCCACATACCCCGTTTCGGAGCCATCTGGCACACCCTTGACGAAGGTCGGACTATCTGACGATTAGATCGGGAACAAGACGTAAAGCGGGGGAACGTGCATCATCGCCATGGGACGACCATAACTGGATAAACCATCAGAAATTTCTGAGAGGAATGTTTGAGTGATCTTGAAGAGACCCTGATCGTCGATGGTGAACTGGTTGTGGAGAGACTCAAGGATATCTTCCTTTGCGCTGCCATGAAACGCGGTGGTGTGTGACATGGCAGGACAGGAGAGAAATGGACTGGTTAGCGAGAGACAGCGTGAGCAGATAAGCTTTACCCACTTTAGTAAGAACATCATTCCAAATCTCAAGGCGACCACTATGCTATTGGACACTAACCAAGTAGTTTGGTAAGTACCTTGAAGTTATAAATCTTCGCCAATCCTCGCTGAAATCTCAATCATATCCCTCGTTCAGTTTACTGCACAGCGGCCCGCGGTGACCTCAATACCCGAGAATCTCCGTTCGCAAGTTGAACATAGGTAGCCTAGTAGGGCGACTATTAGACCAGCCTTCGGAGCTAGTTCGGATTATTACTTCGCTTCGCACACCGGCAGTCCACATTCTGAAAACCGTGCTGTACGTTGTATATCTACTGCACGTTTATCGTATCATCCTTTGCAAGATGTCATTGGCCCGTGTCTAATCAGTCGCACATCGCCGAACAATAGAAATCGAGCTCCAGCTCATATCAAGTTCATCTGCCTCACTTTCTGAGAATTTTGGCCTGAAAAAGATGATCTCCATGTATTTACCTTAGTACCATGTAGGCTCTAAAGTTACAAGTAGTCTGGCTTATTCTGGTCACATAACCTTTTCCGGATGAGTCCGCTTTGTTAGGCAAGACTATGTGCGGGTCCGACGTGGTCGTTGGTGGCACCCATTGAAAGTTCATCTAACTATCATCGCCCATGGCTATTGACGGTCTGATAATCCTAGATCCAGCGGGGTATGGTTCGCCATCTTTGTTTCTTGGTTACTATAATTACAAGATTTCGCATACAGACGTCCCATCATCCAGTCCAGTTACACCACTTATCCGGCAGCGTACCCCTTACTGCATATCGAAGCGTTAAACAACGCGCTAGCAAAGGCTCTGCGGGAGGGTAGCGTAGACCCGGTTATATACATCGGAGAGCTATCGTGTTCCAGTGCGTGTTGCCATGTCGAGGTTGGCGGGATGAGATTCGTTGCGACAATAAGTGGAGATGGTTAGTGGTCAGCGGCTCGGTCGTGATCGGGGTTTTCTCGGGCAGCAACTGACAATACTCTATCAGCGGATCCCCTCATTGCATTCGCCTTTCTCGACTGCTTCATTGAAATACTCCAAGACTATTTTGGCATAGTCAGTGTTGCAACTCTCAAGGACAACTTTGACATCGTATACCAGGTTCGTGGGCAGTGTTCTTACGCTTTCCACTACTTGATGTCTACTTGTATTGAATATGTATCTTGGACTCACAGCTTCTCGAAGGAAACGCTTGATTCGTCTGGTCATCCACTGACAACCTCGCCGAACGCGTTGAGCGATATAGTTCTCTCGCCTTCCTTAATCTCGAAGCTTCTCGCCTCGGTATCACCAGCTACTCCAGGAGTTCCAAGCACGAGACCAGGAGGCTAGTCATCTATACTAATTTGCAATTGTTAGAAACTGCATTAACATCCTCTCGGTAATACAGGTTCTTTCGGTTCAAATGGTGCTGGTGGAGCTTTTACATCGCCGATACCATGGCGTAAAGCTGGGGTTCGGCATAATCACAATGAGATCCTTTTTGATATTGTTGAAGATATGCGAGGCATCGTCGGAAAGTACGCTCAAAGTTCATATCAGCCCGTTCGTGATGTTAAAATCGTCCAAATACAGGAATGGCGCGACGTTAGTGAGCAACGTTTTTGGCAAAATTGAGAGCAATGCAAAACTTTCCGGGACACCCGACCTGACATTGACATTCGCTAATCCTAATGTGATGATGGAGTGCGCGTTTCATCCATGCGTACGGTGAGTGGTCTTGCGAATCTATCATCTTCTCAGTGGCATCTCTGAACAGTGATTCTTGACTCCATTTCAGGTTACAGAAATGGACCCGCGACAACGCCTTATCCTTTGTACCTCCTGAGGGGCGGTTCATTCTCGCAGACTATCAGTATAGACCACCACAAGGCGCGCTCATCAGCAACGTGCCCATGCCACTTTCCCTTAAAGCGAATATGGACATGGGAGAGTTTGGCGGTACCATTGATCACTGATGTTTTTAAGTTATAACTGACACTGCGCAGGAACGTTTGCGCTCACGCTGACCTCGCGTTCGATAAAAGTGATGGAGAATCTAGAACTGAAATTCTACCTCGGAGAAGATGCGACCAGCGCGCAGTGTACATTGTCAAGTGCAGGTTCTAGTGTAGGATCTGTTGGAAGCGCAGATGGATCATGGTCATTTAATTCGAGAACAAAGGTATGCTTTGCCACCAGTTCGTTCTGTCCAAAAAATCACTCCCGTCAGACGCTCCGATGGGAGATTCTCAATATGCGGTCTTCCGGGAGCTGGATTCTTCGAGGTTCGTGGACGTCAAAGTAAGCAGTTTGAATAATTTTACAGATATGCGATATTTATGGTTCTCCAGAATCAAGGCCCCGCGTCCAGCACACGCGTTCCAAATACGTTTCGAGATACCATCCTATAGCTTCTCTTCGCTCAAGGTCGATCAGTTGCGGCTCTCAAGCGAGACATACAAGATGTACAAAGGAGTGCGGATGCGCAGCAAAGGGTCGATCGAGTGGAGATGGTAGCCAGCTTAGGACCCTGGCTACTTTGTATATTTCCAAGACTTACACCATACAGACTGTACGAGTCCCCCAAGAGCTGGCACAATTGCTCTCGTGATAAATTGCTTTATTCACGGCGGTAAGTTCTCGGATGCTCGCATATGTATATCTCTAGCATTTCAATGGCATTATCGGGGCGGACACGCTCTGACACTTTTTCCGGAGTAATTACGCTCGGTAAGCCAATTTGCTTTCATAATGACCACAAGGAGCTGCTTCATCGTCACGGAACAGTGCCGGACCGTATTTGATTCGTCAACTGAAACAAGCTAGTAAGCTATAAAATGGGGAGCGACATACTAGCGACATATTCCCGAAATTGATTGTTGCCGTGTAAAACAGTTCGGCGCTCAGTCACTGCAACTTCACAGCCGTATACCTCCTTCAAACCAGTCAAGTGATCATGCTAATTTTCCGTATCGGACCTTGAAATAAGGGAAGGCAGTTCCTTCTTGTTCAAGCGCCTAACCCAAACTCTGGCATTCTGTCACACAGATCTGGTTGGGAGATGGGCCTGTAGAAAGAACGGGATGATTTTGTGAATTTTGTGATTCACTGTCCTGATGCGGGCTCTGTTTGATTTCGATCTCAACGAGAAACAAGTATTGACATGGTTTAAGAGAGAACAGCGAGCAGAAAAAGCAGGCGAAGATGCCACCTGCTCAAGGACATGCTGGCAAATTCAAATTAGTCTTATCCCCACCAAATAATCAAGCAAGATTTTTACAAGCCGGCGTTCGGCGAGTGTCGAGCATATCTCATTCGTGTCAACCACAAGCTTGTTACACAGCGTCTGTGAGCATACTTTTGTTCTACCTTGATGCATTTGGTAACCACAAACCTTTGAATGGCATTTATCTGTGTCACTATGCCTGCAGTTTCGAAGCTTGTGCCAGAGGAGACTGTATTCTTCCTCTGCGACGTGCAGACACGTTTCAGTACGCTTTATCCTGAATCCATTGTGAATCGCTGAATCGACCGTCGTGCCATTGGCTGATATGAATCAGAAAAACTCATATTCGGCATTGACGAGCTGGTGTTGACAATCAACAAGATGCTCAAGATAGCAAAGGTATTATATACGCACCAACTCCTTTTCATGCCTTTACTCACATGAGGATACATAAGGCATTGGAGATCCCGGTGGTTGTCACGGAACAGAATCCCAAAGGTGAGTCCATTCTCGTCCCTCCTCTTCGAAATCAAGTCACCGAAAAACAAAGGCCTCGGAAACACCATCCCCGACATCGATTTACCTTCCCTAGGGCCTCTTCTCGTTGCCACCATCGCGAAATCGTTCTTCTCCATGATGACGCCAGAAGTGAAGGCCATACTCCACGAACGCCCACAAATCAAATCTGTGGTGCTTTTTGGCATCGAGGTTAGTTTACCCTATAACGACTGGCTCATTGGTAACATCGCTCGATTTAGTCACAAGTTTGCGTGTTACAATCTGCTCTGGATTTAATTGAGGCGGGATATAATGTCCACGTGATAGCAGATGGTGTTTCTAGCTCTAACAAAGAGGAGATTCCCTTTGCACTGGCGCGGATTCGACAGAGTGGTGGATACATCACTACTAGTGAGAGTGTGGCCTTTCAACTGCAACGTGCGCTTTTCATTCTAGACTATGGGGAGGCCTACTCATTGATTCTAGGGGGTGCTGGTCTTCCCGGATTCAAACTGTTCTCGAACATCATGAAGGAAGAGAAGGATAGCACGGTAAGAACCTCGCAGAAGATGCTGCAACACCGCTCCTTCTTGTAAAATTTGTTTACCGCGGTTGTATCATATTCTCCGAATCGAATAGGCAGGGCGTTTTCTCAGCCAGTCTGGCGATGACCCAGGCAAGCGTCATTTTGGGGGATCGCAAAGACCACGTTGGGGTCTATCAAGACATCCATTCGTGAAAATGTAAGCGTCCCCACATATTGATGTTTAAACAGGTAACTTCAACTCGATGGCTATGTCCTTTTGGGGGAACTTGCAACACCACCCGAATTGCCCATGGCGTGGAGCGGGCAGGTCTAGAACGCGCAGGACAGGCGGCGCTCATCCTGTCCATCTGAGACAGGTAAAGTAGTTGCAAATTCATATTCCCGCTCATCATGCTGACGTGGTTCATCGACATTTCCAGCCCAGCGCAGTCCGTTTTCCATTCTGGGTGTCCAATGTACAGGAGTAGATTCTATAAGTTCTCTCGCCTCTTTTCTATTGTTCAAGACGAAATTGAACCTTTAATCCCAGGCATCCTCCTACCATCAAGAACCCCTTCAAGTTCAATACTGCTCATACTTGGGAGGAGTCTTCATTTGGCTGTTCCGTGAAACCCAGTACTAGTAATATAGTAAGTATTTGTCAGTGCACGACTTAGCCAGTTCAATGGCTCGTCATTTAATGAAAATTTCTGCTTGAGAGCACAGGGACACCTATCCCAGGATTCTCATCGACTCCTCAACTTTCCCTTTCGAATCAGGTAGTGGGGCAAGACATTTCATGGGAGATCTTCTCGACCTTCGCGGCCGAGTTCACTGTTTCTTAATGCTGAGAAATTTTTGCATAGGTCCCTTCAAGTTATGTGTTATGTATCCCACGCAAAGGAGGACATGTGCGGTAATCATCTTGACACAAATATTTGAAGCGCATGGAGAAAGGGCTCGAATGCTTTGATAAGGAACAATTTCCTTCTATTGGTCTGCCTAAGTGAGACTAGCTTTGATAGGCAGATGAAATACATCATCTCTACAAACTCGGTGCGTAGACACCGCAGCAAAGGTAGCACTGCTCTTCATCTGACCAGTAGGGTGCATAATCATTCCCGCAGTCAGCGGTTTTCGCAACGCCGTAGCACAGGCCTTCTATGCATGAACCATGGGCAATAGCCGGCTTCACCCCAGCAGCAGTAGCAAGGATGGCGAGGTAGGCGAACTGAATGTTCATGATATCTAGTATATGCGTCAGTGATGACCGTCAGCGCTGGAAAACCACCCACCCTCAGGTTCGAAATTTGGTTCTATGATGTACGCGAAGGTTCTAATAATAGAACGTCCGGGAAGAGCTAAATGTGAAATGGACACGATGTTCAAGTCGGTCAAGTCTTCAAGTGATTACTACTTACTGTAAACGAGGCGGTTGTCTTTAAGGATTTGAGACTTGCCACGTTCAATTTATATGCACCTATCCGCCAAGCCTGGAGTTTTGCTAGGTTGTGCCCGACAGCCACGGTAGTGACCGGCAGAACATGACAGCGACTTGAATATCATAGCCCCACCACGTTATCCTGCCGTTAGTTCCAATACCAACTTACGGGGACTTTGGTATGCAGTATGCTATGCAAGCGGCACGCACCCTATTCATTTCCACTCGCCGACGCAGGGCAATAAGTACCATCTTACGGCCCATCTGAAGATTAGACGGAAAAAGATAAAAGAGACGGTCAGGGGCAGAGAACTTTCGTTGTAGAGACACACGATACGGAAGGGTTTTATTAGCAGCATGCCACGCTAGACCCAACTTACCATTTATTTTCATTCCGCATCCCATTTACTCCCCTCGTACAAAGACCGCTTCGGCGATCCGATTATGTGTACATCCCACAACACACGACATGACACACACGAAATGTATCAGCACGGCCCCGTGGAGTAGCAGACTCGTGCATCTAAAACGGCCAGCGGGAACAACGGACTGGTGGAGGTCAACCTTCCATCAGGGCGTTTACAGAGTAGGAGATACGGTGGGGGACACGGGCATCCCCAATTCCTAGATAGAGATGTCATGCATAGGGTCCTGTACCCCAACTGGACAACAATTGGATTTTTTTAAAGGCGGGCACGAGCGGTTGAGCCGTGACAGAGTGCGAGTTCCGAAATCGACATAAAGAGAAGCTGGGACAGTATTAGTGGGAAGGACACAGGTTCGAAGCAGGGTATTCGAGGAAGGATGCCCTGGTGCGGGGCATTCAATATTCAATACTCATTGATCCAGCACAGAGCTACGAAATTGTGCAGTGGGTCCGCGGCTAAGTATATAGCCATTGATATCAAGTATCAACCTGTGACAGCGTCTCAGTAATACTTTGGCAAGGGAGACTTACATTTTAACGAATTCCAGACGGACTTTTTGAAGTGCCAGCGGCATGACGGCAAATCGAACCGTTACGGAGTAGAAAGGGTGCTGTACTGGTCATTAAAAGATGAGGGGGTAACGTTGTGAAGCTGAGTTGCATGACAGAAAGAGGATCATCGTCACATATGGCACCATTGAGCAAATTTTCTCCGTCCACAAATTACGATGCAACGACGCGAACGAGTGTTAAAATGAAAGTCTGAACAGTGAACTCTAAGGGTAGGGGAGTATTGATGATATCATCTGAGACAGGCTTATAAGGTGGTTGCAAATTCATGTTTATTACGAGACGTGAGACTCTAGTAAGACTGGTTACGAGTCTAAATTTATTCATGTTCCTACTCATCATACACTCTCGCACAGTTCTGGATCTCAGAACTGACATTTTTGCTCATGGTCAACTAATATACTACATTGTCCTTCATCAAAAGCCGTCGAGATACGCTGGCTATTCAGAGCAAATGAGGAGAAAGATAGTACAAATAGTGTACAAATATCTGTTTGTGTAGTGAAATGACATGGGTGTGCCAATAAAAAGCAACGACCGAAGTTCACCACTTGTATGTACGATCATCAAGTAACTTATCATAGTGCGATCTCATGCCGCAAGATACATCATATATTGTACTGATGAGGGAAAGGGAGGTCGATCGTATCCTCCATGCGAGTAACCTCAGATCGATCGGCATGTTGGACAGCCCAGTCCATGACGTTGTCAAATTTCCTGCATGCATGACGAGTGTTGAAGTTTGGATAGGGTTTCGAGTGGTTCTTTACCCAGTCCCACGTGATCATCACGACTTCAGCATTGCACATGATAGACTGCCTGATCAGCTCGATGCAGTCGTCTAAGGTGTATGCCATAAGCAGAACGTATGTCGGGTAAGGAGGGAAATTTACCGAGATGCATTCGAACTACCGAGGGGTCCCGCTGGAACAAGGGATCCAACCTGTAATGGTCGGGCCAAGAGAATTTGCGAAGGAAGTGAAGTTCTACAGAATTGTCAGCCAAACATGACCGGGCTCTACAGTGTAGCATAGTTTACCAGACAACGCAGTTGGTGATTGATTTCCAACGATGCCATGAAACCTCCACCGTTGCTTTGTGGATACTTGACCTTCGCTGGTAGATCTACTTCTCCAGCTTTATGTAGGTCATTAATCGTAACCCGGATTGGTGGCACTGTGATTCCGTGTAAGTGAATAATGACCGACAGTACAATAGAATAAAATTGAATACCATACCATCGTCAGAAATCCTGGCCCAAGCGGCATCGAGTTCTGGGGGAGGAGGGCCATGATAGTGGGGAGCTTCGGGAGATCCACCGTTAATACGATAGATAGAAGGAAAATCGATGGTTCCATTGAACTTTATAATAACAGGCTCGACAGCAACACTTGCTGGAGCTGCAATGGGTCAATATTTTGACCATCTAGTGCCATCCGACTACTCACAGTATATAGCAAGATGAGCAGAAGGTGTGCTTATCCATAGCGTGAAGGAGAACACGGATGTGACGATAAGCGATCCAACGCTTAACCAAGGCCACAGGCAGAGAATACGATGTTTGAGATGAGGTTTTGCACCGGGCCTGTCTACGTCACCAAAGATCGTCTCTTCATCAACAGGAGAGTCTGTATAGTCTTGAGCCATGCTGGCTCCTGTGGCTAGCAGCTGCGTCTACTGCTCAGAGCTGAATACGAAAGCCGGCGAGATACTGCGTGCAAATGTTTCACTGTGAGTTCTTGATGTGGAGGATGGATACCATGTTGTAAACGCGCTGTAGCCTGTTTTGAGAGCTGGTGCTGACTATGCAATAACTTGAAACGTGTAATCAAGGAATCTGACACGCTTCTCAAGATTGCTACTCACCGAACGAGTTGATCAATATTGAAATATGTTATTTCAATGTCATTTCCGTCATCCTTTCTGGGAATGGGATTTGCTGGCACCAATACATCCTTTCCAGCTTCGTTCAACTATGACTCATGACCCATTAAACTTGCTGGCCTCCTGATGTGCTCGAAATAGTGCTCTACAAGCGGTGATAGGTTTGCGTCTGGAGCTGCAAAGTAGCGCCGGCGTGATTGAGTTTGGCAACTGAATCCAAATCCAGACCATCACTTACGGCCAATACTTTTCCCATTTTTACCTTATGGGTTGAGCATTAGAGTAGGCGCCAGGTGTCTTAATGGCACAATGAGAAAATATATTGTCCGTGCAACGAGTACAAGCACCATAGTCAGCCCACCGTACGGAGTGCTGAGTGTTGCCGGACGCGATTCGAGTCGTGCCGTTCTTCTGAACCGTGAGATCGAGATTTCAGCTTCAAGTTGACCGTTCTAGCTCCGCTCGGCTTTTGCAGTCCAAAATCGGCAGCCACAATTTGACGCTCTACCAACGTGCTCACGCCGCCGGTCACTGCTGCTTATTGTGCCTCATTCTGATTGCTATCGACCATCCTTCTGTAGCAGATGCTTTATATTTTCACCACCTCTCGGGACTGCAGATCTCGGATTACAAACCTCACCCATTGGACCGTCCATTTTTCACATGAAGTGCAAAGATTACAAGCACCAACGCACCAATATTGAGTATGTACATATGAGCGACTACTGGAATGAAGATGAACAGCAGAAGCTCTTACTCGAACTTGCTTGGAACAACGTCTCTGTCCTGCAAATGGTGTTTCTACCGTACCTATCACTGTGCCTGTCCGTTGGCGGTCCGAGGCCACCAAGGCGAGTGAAGTAGCAATGAGCTGGGGTCTCCAGGGATGAGTCATGTTCCTCGAGCACGATGAATTTCAAGGTATATGGGCAATTTGAAAACTGATTCTCCGCCATCGCTGGTGCTTAGAATTGTATGTTATGCCAGCTCATTGAGATATGATAACACAGGATAGCGGAAATTTCAATCAGGATCTTAGTTCAGATCCAATTGTTGGCACTTCTAGGTCTCCGAGGTTCACAGGCTGTATATTCCAAGTGCCTCAAAGTTTCGTCCTGCCTGTCCAATTCATATCCGAATGATCCCTCTTCCGTACGTTATGGGCAAGGGATATTCTGCTCAGTATTCTCCTGTCAATGGAGCGGACGACGAGGACGAGAAGCTTCTCCATAGGGATGCAGAAGCCAGACCTCACTCGAAGTCCCGTCTCCTTCACGTATCGCTGTGGCTCATACATGGTATCCTGATATTTATAACGTTACTCTTCTTCACGCTATGGGCACGAGCACTTTCGAAGGATGACATACTCCTGTACTGTAGGTGAACAAACGGCATGACAGAAATGCCTTCCTGACCCATCACAGCTCCGGCAAACGAGGCTATTGAATCCAAAGGCATTGTGAGATTCAACGGAAGTTGGGATCGTCGTGAGGTATATCGCGGCAGTCCGTCTCCAGATCTTGAAGCAGCTTGGGATAGAGTAACTGCCAATGGTTGCATATCTTTATTCCTATCGAGGCGATTACTGATTGACAACCTTTTCAGGGCGCCCAATGGGTATAACGCTCGAACAACTACTCGAAATAGAGGAAGAACCTGCCCCATTCATGGCTAGGTATCCGGAAGAGTACGGCGGGAATTATTTGGCGATTGTAGAGGTTATTCACCACCTTCATTGCATAGTCAGTCGTAACAGGGGGCTACTCGATCTTTACTCACCCCTTGTAGAACATAGTTCGCAGATCCACCTGGCGTAACCATTATATGGCAGAAGATCCTGACTTTATCCGATGGCGCATCCATCCTGGTTAGCATATTGTTACCCCTCAGCGTACGTCCTGCCTGCTAATGTTGTACATCAGATCACTGCGTCGAAATTCTCAGACAAGCCATTATGTGCCCCTCTGATGTAACAATGGTTAATTATGATTGGGTTGAGGGACTCGACGATCCTTACCCAAACTTCAATATTCCTCATCAATGTAGGGACTTCGAGAAGATTTTGACTTGGGTAGATGATCGTCGTGTTAACATCCCTCCATCGAAGTTGATCCGCCAGGAGGATAATGTTGATCTTCCTTACCCTCCCTAATTGTATTCCCGACCCATAGAGGATCTACAGGAGGCATGATATCGCATCACGAATGTCACTACAAAGACGTATGACTCGAGTTCTAGTGCTTATAGGCTGTCGCACAATAAATTCCCTTCGAATTAGATATCTTGTAAAGTCGGAGGCAGTCACGACTTCTACTGAACAAAGTAGTTCTACGACCACCGGAAGAACTTTTGACAGTGGTTGCAGTTAATAGTATCTCTCTCCCGATAGACACATCGGATTAACTTGAAAAAGGTATACATTAAGTGTCTCACGGGGCGTGGCAGGGCATGACCCCAACTGACCAGAAACGCCAGGTACTCGCTAACTCGACAGCAATCGCCTCGCGGTCCTTATCTGCCAGACTTAGCCGCATGAACAACCTCGAATTTGTAAATATACAGCACTCATCTTCCGCTACTCTTAACACTATCCCTCCAACTCCCACCATCATTGTCTCTGAACCAGTGGTACACCCCCCGACACCGGAAACCAGGGAGGAACGCTACTGCAAGGAACTCGAACTGGACAGGAAGGATGCCGAATGCGAGTTTTCTCATTACGAAGATGCAGGTATACTACTTGAAATAGCTGAAGGTACACAGATATTCGGGAGGAACGTGTCATATTTCTGTCTGCAATTCATAAGATTAACAGGTATCATGTTAGCAAAAAGAATGTACATTTCCGCTTCTATTCCGCGTCGCTATGGATGTCTTGCCCTGCAGTGGTCAAGCTTTATCTGTGCCTTCCGAGCGCATATTTTCATCGAACAAAGAGACTTGCACTCTACGGCACGGCAACTTATCTCCAACCACATTTGAAGCACTATAAGTTCTGAAGTTTATTTACGAGCAAGACCATCTCAATTTACAGAAGACCTGGTGGCTGACGAGCGGGACTATACAATATCTGGACCTGTGACACCCAAGGCAGTTGATGACCTAATGGCTACTGGGAATCTTCGCGAGCTTGTCGAGTTGCTCCGTCGGACTGCAAGGGACATTGATTATAATTAGTACAAGCGCTCCGTTCACCTTCGGACGTTTTCTACTGCGAATTACAATAAGAGATGTTTGTTTGCTGTTGTCTTTTTTTCTTCTTATCTTGCAAATAACGTTCGAACGTCCTGCCAACATCGCACTCTTGAAAGTGTGGTGTACAGCTGTCCGTGTGCGAATGAATCTGCGCGCAGGTCAAGCGTGGCTTCTCTAACGTCAGCCCTTGATACCCGTTGAATGTCGTCGCATAACCAGGTCGCAAGGGAAACTGTTTGCAATTTACGGTCCAGCTTTAACGCACTGGATTGAAAGAGAAGGTGATGGCAAGGCAGGCGATGTATCTCTCCGGTATGAGGGATTTGAATCTGCGATGAAGAGCGGTGATGTTGACTCCCGCATTTCGCACCATATCGCGATGTAGTCTGGAGTTTGCTCCGGTGCGTATTGCAAAAGGAGGGATAGAGATAAGCGAACAACGCACGCATATAAAAAGCTCGCCAGCATGTGGAGCACAGACAGGGGAGTCACGCGAATTGCTTCCGCGAGATCAAACGTTCGAATTCCGTCCCCACATATGTTATTAGATATCTGCTGGTCGCCGCATCACCCCGAACTCGTTTCAAAATTGAAGGGACAAAGTGCTTCATGGTAGTTCAACTGAACGTCATGCCACGTCATATTTCAAGGTCTAACGGGTTAAGCAAACCTACAAAAAGATATAAGGACCTCTGAATTTTCAACGTAGGCACTAACAAAGTGAACACTTCGAGTCTGACCTTTGTTCCTCTTAACTTCAAACATGCAACGCTATCTCCTTCTTAGTGCACTCGCCTGCATGGTGGTCCTTGCAGTCGCATACCCCATGTCAGAAGTGATTACGGATTCCTGCGAGTGTTCATGATATCAGTAGCATTATAGTTATTAACATATCATGCAGCTGTAGCAAAGTGTGACTCAGAGGATGGGGCCATTGCAGCCTTCTGGTCGATTGCCTACTACTGCGATGGCGTCGACAAGAGGAGCTGCAAGTATTCATGACCGTCAGTTACCACCACGATGCTGACGTACCTATTCAGCCGAGGATGAGGCTCTTGGGATCTAATTTCCGATTACCTATAACGAAGACAAGTAGGAATGTTCCGGCAAGTATTCACCTAGTTGAAAACATATCTTTACTTACATACCTATGCAGTACTAATACAAGTTGGGGAGAACTGGAAGGTATTTACCATCGTTGAGCGAAAGTAGGGCCACTTTTAGCAAATGTTGAGAACGTTCGAGGGAAATGTGTGTCGTGGGTTGGCCGTAGTTTTGGCTGTTTGGTATAGGGAGGCTTTTGGATGGTGAGGTATGTTTGCCAGTGTGAGGGAAACAACCTTAGCACAAAGGTGGTGTTACGTGAATACCACCGTCGAAGCTCCGATGAGCGTTGGGTGTTGAATCTTGGTGACGTGGCGCATCCACTGAGTGAAGATTGTGCTGGTATGAAGGTGACGGCTAGAGGGAGAAGACGGATACGTGCGGGAGGAGGTGCGGAGAATTGTAGAGTGAGTGGAGAACGTTGTACCTGGTATGTTTAGTAACTACATATACAAGCTGGTCAGCTGTAAAATCATAACATACAAGGAATTCAACATTCAAAACGATCAGCCACCATTAGAGTGCTGAACCGAAGAACCCAATTGTTGGAGAGCTGCGTGGAGGACTTTCTAGGCTGCCTGAAGCTCTGACAGCGACGTCCAGTCTCTTCCTGAATTAGTTACAGATGAATGGACGGCGGTGACTAGGGAACCAGACCTTCCTTGAAATGACATAGAGCTGTGCATGATCTTATCAGCCTGCGTGGGAATCTATGCATGGTGCATTGACTAGGGCCGCCCTTCACTCAGTGACAGTAATCACCCGGTTGCCTTGTCCACGACTACAGAAGTTACTAGTTAACGCCAGCGTCTGCTTCACTTTATTCGTAAACCTACAAGGATGCTTGGGTGGCTGTTTCACCTCGGTTTAGATGCATTCATCATCAGTGCATTCCTCGCTGGCATAAGGCGCTCAACAGGCCTCACGTACGTTTACCATGTTGCTAGTGCGAAATGTTCTCATACCACTGCAGACCTGCACTGTCTCAAGTTCCAAACAAGGACATTCGCCGTGAGTCCCAGCTGAGTGACCTGACCTGAGAGCACTTGTTCACACGTTGTTCTTGACTAGAGCTGCTGCGGTCGTATCTTGAAATTGGTCTGTAGACTCGTCCAGCATCAACTCTTTCATTTGCTCATGTGTTTTAGGTGAATACGCATTCGACTTCGCAGTCGTCATATTCGGGGTACGTGACAGACATTCTATCATCGTATCTCACACTGCACGCCACTGACAACAACGTACAACAGCGTTCCACTTATTTCGAGAGGAGGCATTGAAGTCCCCAAGTCCCATCTGCATTTCTCCTGCCAATTCGTGATAACAGACCGCACTCACTACGTTGTAATATTTTACTCTGAAGGACACAGAATCTGCTTACGGCCTTAAGCTTAACGAGCTGGTTGCAGCACAATTGTGTGCTTGCGCGACTCCACGTAATATTATACACATTCATCCGAGGAAGTTAAATACGAAGAAGTGTAGCACAATGGAGCCAAGGGCAAAGTCTGCGAATGCTCTGGCAGAAAATGAGGATCCATGTAAAAGTAAGAAAGGATGCAAATACCTTTCAGGCGAGACTTCCTTGAACTCGGATCTGTTTTCGGGGTTGACTTGTGCGCGGAGGGACGCAGTCAGAACGAACTGGCCTACCGAACTTGCAAAGCTGTGACGACACTCAATACATGTCTGACACGCTAACCAGCAAACTCACCCGGCAAGGAATGCATTGAAAGGAAAGTTCGTGACAAGTACGCAATATACGAACTGCAGCACCCCACTAAGCACGATGAACGCCAAGAAAGCGTCGATGAACTTGAGGCGGTCGGGGGTCTGATCAAGATATGATTTCCACAACGTTGAAACTGCCACAGAGGTTTCTGACGACGTAGGTGATGATTTTGAGGATGACTTTGGGCCAGCCATGCTGAACGAGTGACGGCTAACAAACTGCTTTACTTGAAAGTGACGACGACGTGGAAGAAACAGTCTCGTCCAAACAAAGAAGGTCGGCGACTTGAAAAGACCCCGACCCGTCACGTTCAAAAAATAAGTCTTTCGCTAACTTGCACGTCTCGTCCAAGGCCGAGCTACCTTCTACATAATCTGTAGTCTCTATTTTTCGTCATGAGCATTGCTGGTCTGCGAGCGTCGTCTTCCCTTGCGAGTGCATTGTCTGCATGGAAGAGCACGAAATGTCCAAGGCAATTTTGGGGTGCACGGAGACACCTTCACTCTCGGATAGAACTCGACTACAATGTCGATGAGGGCCTTGCAAATTTTATGTCGCCAAGGACGCTTAAAATTGTTTCCGAGGAGTACCAGCAAGGTCTCCTCGACCGGTTGAACGAGATGTTTCCTGGTCAGTGAGGTTTTATGGGCAGCTCCCTTATGACTTACACATGTACAGATGCTGCTGACCAGCGAAAGAGCGTCACGCAACTCGTGATAGACACTGCTAGCTCTGGAAAAGATGCCCTTGGCTTCTCCTATGCAAGCCACGCCCTCAACAATTCGTTCTTCCTCAACTGCCTTGTACGTCCAACTCCCCCATCTCGTTATTACACCATACTAATTTACTTGACAGCGACCCCCAAAAAACGATGAGGACTACGAAGATAAGATCCACAATCTTCTCATAGCCCCATCCATCCGCGCCCAATTCGGTAGCTTGCCGCATTTCATCAATAACTTTTCTTCCGCCGCCAGAGGAATGTCGGGGTCGGGATACATCTGGTTTATCACGGACGCCGTAGGCAACCTTGCCATTCAGCCCACCTTCGCGGCCGGTACACTTCTTATTCGCTCGCGTGCGTGCACGGAAAACCCTGCCGCTCGTCATGAGGTGCTTCACGAGGGCAGGTTCCGTGATGGCCCACAGCCAACGCAATTGAATACAGGGCTGGGCAACACACCGACATCACCCACGTCAGGCATGTCACATGGCCCTGCGCCACTGCATCCCTCTGCCCCCGTACGAACGCTGCACTCATCACCGTGCAGCCACTTAGACGGCGCGCGTTCTTTCTATGATAATGAGCCCGCAGATCGGGCGCTTGACCCTTCCGCGAGGAGCCTACGTAACCTGGGTGAAAAGATCTACCCCTTGTTCTGTGTCAGCATCCACGAGCATTGCTGGCTTCTCGACCATGGAGTGTGGGGTAAGGAGAAATACATGAAGGAGTTCTGGAGCGTACTGAACTGGGAAGCGGTTAACGAACGGTACCTGACATTCACCAATACGAAATTTGGCCCTCAACCATTGCGAAAGTAGGTGGATGGGGATGCAGGAATTTAGGGTGTTTTGGCGTAATTCACTGCTCAATTTACTTATATCTGCGACATCCATACTTATACCGTCCATTTAAACTTTTTCCGCATAGCGGAATGCTATTGATTTCATGCGGTAATCATCATGATAAGTTGGCAGATCGCCGCATCTTTGATCGGCCTTCGACAGACCATTTCGAAATGAAGTGTCCAGCGTGGTATGATTGCGAAGAATCTTACTGCTAATATTGCAAGGGCGGATTTGGAATTGTACCTGGCAGTAGAAGCAACTGAGAGCTAGTTCGGAAACTCAATGTTGGCAATATTCGGGAAATTGTATTGCGCAAACTTCTCGGCTGAATCATCCAGATCAATCGGAGCTTGAATTTGGCCGCTTATCGATATGATCAGCGATAGTGGCGAGGGTATGATATATTCCTTGTCGACTCATGGATCCTCAACCACTGGGGTTCGAAATGGATCGTCAACGCCTAGCTGCGCTCGTGACAAATCCTCGACCAGAGGTCCGGGACCGACTACTCAAGTGTATGGTACTAGTAATCAGTATTGTTGTTGCTGCAACACATAGTATACTACAGTCCATATATCCTAAAGATCCAGAACCCTACCATACTTCAGCTCTATCCGGGCAAGACTGGGTTATCGATTTGCTCACCAGTCACCCAGAATGCATCAGGTGTGAGCTTGGCATGCATGCCAATGCTTTTGTGGAGCTTATCTCTGAGCTTCGCACCATGGGCCATTCAGACTCCAAGTTTGTCTCCCTTGAGGAACAACTTTTGATTTTTCTCTACACCTCTGTGACTGGCCTATCAATCAGGCATGTTGTGGAGAGATTCCAATGCTTGAATGAAATGATTTCATAGTGAGTTTTTTTATTTTATTTTCAGGGACAGTATTTGATAGTATGTAGTTATTTCCGCAAGATGCTTGTCATTTTCATGTCTGACCCATTCTATCCAAAATATGTATGCTTTCCAGATGGTTCAGTCCCTCACGAAATTTGGAAGAACCCTAAATGGTGGCCCTTTTTCAAGGATGCTATTGGGGCACTTGATGGCAGTCATATCCATGTCACACCTAAGGCCATTGATTGTCCTGTTTATTGTAACCGCAAGGGCTTCATATCCCAGAATTGCCTCTTTGCTTGCAACTTCAATCTCAACTTCACATACACACTTATGGGCTGGGAAGGGTTGGCCACTGATGCATGCATCTATGAGGATGCCTGCGCTTTTGGCTTTTGCACTCCCCCTGGAAAATATTTTCTTGCAGATGCAGGATACCCTCTACATCCCAGGCTACTTGTGCCCTACCAAAGCATGCGTTATCACCTTGCTGAATGGGGTCATGTAAATTTGCAGTAAGTTCTCAATTGATTCACAAACATTGTGCTAAGTTCTAAGTTTTACAGGCCCTCGAATAAAGAAGAATTGTTCAATTTATGTCATGTGTCAGCATGAAATGTCGTCAAGCGCATCTTTGGTGTTCTTAAGCAATGATTTCACATACTACTTCTACCACCTGCATATGCTATGGAGATTCAAGCGCAAATTCCAGCTACGCTGTGTGCCATACACAATTACATTTGTATACATGATCCTAGCAAGGGTCATCCACCCACTGATAATGAAGATGATGAAGACAGATTTTTGGAGGATGGTCTTGGCACTGACATGGCCGTGGAAGATGATGCTGCAGCTATTGAGGAGGATAATGAGAATGAATTCTGTCAAGGAGCTGCAATGTGTGATCACATTGCAGCAGCGATGTGGACTCAGTATCAGCATGTCGTACTGGAACAGGGTTTAGAAGGGCTTGATATCATGGACGGTGATGAAGATGAGGATGCGATGGACAGTGATGACAGCAAGGATGCTGCAAGTGATGTGTAGTTTTACTTAGTACATCAGTAAATTCACACATTCCTTAGCACAGCTTATTTTGAAAATTAAAACTTATTTTTAACTTATCTATAATTATTCACTTTGCTTTGAGTTTGACAAGTCAAGTAAGGAAGCACATGGAATTTAAGTGCCGAAAAGCAGTGCAAGGCAAGATCAATTACCATTGCCAAAACAAGCGCTGCAAGTTGCAATACATCATTATTGATCTACTACTACTACTCATGATTTGAACTCTATACTCATCTGAACAAAGATCTCGAGCGTGATCTGGTATGTCCTCAGGCTTTGGCTCGTTGTTTGTTCATTGATGATGCTGGAACGACAGATAAACCAAGATCAATGGACTCCAACGTGCATTGCGGGCAGGAGCGAAAATGCCAGTGGACAGAGGCTGCCACTCATGCACTCGCAGAGGTGAATGAGGATGTGGGATGGCAGGTGGACTCAGAGGTCCCACTGGGGTTGTGGGAGAGACTGAAGAGGGTCTTGGGGCGCAAGGGTCGAAACTGAATGCGAGTGCAGTGTGACTGCAGGTTAAGGTGAGTGGAAATATTACAGCAGATGAGCTGCGAACTTACCGATCTTGAAGTTGATATTATCATCTTGGTGATTCGGTGTCTGGGAGCGGCGGGATGGACCTGTAAACTAGCATTTTGGTTGATGTTAGTAGTTTAGAGTAAAACGCAAGAGCACATTTGGCTGCGTTGAGGGTGAACAACTTACAGTCCATAGAGGACACGACCTCCTTGAACAACACTGTGCGTTGCTGACATGTAAGCCACCTGGACTTCATCCTCAAGAACTGACAGCCTTAGAATGGGTCTCTGGGCACCGAGACTGCAAGATGAGCTGAGGCAGTGGGGTCATAATGAATGCTAAGCAACTCCTGTGCCTGCTGTTGTTTGAGTGCGTGCATTCAATCCTTGAACATTTTCTGTTGCAATAACCTTTGGCGCTCATGCTCTAAGCACTTCAGCTCGACGCGCTTTGGGAAGGAAGGTCAATTAGAAGGAAGATCAGAGAAGTTTTAGCGGTACAAGGTAAGCACTCACTGAGAATGAATGCAACAGCACGACCTTCCCATAAGCCAAGGGCCATGATGGCATGGTGGACACGCCTGAGGAAAGATCCAGCTTTGTGGTGGTGATGGTGAGACTCAGCTTCATGATGGCGATAGACCCGCAAGACAGACCCATCAGGAAGAAGCTCCTTGACATTGCCTGAATTTTCCTTCTCAGAGGAGCTGGCCTGGATGGTTGATGTAATGGGTTGCATGAACAAGGGAATAGGAAGATCAGAGAAATTTTAGTGGTACAAGGTAAGCACTCACCAAGAATGAATGCAACAGCACGACCTTCCCATAAGCCAAGGGCCATGATGGCATGGTGGACACGCCTGAGGAAAGATCCAGCTTCATGGTGGTGATGGTGAGACTCAGCTTTGTGATGGCGAGAGGCTAGACCTGTGACTGCATGCCTCCTTGATGTGTTGGGAATAGTTGTAGGCAACTTGCTATTCACATTGTTAATACATTGTTGTGTCAGAAGAAAGGGTGCATACCTCATCTGAAAACATCTGGTAGATGTGAGTGTCCATTGCAACGCCGTTGTATCCATCGACCATAAAGCCATCCCAATCACTGAGACTTTGGAATGTGTCATGAATGAGCTCAACAGTATTACTTTCTGTGGATGAATCATAAGGATATCTATAGAATCCGGTCATTATTGGTCAAAATTAGGATGAGGGTGAGGTGCTTGCCTGATATTCCCATATGAGTCTTTCCAATATTGCTTCATGACTGTAAGCACATCATCACCATCAAATCCAGCAGGTCTATAACTCATCAATCCAGCTGTATAAACTAGGATAGAAGGGAACTTACTCATTCAATGGGGTTGATGTAATGGGTTGCACGAACATTGACATTGCCTGAATTTTCCTTCTCAGAGGAGCTGGCCTGGATGGTTGATGTAACGGTGAAGGTTCAACAACTCTGCTGGGCTTGCAGAGCTAAAGAAAGAAAGAAAACCTCTACCTCTGGGGTGAGAGGAAGGCTACTGACTCTCTAAGTGTTGGTCGAAGTGTGCCAGGCGATATGTTTGACCCTTAAGGGAAGCAAAGAAAGCAAGTATCCATGAAGTGACACCAGATCAACTCTGGTGAAGCGCGCTGAAAGCGTGTGTGTGGGAATGTCAAGCGCATAGGTGTGCGAAGCATGGGAATAGGGCACACACAGTGCGCAAACGTGTAAGAGATGATGATTGGCTGCTGCTGAAGACTAGGGTGATGACTATAGCATGCTGGCTGAAGATGATAGATTCTGACTATGAGATACTAAGTGACATGATGATGGTTCCTATTTTCTGTGGTGGTGGTTGGTTTTATGAAAACTTCCTAGGCAACAGGTAAGCTGTGCCTAGGCGTGCTCCCAGGGCTCGGAAGTGAATAGGGAGCGCTCTAAGTATGTAAGTAAGGGTCCATAATGAAATAATGTCATACTAATACTAAATATGGTCTGATAATGAGAATAAACAAGAAAGGACTCACTAGGGAACTGGTTGGACGATGGATGGATGCTCTGGGATGCTGCATGACAAAGTGCGACCAAGTGCGGGAAGAGCGCGCTAAGCGTGTGCGCAGGAATGCGTCGCATAATGTGGGAAAGTGTCGCGCCTCTGGCGCATTTCACAGGAAAGTCATAGATAGTGAGTTGCACACTATACCAATTGTCATGGGTCGAAATATGCGCAATATACGCCTAGAGGATTCTTGTTCCCTACAACGGGTTGTGCGAACAAGGGATTAGGAAGGATATGAAGTTCTCCAGAAACAGGACCAGAAGCTCCTTGACATTGCCTGAATTTTCCTTCTCAGAGGAGCTGGCCTGGACAGTTGATGTAATGGGTTGCGCGAACAAGGGAATAGGAAGGATATGAAGTTCTCCAGAAACAGGACTAAGGGTACTGTGTCAGCATCTGTGCAAGTTTTGACTGGGTGTTCTTCATGCGATGTCCCAGGACCTGACCATTAGCAATGGACCAAGAATTGGATTGAGAACCCACCTATGTAATCCAGTCAGGATGCTATCTTGAATGTGTGGTGGTCAGCGTATTTGTTGACATAAAATGAGCCGAAAGTGTCAAGAGAATGATAAAAATTGAGGGAGTGAGGAATGTACTCTGAACCATAGATAGCTATCAAGTGTGCTGCACAGAAGACTGTCTCGATGTGAATGACAGCAAGGTTCCTTGAGCCGTCCTCATGAAAACTTGGAGCGACCATCCACATGCCAGTATCTTCATCAGGGCAGTCACCAATCTTCTCAAACCACTGTATGAGAGTGCAAGGATATACTTCCCAGTTGTGCTTGAATGAAAAGAAGCATATGACTCTCACAACTTCGAGTCCTCGCATCCCTTCAGCATCTGAATCAGTGTTAATGAACATGCAATCATTGCGCAGGTACTCATTTCGCTAGAGTGGACATGCATGGATATGTTCGTGTCGCATGCCACCAATGCCACTCAGATCACTGGGAGCATAAAACATTGCAGCAGCAGAATTGAAGACCTGAAGCTTGCCTTCATGTCGAGGCAAGCTAGCAGCTGGGATATCTTTGGGTTGTGGGCATCATCTGGGTTGAGCTGAGAGAATAGAAAGTACTGAATGAGGCATCGTAGATCTGGAACAGCAACTTCATGTGCCAATGCTGCTACTGTCTGTGCCCATTTTTGTTCTGTGAGATACAGTGGTGAGCATTGAGATTGGACATTGCATGAGATTACTTACAAGGAGTTTTGGCGAGTGCCACATAAGCGAGCACTGTTGGACCATCAACTATTTCAGCATCATCAGTATCATCTGCTTGTTGTGGTTCAATGACGGGGGCATCTGGTTGCGGTGCAATAGCAGGGGCGTCTGGTTCGTTTTCATCTGCCATTGTATATGACTGTTGAGCATGTGAGAAATTTGAGAAAGAAACCTTAAACAGACTTACCAAGAGCAGCTAAAGTACTTGATAAAATTGTGCCAGTGAGCATCCCTCACACATCAAAGTCTGCATGGGACCCTGCGAGCTTATCAAGGCACTGATTGGTCACAAGCATCTGACCAAGAGCATTGTGCCTGTTCGACCACCACCAAGGCTCCTTTATGGCCTTGATGTGCTTTGATTCTGTGATTGATGAGCACAGTCTGTTAGGGGCACCAAAGAGTCTGATCATGTCAACATAATGAACCATTGAGTGCTGATGGGGGAGTGAGAAGGTGGGAATGATGTTTTCAAATATCATGTGATATCGATGAAAATGACCAAGTGTGTCTTGAATCTGAATCAGTGTATCTTCAGTAATGACATTGCACCAGACAAGATAACAGAATTCTAACAATGCACGAAACGTGCGCACCATGTCTTGAGGTACATGACCTTCAATAGCCAGAAGAAACACTTTCATGAGTGCTTTGGAATCATCGCCAGTCCACTGTTTAAAATCGTGGCCTTGAGGGAAATATTGTAGACCAGAGAATGATGGTACAGCAGCAACTCTGACTTATTGTTAGATAATATTGTTGAGTAAATGAGTAAGTTGACATACCTGCGATCTATGTTGCTCATGATCTCCTCTGACCATTTGGTCCCGTGCATGGCCTTGAGGTACTTTGCTACCCAATCAACGAGATGGTCTTTGAAAGCCCCTTTCATTAGCTGGTGGAGGAGGTCAAACGACAGCAACTCATGAATGTCAGCTCAGGGGAAGTCATTAGTGAATGGCTACACAAAATAGATTAGTCTGGTATTGGAGAGCGGCTTGTTTGACTCACGACAAGATCACCAATGAGACCAAATTCATCCCACAATACATCCACATGTAGCTCATTGATTAAGAAATCAGTAAACTTGCGGGTGTGGTAGGTGGCATCACCATCAAGGTTTGTGCGAACCACAATGCATCTACACAAATTGTTAGTGTGAATGGATACTGACTGCAAGTGCCAATACTCACTTTGGGCACCAATGTTTGACAATACAGGATAGCACTAGTTGTTCTTCATAATCTGTGATGTATGATCCTAGACTATATATGACACGCCGAAAGTGTCCATCTCCACAGCGCACGACCTCATACTCAGTCATAACAGGTTTTAGACTGGAGAGAATCACAGACAATGAGCTGTGGAACAGCTGGTGGTGAAATATCTGAAATAAGTCATCTTTCAAATGTGTCTTGTCAGCTGTAAGACAGGTCAGATGAGGCATATGTTACAGTCGTGGTTACCCCCTATCTCTTTTTCTCATACTTGTGTATTACGTCATGACCACACCTGGCTGTGCCATCATTAGGCTAACGTCCTTTTATATCTGTATTACAGCACGACCGCTGCGTACCGTTGCTAGCTGACTCATCCCCTTATCTCTGACTCAAGCTGACTCACTCTCTTATCTCTGACTCAATTGATGACGCATGCATACCTGCCCTAAAGTACCTACATCTATATAAACCCAGTCATGTACTTAGATAGATCTTCACTTTAATCTACTAGGTCTTACCTGACTATCCTTTGCTTAGGACCTCCAATCCTAAGTTGTCTGATAACCGATATTCAAGCTAGAGACACACTCTCTGGCTTGTCTTAAGAACCTTACATTTGTAAGGACATGATCCGGCTTCAGGCGTGCTCTTATCGAGTACCTGTTGTCACACCCATCCTAGTTCGCCGTAACAAAAGATTAAAGTCCACCACCGACCCTCTCCATCAGAGAGGTTACAGAAACCAGAAGAACTCAGTGAGAGAACGAGAATGTTCCCCTGAACTAGAAACATCACTTGACTAGATGCTCAGGATGTCCACCACCCCAGAATTGAAAGCCAGAGCCCCATCCACTTATAATGGGAGCCCTCAGCAGGCTTTACGATGGTTGTATGCAATTAAAGCGTACTTTGCGCTTAATGCTACAATCTACAATACTGATGAGAAGAAGGTTATCACTGCTCTCGTGTATATGACAGAAGACAGTGCCATGGGTTGGGCACTCACTTTCTACACTGAAGTTGATGACTCCTCTACCAAGTCGTATGGAACCTTCGCGAACTTCGAAACCAAGTTCAAGGAAGCCTTCGTCCCTGCCGACGCTGTCAGTACCACCATGAATAAACTTAGGACATTAAGACAGACGGGTGACCTCACATCTTACATTGCCAGCTTCAAAACCCTCGCTGTACAAGCAGGTGTCAAGCAGGATGCTGTCTTAATTACGTTCCTCAATGACAGGTTGAAGAAAGGAATCATCAATTCCATCTATCAGATGGAAACTATCCCAACAGACTTTGATAAGTATATCGCAGCGGTCATCAGACTCGATAGCAATTACCAGAGGGGTGTCGCATATCGATCCAACCATCAAACTACCACTAAACCCTCAGGACAACGCTATGTACCCAGACCAACTATCGACTGACACAACCCAAATGCTATGGAAGTAGATTGGCTCACAGAAGCAGAAAGAAGTGACCATATGAAGAAAGGCTTATGCTTTACTTGTCACCAGAAGGGGCACATGACCAAAGCGTGCCCGCAGAAGAAGAAGATCCCTATCCGCAGAGAAGAAATGAGCGATAGTGAAGAAGAAGATACAATGATCCGTCGCCTTGCTGAGGATTTTTGATGTGGAAGACTGGATCGACGTCAGTATCTTCCAATGTACCTATCAGACTTGTACAAAGTATTGGAATCAGAAAGGAACTTCGCGTTCCCATTTCCCTCATCTCCAAGACTCGTCTGAAAACCGTTGAAACAACAGCCGTCGTTGACTCCAGCGCCACCAGAACCTTTATCTCTGAAGAGTTCGTCAGAACTCACAGAATCCAAATGCATAAACTATCGAAACCATTTCGGGTTACCACCGTGGATGGAAGTTATGCAAGGGGGGGCGCTATCACCCGATATTGTGTCCTCATTGTCAAAATAGACGAACAATCTATGATAGGAAAGTTCAATATCACGCGACTTGGTCGGCGTGATCAGATTTTACTAGGGATCCCTTGGCTACATGCCATGGACCCAGTAATCCGATGGAAAGCGGAAACGCTAGAACTCTCCAGGATGGAGAAAAGTGACCAGATTGAAGAAGAAGTCAATAACGAACGGAAGAAGAATAGACTACCTCCGTTATTTCAAAGAAGAAAGAATGAGAAAATGGACTTGGTTCCAGTCGTAGTGCTGCCAAAGGCGCCTCCTGCAAAACTGGTTATGCTACCAAAAGAACCAGCACCCCGAGCCACGATAGAAGACGTTACTGACAAAGAAGAAGAGACATCACCGGCATTGCCAAACTTAGATCCCATCCCCGATGACAATGATGATTCTTTCGATACGAAAGAGGACGTATGGACAGAGGACTATGCACCACCCATACATGAAATCTCCACCTACCATCTAGAAGACGACAAATTCCTGGTTGAATACTCCATTGATGCCACCGAGCTCTGGGTAATCACCAACATCTCACTGGATACCCCGTTAACCAAGGACGGTACCAGCGTTGCAGAACAAAGATCTACTATTGCATCTTTGCCGCAACCTGCTGAATACGTCAAAACCAGTAACAAAGCACAACAATTTGCGTTGGCCGCTGGACTCAAGCAGAAGATGAAGACATTCGAAGAACTCGTCCCTCCTTATCTTCATGATTTCGCTGACATCTTCGCAAAGGACGGTCTGAACCAACTACCGCCTGAATGACCTGGCATAGACCACCGGATAGAAACTAAACCTGGTTTCATTCCCAAAACGTCTAAGGTGTATCCACTATCCAAAAAGGAACGCACAGCGGTCAAGGCATTCATTGATGAGAACGTACAGAAAGGGTTTATTTCTGAATCAAAGTCGCCGCAAGCTAGCGGTTTCTTCTTTGTAGGAAAGAAGAGCGGGGATCTTTGTCCTTGTCAGGATTACTGGTATATTAACGAATGGACAGTCAAGAACGCCTACCCACTCCCATTACCACTTTCTCTGGTCGCTCGGTTACATGGGGCCAAGTATTTCACAAAAATGGACGTCCGTTCGGGATACAATAATATTCACATTCATCCGGAAGATAGATGGAAGGCAGCTTTCACTATGGAATATGGCCTCTTTGAGCCAAACATCATGTTCTTCAGTCTTTGCAATTCCCCCGCCACTTTCCAGGCGTATATGAACAAGATGTTTCAACAAGAAATAAACGAAGGATGGCTTGTCATATACATGGATGATATCTTGATTTTCTCCAATGACCTCACTTCCCACCATGAATGCACATGGCGTGTCCTTGAGAAAATCCGGCAAGAGAGACTCTTCCTTAAACCTGAAAAGTGCACCTTTGATGCTCAAGAAGTGGAGTACCTTGGTATGATAATTCACCCCAGATGTGTAGCAATGGATAGCGCCAAAACCGATGGTATTCAGGATTGGCCTGCTCCTACGACTGTGAAAGAGGTTCGGTCATTCCTGGGATTTTGCAACTTCTATCGGAACTTTATCTCCCATTACTCTGATATCGCCCGACCCTTGATTGACCTCACCAAGAAAACCGCCAAATTTCTCTGGACAGAATGACGTTCATCCACCTTCACCACATTGAAGGAATGCTTTCTGAAGCAACTAGTCCTTCGGAACCCGGATCCCAGTAGACAATTTGCGGTCGCAACCGATGCATCCCTAGTCGCCACGGGCGCGGTCTTACTCCAAACTGATGATAACGGTGTCTATCACCCATGTGGATACCTGTCGCAAACCTTGAACCCGGCAGAGAGAAATTACCAGATTTTTGATCGTGAACTCCTAGCAGTCATTCGCGCCCTCACCAAGTGGCGTCACTATCTAGAAGGAAATGCCCACCTGGTCATCATATTCACGGATCACAAGAATCTCCTATATTTCAGAACCGCACAAAAGCTGACTCGCAGACAAGCTCGATGGCAATTGATTCTGTCATGCTATGATATTGAACTCCATCACGTTGCCGGAACTAAACTCGTCGCCCCAGATGCTCTCTCTCGTCGTCCTGACCATGGATCAGATTCCTCCGAAGATAACACCAATGAAACACTCCTCCCCGATTCCATGTTTGTCCGACTCCTCGACATTGAGCTCATGACCACGCTCGCTAACCCTGACCCTACCGACCCAGATCCCATCTTCACTGCTGCCTCTGATGCGCTAGATGGTCTTTCCCTTCCCCCGATGAAATCCGCACTCTCCGATTGGATGACCAAAGATGATATCCTTTACTATAAGGACCGCGCCTATGTCCGCCCTGCTGGACGGCGTCTTATTCTAGAACGATGTCACGACCACCCCACCGCCGGTCACCCCGGTCATTTTAAAACAGAAGAATTAGTCAAACGGGACTTTTGGTGGCCCTCCATGGGCACATATGTCTGAAAGTACGTAGAGGGTTGCACCCTTTGTCAACAGATGAAATCCGATACCCACCCGCCGGCCCCTCCCCTGCTCCCCATCCCATCCATCACCTCCGCTCCATTTATGCAAATCTCAGTTGATTTGATCACCGACCTCCCTCCCTGCGCCAGCTTTGATTCTGTCATGGTCATGGTCGACCATGGCCTTATGAAGGGGGTAATTCTTATCCCTTGTACTAAAACCATCACCTCAGAGGGAGTCGCCAAGAAATTTTTCAAATACGTCTACCGACGGTTCAGCTTGCATGAGAAGGTCATCTCCGATTGCAGCCCACAGTTCATATCTAAGTTCTCACGAGCCCTCGCCAAGCTCTTGAAATACGACATAGCGGCATCCACCGCTTATCATCCTCAGACCAATGGCCAGACTGAATGACTCAATCAGGAACTTGAGACATATCTCCGGATCTATTGCCGGAACCACCTGGAAGATTGGGTTGAACACTTACCAATGGCAGAATTTGTGCATAACCATTGAAAGCACGATTCCCGCAATGCGTCCCCCTTCTTCTTAATGATGGGCTATGAACCACAGGCCCTTCCTCATACTCTCCCTGACTCTACCGTTCCCACAGCAGAAGAAAGACTCCTCCTTCAGAAGTCTAGAGAAGAGGCCCTCTTGTGTCATAATCTCGCCATGCAACAAATGGCCAAATGAACTCATGGACAGAAGTACCACCCATGGAAAGTAGGAGATAAAGTTTGGTTATCTGGAAAGAACCTAATCACTCAACTGCCATCATGGAAACTTGCACCCAAACGATACGGCCCTTTCCCAATCACCGCTGTCCTCTCCCCCATCACATTCACACTCCAACTACCTCCACAATGGAAAGTTCATCCCATGTTCCATGCTTCGGAACTATCATCCTATCATGAGACAGAGGTTCACGGACCAAACTACCATGATCCCCCACCTGATATCATCAATAACAAAGAGGAATATGAAATCGATGCGATCTTATCGCATAAAGGGACGGGTAAACAAAGACGCTATCTCGTATCCTGGAAAGGATATTCTTCCACCAGCAATGAGTGGGTTCCAGAAGGAAATCTTGCTAATGCCTCTGATACTCTCATCGCCTATAAGAAAGCCCATAGGCTATAGATTTTCAAACAATGTCCCACATCGAACGACTATGTCTCTGTATCCTCTGTATCAAAGAACTTACTGCAGCCATGAACACCATCACTGAAGGGAACGCTCACCTGTTGACCCTCCTTGATTACCAAAACATTACCGCCACCAACCTTGCCCAACACGCATCATCCCCTGTAACCTCACCACCGGCCTCTGACTCTACCCTGACCCTCACCGACGACTCTGTCCTCACCGATTACTTCTCGGTCATTGACCAAGTAGAAACTAGCGCTCTATTCGAATCCGCCATCACTTCCCAACAATACGCTATAGAAATAGACTGTCTCCTTGGAGAATGGGGAGCAATATCTAGTGGCCTTATTATCAGGATTATCAGAGATGCCAGTCTTATTGATTGTACCGCCGCTCTCCTTGATGATGAGCGCCATCAAACCATTTTCTGCCATCTTCACATACGTATTCGCAACACTGCGATCCGCCTGTTGCCTGAAGAAACTAGAGACACTATTCAAGAAGCTATCCACATTGTCACCGAACGTATCGCCCTTGACCCCGTCGCACGACCACCATCCCCTCACATTGTCATTCCCGTACCACCACCAGCTCCTGTTATGACTACCATGGAGCATCAGGATGATAATATCCCTCCTATTGCCATACTTGACGTACCAACTTCTCCTTCTCCTGACCCCATCACGCGTACCACACAACGACTCCCACTCAAACGAAGATCTTCACGCATTGCCGCTAAACAAGCTGCCTCCGTATCCCCAACTAAAGCACCACTTAAATGGTCAAGATCACCCTCTCCCCCAAATCAGTCCTCTTCTGTCACAATCGTAAAGACATCACCGATCGATAATGTCATATGCCGTAACTGCCACGTTGCCAGGCATCGTCACAAGAACTGCCCTGTGTACTATTGCAGAGTTTGCAAGGAATACGCACCCGGCCATCTGTCGGTCTTTTGCAAAGAGCTAAAAGGAGAAGTGGTCATCCCTTTGGTATGGACTGACGTCGGTTTCTACGACGCGCTTGCTTGCTGGGAGATTGAGCAAGACGCTATCGCTCATGCTGATCAGATGGCGCAAACCACCATCACTGAGGAGCAGGATGATCTCCTCTATTCCAACTATGACGCGGACCCCGTCTACTGGGCTAACCAGGATAATTGAAGTCGGTGACTTCATCACTAAATGAGGGGTAATGTTACAGTCGTGGTTACCCCCTATCTCTTTTTCTCATACTTGTGTATTACATCATGACCGCACCTGGCTGTGCCATCATTAGGCTAATGTCCTTTTATATCTGTATTACAGCACAACTGTTGCATACCATTGCTAGCTGACTCATCCCCTTATCTCTGACTCGAGCTGACTCACTCTCTTATCTCTGACTCAATTGATGACGCATGCATACCTGCCCTAAAGTACCTACATCTATATAAACCCAGTCATGTACTTAGATAGATCTTCACTTTAATCTACTAGGTCTTACCTGACTATCCTTTGCTTAGGACCTCCAATCCTAAGTTGTCTGATAACCGATATTCAAGCTAGAGACACTCTCTCTGGCTTGTCTTAAGAACCTTACATTTGTAAGGACACGATCCGGCTTCAGGCGTGCTCTTATCGAGTACCTGTCGTCGCGCCCATCCTAGTTCGCCATAACAGCATAATGAAATTTAAATATGAACATACATACTTTTGGGTATGGTGAGGAAACTGATGATGACAAGAGCATCACAGTGTGCGCATCCTACGTTGTTGCATACATTACCAATCAAGGCATAGAGGGGGTAATACTCATTATTACCAGTGCCCACAGAGACAGTAGTCTTGTCACTACCGAGAGTGATTGGGATCAAAGCAGATCTGTGTGTTTCTGGATCTTGCGATATGGTGTCCTTGATGGAATATTAGCTATATAATGAGCGATACCAGAAAGAGATGGAGGACATACTGCCTGTTGCCATGCCCAGTCTCCGGACATGAAGTCTTTCCATTGGTGTGTCTCATCTGATGCATCATATTCATGAAATGGCACATAGTCAATTTCATCCTTGTAGGTAGGGTTAGCAAGTATATTGTGTGCCATTGCACAAGGGTCCCTATACCAGACCTCAAATTCTTCATCCATCCAAGGTGGGACAACCTCAGGTTGTTCTCCTGTGTATTGTGCAGAGAAACACTGCCAAGGGACATCACCAAGCTGCGTTGCATCTATGACATTGTGCAGATCTTTGTGATCAGCAAATGGAGGGGTGTCATGGTGTTTCGCAAGTGTCATGGCCATCAAGTCACACAGGAAATCCAAATTCCTCGCTGACATGTGGCATCTTTTGAATGCAAACTCTGCCGCCTCAAATTTGATTCTATTGCGGTATGGGCTCCAATCATCAGGAGCCTTCGGTGGTGCAGGAGTCAGAGGGGTACCATGCGGCAGAAATGTCCCATCAGCCATGCATGGTCATCCTAAGCATATATTTGAGTCAAAAATGGAGTATTCAAACTTGAACAAAACTTACCATTTAACTTTGAATGGAACATGCGATAGCAATGCTCACTCACGTCAGTGAATTCTGCGTCGGTGTTTGAATCCTCATGAGTTGGATCAGGGAGTATGGGAGATGATGGCCAGGGTGGGGGTGAAAAATCCAGAGGGGGCAGCGAGAAATCTTGAGGGGGTGGTGACAAATCTCAAGGGTGGTGACAAGTCTCAAGGGAGGGAGGGTGAATGAGATGGCCGGGGATGATCCTGAGGGGACGGTCCTGAAACAGGTAAAGTTGGGTGAAGTGAGTGCCTGTGTTGTGTGAGACCTGACTGGTTTTGAAACCAGTGCGAGCATCCTGGAACTGGGCATGGAAGCTGAAGCAGGTGGTGAGCATGATGGGAAGGCATATGTGCTGTGCTGGGATGTTGACAATTGAAGAAGATGTCAAAGGTGGACACATTCTAGGTTTGGGGTGCAACCACCTGTAATTATTGGCACCAATGTGACAAACCAGTTTGATAATAAAAGCCAGATTTGGGGCCCAGACACGAGCAAACTGTACCGAACAGGCTTTGGCAAACATTGATTTTAGTGCTACACTGGAAATGTGGTGGTTAACCTCAGTCTCACTGTGTCAACGAATGAAAACTAGTACTCACAGTGCAGAAAGGGTTGGTAGACTATCTCCTCATCAGAAAGGTGTTGGTGAACCATGACATCAATGTCCCACAGGCAAAGTGTTGGATTGGAGTGCCTGAAAAATGCTGGAGACTCCCAATATTAATGGCAACGGCAAAATATTGCGCTAGTATATTAGTAGGTACATCAGAGCAAAGTAGGGTCATATGTATTTATTCAGAGTCAGCTTAGGCAACATTTTTTGGAGAGTTGTGACGAAACTCACCTTGTTGTCAGCCACCACTAGTCAAATTTTCTCTTTCTTCAGCCTCCTAAACCCTCCGTTGATACCATGTCTCAGCCTGCCAGCACAGTTTCGAAATGTGTGATGACCCAAGCTAAAAATGCAACTCAGCATCCAGGTTATATCCTGACTGGGGGCAAAGGCCACATAAAGAGACATACCAAAGCTCAAAAGGCCGCTGACGATCAGTGCAAAGAAGAGGAAAAGAGGGCAAGTGAAATGGCTGAACTTGAAGCACATAACCAGATTGCTACTTTTCAGAAACAAATGGAGACAGATCAAGCCGCTAAATGAGCTGATGCACCAAAGCCTACTCGTCCCCACCCACACCCTGTTAAAAAGGCTGTAAAAGCCATGGAGACCTCCAACTCGACTATGGCTGAGGATAAGGCCGTTAGCGCTGATGGCAAGGGTGGTAGAGTGGGAGGTAAATTAGCAACTGGTGCTAACGTCAAACATCCTGAGAGTGATGCTGAGGAAGAGGTGCAAGTGCCAGGGTCATGCGAGAAGAAGGAGAAGAGGAAAGTGTTACCAGTGAAGACGCCAGTGAGAGATGCAATCCAAGCTGTGGGCCTTATCGATGAATCAACAATGGCACATGATGACAATAAGAAGCTTGATGATGTGTAAGATGTTTGCTTCTCAACTATGTTGCACCATCTCACTGAAATGGCTCTTTTCTTTTTCAATCTAATGGTCCATGATGATAGCTCTACTAAAGATTATGGTATTGCTGCCAAGTGCATCTTGGGTTGGAGGACTGATATTCCTCCTGCTGGTTCAAAGCCATCCTCCAGCTTGAGGAAAAAATTATCTACAATGCCTTCCAACTTCTCTAGTACTGCTCCCTCCTCTAAACTAACTATGGGGAGTACTATTAGTAGTGGTGGTGCCCCACTCACACCCATTGACACAATCGCTGATGCTGGGGCTGACAACGTGGCAGATCATTTTACGACCCTATTTGCAGACGATGATTTGGACAAATCAGTCAAGCACTCTCAAGCCCTTGCCCATATGTCTAAACCAAGGGCTGCTCAGGTGAGTTCAATTACCCAGTTCTTTTTATTGCGTTAACTGCATTACCAGGGCGTCAAGATTTCTTCTAAGGTTCCTGATACTTCAGTACAAACCATTCATGCCTATCAAAACACCAATCTGACTCCTCAACAGCTCAATGCAATTTAGTCTGACATTGTTGCCAATGATGAAATGAACGTTGAGGCAGCTCCCCCAGTAGTAGCTTCCCTTGTTAACTATGGATCCAACACCAATATGGAATCTGACCTCGAGCCTCCTCCTTCTATGCAGGTCCCCAGAGGATATTATGATGCTGATATCCGTTGAGCTGCAGCTCTTGCTCAAACTCAAACATCCCACTCTGCCATGACAAGTGTCAAGCACAAACTCATAGATATCCTGACCAATGATGATGAGATCGAGGATGCCCTGCTGGAGGATGACCTGATTGAGGATGACTTCATTGTCAATGACAACTTCACAGATAATCATGCCTTTGCGATTGAGGAAGATGCACCTTCATCTGATATTGAATTTGTGAATCACATCAAGCCTGTGGTGGTCAAGACCAAATCCAAACCAGTATCCTTGTGGGTCACTTCTGCAGTAGTAAGCTTCAGTTATTATTTTTAAATCATACTAACTACAAATTATGTAGACTAATGTTGGCGTCAAACACAGAGCTCCTGTGGCAAAGCGGACAAAGTCTTCTATCGCACACACTCATAGTCTTTCCAGCATCTCGAGTGCTACTTCTGGCGCCATGCTGAAATCTGTAGAGGTGGAGATCCTCCCCTGTTCTGCTTACAGGATCAAAAACCTTCCTGGAGGTCCTTGGGCAGTCACTAGGTGGAGCTCAGTCTTCATTCCTACCCTCATTTCCACTGTTGGGGATCAAGACGAAGTTTGGGGCCGACTCAAGTTGGAGATGACGCTTTGCACTATTATGCAAGACACTTGGAATGTGGTCTACAAGGATATACCTCACATGGTCACCATTGATGGGCCGGTTATGGCTTTAGTAAGTCATTTTTGACGCATTTCATATCTGATTGTGTTTTATTTTTTTATTAGGCTACCCAGCAGCTATCAGAGTGGCACAACAGTGTTGGCACTACTGCCATCACAGTACTTACGCACTTCATGTCATCACAGGATGATGTGGAGACTGATGAGGATTGCAAAAATCTTGCAAAAAACTTACATCTCAAGTTAGCTTTCTTGTATGGGACCGTCACTGAGGACAGCAAATTCAAGCAGCCTTTTCAATCTGAACTCCTCATTCAAGTTCTTGTACAGCATAGGTGTGCTACTTGGGGCATTGTTGACAACCACAGGACAGTCACACACACAAAGGGCGCCCTTAGTCTTGCCACTGCAGCGGCATGTATATTCATTCTCCCGTCATACCACGACTAACTCATTTCTCGTGTTTCAGATGGAACGTGCCCTCAATATTTTCAGTGGGGACATGTGCGTCAGTGAACTGAAAGTCAACAGCAAAGGAAAGGCCATCAAGGTCCCACACACCATGAACAAAGCCTCAGGCAAGCCCAGTAGCACTCTCAAGGTGTTTTCGGACACAAACTACAGTGAGGTGACCAGGGGATACATGAAGTCTATCAACCACCTCTGAGAGTCGGTCATCCAGGACATCTGGGAGCGCACCAAGGACATTGCCACAAAGAGGCATGGTGCACCCGCCGCTCTTGACAGCAAGGATTCCGATGATGAGCATGCACTCATCTATGACGACTGGTAGTACCATTTCATTGTTCACTACTATTCCCTAACTGATGATTTTGTAGAGTCATTCACTACTACTAGGTGCTGCATAGTATATTGAATCTCTCGTGCTTGTTCTTGCTTGACGTCTATATTTCACTACTTACTAGTACTTGCATGCTCTTTCCCTCGCTTAATTTACAAAATGCCAGTGTTTTTGTGGTTATTTTTATATTAAAAGTGTGAAATAAGTGAAATAAGTGAAATAAGAATCAACAATTTGCACAATGCAATGGAGAAATAAGTGCTACTGTTAAAAATAATTGCCCAAAAAGCTAGAAAAGATTGAAATAAGTCATGGCCAAGAGGAGGCACCTGCTTTGTCGACTTAAAATTGCCTTGTGGCAAGTTTACAGCAAGTTGGTGTCACCATTCTTGTGAGGGACTTATCCATGCCTTTTTGGGAAATTAGCTGGTGGCAAGTTGCAAAAAAGGAAGCTAAGCAATGTGTGAATTTACTGATGTACTTAGTCTGCTCCAAATCAATGAAGAAAGCGCTTTGTTATTGGCCACAGGTAGTAGTACAAAGTATAGAGAAGTAGCGAGCGACACAACATGATTGAAAACAAACAACATAGACAACTCAGCCCATCATTTCAGCATCAGCATGCACTGGACCAGCATCACCTGCATCAACTTCCTCACCAATCAGCTTCACCACAAATGCATGCCTCATACACTTCTCCTGCATATTCATGTAGAACTTCAGATAATGTTTGTTGCCCTTTGAGCCAATCGTAGTGATCAATGCAGCCTGCTGGCCCAGCGGTAGGTCAGAGTCTTTGCCTTCCAAGATTTTGACAGCTCACATCACCAAGTCCTCACTACCTTGCGCACCATCGGGCCCTCCTCTAACAAACCATTCAAAGACATCAGTGAGCCAGTTGATGGTGCCTTGCATCCCCACCACAGCAGCTGCCAGTGTGATCTTCACAGCCTTGGTGGCACTGCTAATCTTTGTGATGTGGCTGTTCTGGGACACCACTGGTGTCTGTGGTTTCTTGGACAGGGGGGATGACACCAATGTGGTGGAAGGAGGTTGCATGGACGACATGTGTGTGGAGCCAAATGACATTGTCTCAATGTCCCCCATCACATCTGAATACAGGCGCTTGCTAGCATTAGAGCCAGCAGCGGTAGACATAGCAGTGGAATGTGCTGCAGTGGAATGTGCTGCAGTGGAGCTAGTGATGGAAGTAGTGATGGCAGCAGCACTTGATGGGCCGGCACAAGCACTTGATGGGCCAGCAGCAGTGGCAGTTGGAACAGCAGCCTGTGGGGCAGCATCCACAAGGTCAGTGTCAAGATTGGTGATGGAGGGAATAGCACTACCTGGACAAAAAGCATCCTGTCCTCTAGCGCCACCCAATGGTATAATGGCCTGCATTTTTTTGTAGTGCTCCCATCCTTTGTTGTGGAATGAATGCATGGGTTGGTTTACCTAACAGGATGTAAGCTCTCAAATCAATATAAAAATGCAGGGAAATATCTTGACAGCAAGATATGATTTCCACACAGCATCAGCCACAGATCCTTTGATCCCAGCTCCAGTCTCATTGTCCCAGTGGACCCCTGTCTGGTTGCAGTACTTCTCAATAGAATTGAAGGTGGCTTTGAGCTAGAGGACTTGTTAGCTTAGATCAGAGCAGATCAAATCTGACATACTAATGTCCACTTGCTTTGAACTGCTTTTGCTGTCTTCAGTGCACCTGACTGCTTGGCTTGAAGTGGCTTATGGGTGTTGATGAACACTGCAGCATTCTCAAGAACCTGTTGCTTGAAGTTGCCTCCCCCTTCAGCCTGTGAGTGATGCTCATATAGATAGTCGATAAGGGTAGCAATGTCATCCTCATTCCAATGGACAGAGGGGGCCTTGGGCTGACAGGGAGCATTGACTTCAGGTTGGGCCATGAGAAGAGTAGTGTACTGGGCACAGATCACAGTGATCACGACAGCACCAGCAAAAAGCCTCTTGCACCGCTCTAGGGTAAGATGAGGGTAGATATCCATCAATAATATGTACAGTAGGACAGAGACAAAGTTCAAGCTCCGACATCTCGGGACGATGCCGATGAACTTCGTGTAAACATCAACAAAGTAAATATTGGCCAACATTGAGTTTCCGAACTAGCTCTAAGCGACTGGAGAAAATACTGAAGTTCCAATATCTAGCCACTTGATGCACATATGTTTGAGTGCCTCAAGATCTGCTGGAGAAATGCACAAACCTCGAACATCCCATTTATGTCGACTCGCCAGGTTGCTCAATAGTAAAGCAAGAACCGTGGATGCTCCGAATGAATGGCCGATGTTACCACACACGAATTGAGTAGGTCACGGACAGCATGGTTGACGGATGCACTTTAAACAACAGGAGGTGTATCGTCGCATACTTGGATGTATATGGTTTGTCCTCATTCTGCTCGCCTTTAGATTGTTCGAGAACGCGTCAGCAAAGGGGCTCGAGTGGAGCGCGCGCATGGCGTCTAGACTGGTGACCAGCCCGGATCTATGATATAGTATCGGCGCGAACTGCTTCTGCGGGATTAAACGCTCCGTCTTTACAATATGTGGATGTCCGAGCAAGTCGAATATATTTGTTACCGAAGAAGCGCTTAGAAAATCGTCACGAATGGATGCCTTGATGGTCTTGATGCGCTCGTTGCGATCCCCACTCTTGCTTGTGTGACTGAGTAAAGCTCTGCTCTCTGGAATGGGAAAATATGATACACAATCATGATGAATAACTGCAGGGAAATTACAGTCTACAAGACAGCGCGGTACTGTAACAGCTTCTGCAACGTTCTTACCGTGTTATCCTTCTCTTCCTTTATGACGTTTGAGAACAATTTGAACCCGGGAACACCGGCATCCCCTAGAATCAATGAGTAGGCCCCCCCACAATCCGGAACGAAAAGCACGCACGTTGCAGTTGAAATGCCGCACTCTCGCTCGTAGTGATGTATCCACCACTCTGTCGAATCCGCGCCAGGGCAAAGGGGATCTCTTCTTTATTACAGCTAGAGACACCATCTGCTATCACATGGACATTGTATCCTGCCTCGATAAAATCCAGAGCAGATTGCAACACGCAGACATGTGACTGAATGGAGCGATTTGACTAATGAGCCGGTTGTTGGTGGGTAAACTCACCTCGATACCAAAAAGCACCACGGATTTTATCTGTGGGCGTTCGTGGAGCAGGGTCTTCACTTCCGGTGTCACCATGGAGAAGAGCCCTTTCTCAATAGTAGCAAGGAGAAGGGGCCCCAGGGAAGGCAAATCGATGTCGGGGATGGTGTTTCCGAGGCCTTTCCTCTTGGATGATTTCATTTCGAAGAGGAAGTACGAGGATGGTCCCACCTTTGGGGTTCTGTTCCGTGACGACTACGGGGATCTCCAATACCTTGTGTATCTTTATGTGAGTAAAGGCATGATAGGGAGTTGATACGCATATCATACCTTTGCGATCTTGAGCATCTTACTGATTGCCAACACAAGCTCGTCAAAGCCGAAGATGGCATTCTCTGATTCATGTCAACAGTGAATGATACGACAGTCAATCGATGCTGTTCACAGTGGATCCAAAACCAAGCGTACTGAAACGTGTTTGCACGTCGCAAAGGAAGAATACAGTCTCCTCTGGTATAAGCTTTGCAATTGCGGGCATAGTGACACAGAATATGGGTGCTATTCAAGGGTTTGCGTTAGTGCCCTATGATATATGATAAGTGACGCGCACCATATGACAGTGTTCGGGATTCGCCGAAGCCAATTCACACAAAAGGTCTAAATTTGCTTTGGTGTCTGTCCGTCTTCATAAAAATGCTTGGAGTGAGTGCTCGTCGGACGACTTTGTTGTCGTACTCTAGGCAACGTCTTCCTCGTCCTGCTCGTCTTTATTCAACTCCTACAAAAGCAACAAATGCACCTGCTACCGCATTCGCCCAAGTCCCTCTTCCCCATCCAGATTATCCTTCCATGTTGGCCCAGAGGGAAGTACCGGCAAACCACCTTGTAGCCATGAACGGCTTTCTAAAGCGCAGAACGCCGTACACAATCCTGCCAACCCCCCTTCCAGACGACCGTGCTTCAGCTCTGAATAGCTTCTACTTCACTGATTCTCCAACTCAGGACCAGCTCGCTGTCATGGATGCATGTTTGCATAACCTGTATGACGTTCCCCGTGCAAAGCAGATCTTCGATCAACTTAGAACTAGCAAGTCTCGCGAATCCTTGCTCGAGTCTCGTATATACAATTCTTTCTTGGAGGCCTATATCCACATGGCATTTGTCAAGGAGCCCGAGGATAGAACTTTGTGGGTCGAGGACGCGTGTCACCTTTACGACCTCATGGAAAAGGGTACAGATAGAGTCCACCCGACTGCGTCCACATATGCTATCATGCTGTTAGCGTGGAGACGGTATGCTGCATTCGTCTCCTTAATTTATTGCCCTGATCACTTTTCTAGATTTAATCCCGAGTCCGACACGCCCGTCCACCTCTCCGACTTGCCCAATCCGACAACCCTCCTTAGCAATATCGTAGAGCGAGACATTTCACCTACTGCCGTCGTCGCCGATCGCGTTTTGGCATCGTCAGAAGAAGCCTCGGATATCATAAAACTACTCACTAAATCTGCCGTAGATCTGAATCATCCTCGCATACTGGCTGAACTCGGGCAGGCAGAATTCCTGGGGAGTCATGTCCCAGACCCATTGGAGGGCGTCCCGGAGGTTAAGCCTGTCGTACGACTCGCTGTACGTATTGTATTCTTTCGCTTGCATCTCGCTTATATCTCCCCAGACACCCTCTGAAGAAATCTTGGACGAAAATGGGAATGTAATACCTGCGCAGCCTCAGGAAGAAGTTCCCTTCAATCTCAATAACCTCCGCAGTCACTTGGCTCAGGTTACCCTTGCACGACGCGTCCTCCCAGAAGACCTGGCTTCCCGACAGAAGCTCCTAGAAGAATCTGTCTACGACGTTGCAGTAGAACGCCTCCGTCACGAAGCCAAACTTTTTGACGAGCTAGGTCTAGGCAACCGCGAACTTCATCATGCAGATTTGCAAAAGTGGATGTGGGACTGGCACCAAAAGCTCAAGAAGCGTCTCGAGGCAGAAATACAAGAGATCATCGCTGCGGAGGCAAAAATCTGTAAGTATAGATGCGTCTTTTAGACATTTACATTGACCGCCAGCTAGCTCAAAACAAGCAAGTCCAACAAATGGGCCCCTTCCTCTCACTTGTCAAACCCGAGAAACTCTCCCTCATTACTATCCTTGAGATCATGCGCCTCCAAGGCAGTGGTGGTGTCTCGGATGGGATGAAAACTGCTCGTGCGCTGCTCACCGTCGGGCGCGCTGTCGAGAATGAGTACAAAGCTGAGATGTGCAAGCGCAATCATATCGCCATCCCTTCGCATGGACGGCCAAGCGAGTTCACAGGTTATTTCACGGGTCTCGGGTACAAGGACCTGCACGCGCGCCGGATGACGGCTGCGAAGTACATGGAGGATAGCGAGGAGTGGACATCAGAGTGGACACAGGTACTTAGGGTGCGCGTTGGGAGTATCCTCGTAGACTGTCTCATGGATTCGGCAACGATTGAGCGGACTGCTGTTGATAAGCGCACCAACGAGGAGATGTGAGTCTGCTTGTCTCTTGCATGTTACATCAATTGAGAACTCTCCGCAGTAAAGAGAATCAACCAGCATTCTACCATGCCTATGAATATGTGCGCGGGCAGAAACTCGGTGTCATTCGGTTAAACCCTGTGGTTTCAGAACGCATTGCGAAAGACGGATTGCGCGAAACGCTTCACCCGCGTCACCTGCCCATGCTCGTCAAGCCCAAGCCGTGGCTCAATCACGACCAGGGCGGATATCTCTACAATCGATGTGAGTATACCCGTCAGCCTCTATCGACGGCTCGCTAACAATGTTAATTTACTAGCTGCCGCCATGCGTTTCAAAGACTGCCAAGAACAGCAAACCTATCTGGAGCATGCAACCGCGCTCGGTAATGTGGAGCTCGTGTACGCAGGACTCGACGTTCTCGGTAGCACGCCTTGGAAAATCAACCGGAACATCTTCGACATCGTGCTCAAAGTCTGGAACTCTGGTGAGCGGCTGTGCAAGATCCCCCCAGCAGTATACGACCAGCCAGAGCCAGAAAAGCTCCCGAACATGAACACAGATATCAAAGCCAAAAGTGTGTACGGGACGCGTCTGAAGGCGTTCATGCAGGACAGAGCAAACAACCATTCTGATCGGTGTAGCGTCAACTACAAGATCGAGATTGCCCGCGCTGTAAGTTTTCGTCTTACTCTTTCGCGCCAGCAATCTGACGAAAAATGAAAGTTTCTGGGTGATACAATGTACCTTCCTCACAACCTCGATTTCCGGGGACGCGCGTATCCCATTCCCCCCCATTTCAACCACATTGGCGATGACCTCAGTCGTGGGCTGCTTATGTTTGGTGAAGCGCAGCCCCTCGGCGAAAAAGGCTTGCGGTGGCTCAAAATCCACCTTGCAAACTTGTACGGGTTCGATAAGGGGAACTTTGACGAGCGCGTCAGGTTCGTGATGGATCATCTTGAGGATGTGTATGATAGCGCTGAAAAGCCTCTCGACGTGCGTTTCCACCTTCTTATTATTATACCTTGGTGCTGACGCGTCGAACAGGGTAACATGTGGTGGGTGAAAGCTGATGATCCGTGGCAATGTCTTGCAACATGCATGGAACTGCGCGCGGCGCTCGAATCAGGCGATCCACACGCGTACCTGTCGTCTCTCCCGGTGCATCAGGACGGGACGTGTAACGGGCTACAGCACTACGCTGCTCTTGGCGGTGATGTCAAAGGTGCCGCGCAAGTCAATCTGAGCGTGACAGACCGCCCGTCGGACGTGTACACGTACGTTGCGAACATGGTGGAGAAGGTACTCGAGGAAGATCTGAAAAATGGCGATAAGTATGCAGCTATGCTTTCTGGTCGGGTTTCGAGGAAGGTGGTTAAGCAGACTGTGAGTGATTAGGGAGTTAATTGATTGGGGAGTTGTGAGCTGACGTGGGGATGCAGGTGATGACTACTGTGTATGGGGTGACTTATATCGGCGCTCGTGAACAGATTGAGAGACAGCTTAAGGATAGGAAGGATATTCCAGAGGAAGAATGTTGGGGTGCTAGTGCTTACCTTGCCAAGAGGGTGTGTATTCTCTCTCACACGACAGCCTTAGACTCACTCGTCTATTTAAAGGTGCTCTTTTGCATCGGTGATCTGTTCTCAGGAGCCAAAGCCATTCAAACCTGGTTGAACCTCTGCGCCCGTCTGATCTCCAAGTCTATCCCAGCTGAGCGCGTCCCAGACGCATTGCAAGCTCACAAAGGTCGCAAGAAGCATGGCTCTTCGCTCCCCAAGAACCGTATCAGGAAGGAACAGATGTCGTCCGTCGTGTGGACGACCCCCCTCGGCCTGCCCATCATACAGCCCTACCGCAAGACGAAACGCAAGCAAGTCATGACGGCCATTCAGAGCGTGTTCATCTCCGACCCTAATGCGCCTGCTGAAGTGAACGCTGTCAAGCAGGCGTCGGCGTTCCCGCCCAATTTCATTCATAGTCTTGATGCTACGCATATGATGTTGACCGCCCTTGAGTGTCGCGTAGGTTCCGTTGGCTTCGGATATTTTTATGATTAATGGGCGTGTTTATAGACCCAGGGCCTAACATTTGCGTCTGTGCATGACTCCTATTGGACACATGCTAGCAGCATCGACAAGATGTCTGAAATCATCCGAGACACATTCATTGCGCTGCATTCCTCTGATGTACTCGAGAAACTGGCTACAGAGTTCCGGACTCGATATGCATCCCACAAGGTTCCTCTCACATCGCTTCGCAGCGGACAGCTGTTGAAGAACCTCCAAGGTGCGGGCGTGCGTATTGTAGCTTCGTCTGAACAGGCAGATGCACTCCGTCAAGGCGGGTTTACGTCGTTTGACCACATCATTAATGTTTCGGACAATGAAGCCGGATCCATTGCCCAAATTTCAAAGAAAACGGAGACCGAGGTTCCGCAGACTGAGGCTCCGAAAGCTGAGACTCCGAAGCCCAAGACGGGCAAACGTGGACGACCCGTCAAAAACGTGGTCATAATCGAAGGTGCCAAAAAGGATGTTTCGGCAGTCATGGACCACGAGGAAGGCGATGATGACTGTGCGGGTGAGGACGACGCTGATTCAATTCTGGTGGACAAATTCGTTGATTTGAGCGCTGTGCTTCCACCTTTGCCGAAGAAGGGTGATTTTGACGTGGAGACCATCAAGAAGTCGCAGTACTTTTTTTCGTAAGCTACGTTTCGCTGTTCTTGTTTTCAGTCCTGCATGCTTCATCACGCCGCAATACGTACGCCTTGCATTTGCATATCTATCGCATTTATTCTTCTTATCTTATCTGTCACATAGACCTACTTATAACGTGGAATACTTAATAGAGATTACTCGCTTCTCAAGTGATGCATGCGGTGTGAGACTGTCGTGGTGTGTCAAGTAATTTCGAAATATGGATTCTACTTAATTGTGCCATGCGGATCCAAGCTATTACATCAAGGTAACCATCAGGGTAGGCATGTAAGAACAAAAGACCGCAGTTCTACGAGTTTGTGAGTTGGTTGTATGGTTCCGCCCGAAAAATTAATGAACTCGCGAGGGAAGCGCGCATTAGGGGCGCATGTTGGTTTCCCCATTTGGACAGACGCTTTGCACTTTGCAAGCTACTGACTGCGATGGGGAACAACAATATTGCCACCTCATGGCTGCTCATGCATGCGTGGTCTCCTGCGGCGATCTAGAGGATATACAGGGTCATCCCACGAGCACATTTAATTCACAGGTAAGCGTTGCCGAATCTCAGGGTGGGGGAAGCGGAGTTTTAAATGTGAGCATACTTGGATGATGGAAATTGGTTCGACTTGGGGTTTGCTGCTCGCCATCATCAACAACCTCGACGCCTGCCATTCCGACGTCTTGAGCGTACGGGTCCTTACTTTCTTTTAAACCACACAGTCTCTTCAAGTTACACTCCTTCCGACGTTATTATGGACCAAACCTTTGACGCTTTCGACAAAGTTCAAGAATCCAATATGGCAGCTAAACAGAGGGTTAGTGGACTCTTCGTTGCTTTGACTTATGTTCATATTTGCGTTTAGTTTGAGTCATTCAAGATGGGTGGTGGCGCTCCAGCCAATAGTTTAAACAATTTCATTCCAAAGCATTCACACGGACGATCTCGCTCTCGCAACAGTTCAATCTCTTCTCTTTCAACACTATCTATTTCTGCTTCTGCGCCTTCATTCCCCTCTCCAGTTGAATTTTCTTTCAATAACGTACCTTCAAATGCACCCCCTTCAAAGCGCCCAAATTCCCATCACAGACGTCGTTCTTCTGTTTCAACTCGCCGCGAGTCGGCAGAGCTTATGGGCGTGTCACTTCCCGACCTTCCAACAACTAATTCAGATGATAACGTAAATCTTGGCGACAGGGATTCCATTCGTCGCAGGGCACTCTGGGCTCTTGAGGGAAAGCCTGACCTTGCTTTCTCCAAGGTCGAAATTCCTGATATCACGTCCCCCGGTTTGACAAGGTCTTTTGAATTCCGTGAGTTGTGTCTCGTTTGATCCCACAGCCCATATTTACAAATGACATGTAGCAACCAAGCCGTCTTTCCCTCCTGGTACTGGTATCAGTGGGCATGGCATTAGTAGCCTCATGAGCAAACGTGATTCATTCGGCAAAATGTTTCCCTCGACTTCTACCTCCAAAGATCAACTTCAGACACTAGTCGAGGAGGAAGAGGAAGAAGAGGAATCCCAAGAGGAACGTCCCGCCCAAGTTGCCCAAGTTGTCGAGGAATTTACGGAAGCTCCCACTGTTCCGCTCATTATTACTTCAGCCTCTACAGTGACAAAGTCTGCTTCACGTCACCGTCCTGCCAGCCTCAATCTCAGGCCCCTCTCTCTTGTTTCTGGAACTGCTGCCAGTTGCACACCCGGAAATCTCCCCACGCCCACTCTTACGCCGAATCATCTGTCCAATGGTCTGAGATCACTCGCCTTGACATCTGGCTCTGACACCTCGCTTACGAATGCCAAGCTCACGAAAAGCAGTACGAAACGCCACTCCACTACTGTCACGTCATCTTCTTCCGGTTCCTTTAGTCTCGCTTCACGTCGCTCTTTTTCATCCGAAAGCTCCTCGCTCCGCGACAACAGCAGGAAACGCAGCAGCATTTCATACAAACGTTCTGTTGCCTCCATTCCTCGCGACATGGGTGTTTTGCCCACACCTGGTTCGACTCCCACCGACCGTCGGTTTTCGGAGTTAAATAACGTAGAATGTGTTGCAGAACAGCCCCTTGCCACAGCCGAGCAACATTTTTTATTTAGATCTCATAACGTGCTCCTGGCTCGCATAATGGATCTCGAGCGCACACTACGTTCACGATCAATGTCCCGATCGCGTCCCCTTTCCATGGCTTCGGAGGCTTCGGCAGCGTCCTCCGAGCCAAGCGACGAGATGTTGCAACTTATTTCGGATTTGAAAGCTGAGCGTGACGAGCTGAAGAGAGACGTAGATGGGTGGCGCATGCGTGTAGCTGATGCAGATAAACAAGCTGGCGTCCTGGCAAGGCGAGTCGAGGCTGAGAGAAGAGAGGCCTGGGTGGCTCGCTCGCGGCTTGGTCTACTGGAAGTCGAGAAGCGTAGCCTGGACAACGCCCTCGGTAGCAAGAATGCCGAGCTCCAGCAATCAATAAGCCAGAGCGAGCAATTCAAGAAGGAATGTGATGGCATGAGGGAGGAGCTGGACAGGTTGCGTGCTCGCCTCCGAGATGCTGACCATGCAGTTGATGAGGTCATCCGCCTCCGCGCCGCACTCGAACAAGAGCGAACCAGGCGCGCGGAGCTGGAAAAAGTTCTTGACGATGCCGGATTACTTAATACACCCACCATTCCATTTTCTGTTGGTGGGCAGGACAAAGGTTCAGTGCCTAGTCAATCTTATGGCACCCGTCCTCGTGGACTTGGCTTTCAGTCCATTGACTCTGACGGCTCTTCAACCGATGTCGAGTCTGTCGACCAAAGCTTTACTAAGGCTGAATTGACCCTCGATGCTGTCACAGAGGAAGATGAGGACGAGGACGAGGACAGCTGCGACTGCGATTTCTCTGACGAGGAGAATGAGTTGGCTGGTTACGAAGACGCAGAAGACTCCGACCTCAGTTTCCAGAGTCCAGATGGTTCATCCATTGGCTCCGGGGACGAACTCGACCTCATGCCAGTCTCAGTCTTGAACGAGGCTACAAACCGACTCAGCTCATTGCCCAATCACGCTCCGCCGAAGTCTTTGCATTCTCGACACAATTCACTTTCTAAGACGTGGACGTTCCCCAAGGGTCAGCCTGTCACAGTCAAGCGTGATGCTGATGAGGTTGACCGGTTCTTTGGATGCCTCGATGATGTCGAAAATTCCCCGCCATTTAGTTCTGAGGAGATGGGCAAAGTGATGTTCACGTCGACGTTCGGTCTTTCCTGCGATGATGACGATGAGCTGCCACCCTTTGTCATCCCTTCAGACGTTGGCACTATCGTCGACATTCCGACGTCGAGGAGCCTTGATATTGTGCCGGAAGAAGACGAAGACAATGAAGGCGAAGCTGATGACGAGAATGATGACGAACTCCTTGGCGAGGAAGTTGAGGGAGGGATCCGTTTCACATTCAACCCTCCACCAACTGTCTGCAGTCCTCCACCTGTCATCTGCATCACACCTCCGACAGAATCTGAGCCGGTATCTGTTGCAAGAAAACCTGTCGTTATCTATGAGCCTTTTGATGATGAGGAAGATGATGTTTCTCCCTTCACTTTTCCTCAGTCCAGGGTACAGGAGCCGATCACTCCACCGTCCTCTTCGCCGCCGACTTTAGAGAGCAGCAGCCGTCCATCAAGCCGGACAAGTAACTCGCCATCGTCAATTCCTCGTGCAACTTCACTGCGCTCGTTCATGCCGCTCACACCGCCTTCTTCAGCTACACCGCCTAGAAGGACGTCTGATCGTTTTAATGCAGTAGCAGACTATCCGGCGACGTCATTTATGACCCCTCCGTCACGGCGCGGCGGGAGCACCCCATCCTTCATTCCTCAACCAGTATCGCCATCACCATCCAAGATTTTCAGTCCTTCGAAATCTCGCGTTCCTGTTCCGCTGATGCGTTCCAAGGGTGCTACAAATGGTTCGGCATTTAAGCCTCACCTCAGATCATCCATGAGTGGGTTCTAACTTTTTCTCTTTGGTTTTCACAGTCAACGGAACTCTCAGATACTACGGTACCTCTGAGGAGATAGCAGAAGCAAAATCAGATACCTCCGACACTTGTGAATACCCTGATCGATACGCCTCAACTTCATCTTTATCGTCAATTATGTCTTCACCGCTTGCGGCACGAATTTCATTCCAGACATTGTCAAATTTTATTCCCCTCTCGTGGACGCCAGGTGCGGCTGCGGCTGCGTCGCGCACTTCGCCTAGGACCTCGACTGATGATGTTGCAGAGGCAGTATCGCCATTCACTAGTGCCCGTCCTGGTGTACGACGCTCGATCGAAAGGAGATTTGTTTCTAGGGATCAGCAGTTGGAGAAGCTGAGGAATCGACTGGGCAATGACCATATCATTGGCATAGGACGCTGTCTTGCTGTCGCTCCTTGTGGTGCTTGCAAGGGCGTCAACATTTTCTTGTGAAGAACCCTGCCAGTACGTTCCCTGATATATGCCTGTCCTAGTCGTATGCCTTTTTCTTTCCTATGTTTCCCTTACATCTCCGATTGATGTGTCACATACTCTCATATCCTCACTTTTCTTTGTCGTGTTATGACTGCCCGTGGAGGGCAAGTCATGTTATCATGTGCCAATACTGTTGTCTTTGTATTATATTATTACGTACCTTCTAAGAATACTTAAGGACAGTCTTCATTCATGCTCATATTTTTATTTGTCACGTTTATGCATTTCTTGGGTCTCATTGAGCGATCGAACGATTGTGAGGTTGATCCCCGACTCCCAACGTTAGTGAAAGAGGGCTGTTGTCGAACATGGTGGGTTTCCCATCTCCCAAAACCTCTGACTACACCCGCGTCTGGGCCTTTTTGGTTACGATCATTTGACACTGGCTTGTCAAGTTGTCTGTGTTCCGTTCTCGCTGAGCCCTTTTTTTCCCGTTATACATGCCTCGGTGGGTCACTCCTACATGGTGCCTTGAGCTTTCCGTTATGGGGTGTTCTAGAATTTCACATTGACCTCTGTTGACATCTGTCTGGTGCCCCCGTTTTGCTGCAGGAATGCATTTTTCTGACCTCCGGCCCCAGCACGTACGTACATCAAGGATATATCTTACATTTCTGAGACACCTTCGCAGGGCATGAAGGAGAATTCCTTTCCGTGGACAGACTATCATGTAAAATTTAGGAGGTTGTGGCGCAATGACTGGGCCTAGTAACTAAGTTGAGATGGACCTCTGAGGATCTATACACCACAAAAATGTTGTCAGCAGGTTTCGAACCAACTCCAAGAGTTTGAATCTGTTATGATGACTGCTTGGCTAAGACTAGTTAGGCGGACCTCAGAGGAAACCATCCACAAGTGAATGTCAAGGGATGTTTCGATAGAAAAGAAATTATCAGCGGCAGGTTTCAAACCCGCGCAGTCCAAGAGAAACAGATGATGCTGTGGTGATAACCACTTGGCTAAGACCAGCTAAGACGAGCCTGTAAGGGAACCATCCATAAGTGAATGTCAAGGTGCATTCGGATAGAAAAAAACAAACACATTGTCGGCAGGTTTCGAACCTGCGAAGCCCAAGGGAAACAGATTTTGATTCTGTGGGGGAGACCACTTGGCTAACACGAGTTATAGCGAGTGATAGTGAACATCCGACGAAACCATCCATGAGTGAATATCAAGTTGTATTCCGATAGGGAAAAAAACCTTGTCCTTGGCAGGGTAACCACCTGGCAAAGACCAGTTTAACATGTAAAATGGTCCTGCAAGGAAACCCTCTATGAGCGAATCTTCAAAGCATGTTCCGATAGGAAAAAAATTGCCGGCAGGTTTCGAACTTACATTGGCACACTCCAGAGGACAGATTTAGATTCTGTTGTGGTGACCACTTTGGCCAGGATGAAGCTGAGATGAACCTCCAAGTGAATCACCCATGAGCGAATCTTCAAGCATGCTCCGATAGGAAAAACTTGTCATTCGGCAAGTTTCAAACCTGCGCAGTCCAAGACAAACAGATTTTGATTCTGTTGTGGTAACCACTTTGGCCAGGACACCTTCTTGATAGGAAGCCTCCGATGAACTGAGTGAATATCACGGTGTGATAACTTAGATCATTTGTTGGCAGGTTTCAAATCCGCACCGCCCAAGAGCAGATTTCTAATCTGTTCTGGTGCCGGTTGGCTATGACCACTTTAGACCTTGAAAGATCCATTTGAATGTTCAAGGTGTGAAAAACGAAAGAGATTGTTGAGCAAGTTTCGAACCTACCGTAAACACATTTCTGTCCTGTCACACTTACCACTTGGCTAAGACTGGTCAAGGTGAACGTCTACGAGTCGAAGAACATCATACATTGACGGTAGAATCACATAGGATTAGCAGTCATTTGCCATTGAAAAATGACTAGTCTGTGTTTAATTCGATGAACATGCTAGGATTCCTGGAATTAGTTAGTGAGTCGGGAACTTGCGCTAGTGCCGTTATGATGCTGGAACTTGAAAGTCGGTAGGTCCCGGCTGACTGGTAAACGTGGGAACAACGCGAGAGCAATTCGGTTAATCCAGAAATCAGTTTGAGGCCTCAGCAACTTCAGCGTTAACCACCATGGTAGCATCTCGGGGAGCACGCACTTTTATGCGCAACTGGTTTGCCATCGAGGTACTTTTCCCATAATTTGTCCTTGCGTGAGCTGACCGGTTTACTGCGCTCAGGCAATTCCTATGTGAGCTCGTATCTCCGCGTTGCTAAAGTTGAATTTTATTGACGACTAAGCAGCTACGCCGTTATTGGCTTGGCCGTCGGGGGTGCAGGCTGGTATTTGACCCGCCTCGCTCGTGGTCCTACGGGTACGTCATGCATTCCTTGCGACTCTATTCGCATCTGCTAATGAACGAGTGAACAGTCGTTTGGACAAAGAGTAACCCCACTCCCTGGAACGACGTCAAACAAGATGAAAACATCAAAATGTTGGATGTTAACTCGAGGTTCGCAAAGAGGTGCGTCGTATACTCAAAACGTGAAACTCTAGGACTGCGCTAACCCATTGTCACTGCCAGCTGGTCGAGAGACAAGCTATAACTTAAGCTTGCGCTGGAGGAGTGCTATACCTTTCTTTCAGTCGTGCTCGTTGTCATAATACAGTTCAATTATATTCTAGGAAACTGTTTTCCTCCATCATGAGTTTCATGTGACCATGTCGTGTATTCCGGGCCGGATAGTTGCTTTTAGTTTTTGGTCTTGGGATCAGATAGTGTTAAAAGACAACGTTGAACTAATTGCGATTGTTTCATCCATCATTTGACGATCTGCGCCTATCTATCAGGTGGTATGACGGTCCATTTTGACGCTCCTGATCCTGATTATCCTCTTCCTCCTCTCAATGAAATACCAGACGATGATGCTGACAAGCCGAAGGAGGCGTACAAGCTGGTAACTCACATGCTCGATATCTTGGCCCTGTGCTGATTCTCGATCATCAGACTACGACGTTGAATGGCTTTCCTGCGATCATCTTTGGCACTGCTACGTTTTCCCGCATCTATAACGAAGCCGATCATATCTCCGGAGTGACACCCTTGCGAGCTGCCAGACTGGCTCTACGGTATGCGATTTACTAGACGATGCGGAATGTATTTCTGAGAAGCCGACAGCTATGGTTTGAATGTATTCGATACTGCGCCACTCTATGGGGATTCCGAGATCATCCTCGGGAACGCTCTTCGAGCTTTAGGGCCTGAATTCCCTCGGGATTCGTATAAGTTGGTGTGTGTACTCATCCAATGCTGCAGGATGGCTAACAGTAACGCATGTAGGTTACCAAAGTCGGCCGCTATCCTACCGGATGTGACTATACCCCTGAGGCTATCGAAAGTAGTATTGCGCGCAGTCTTCGGCGCCTGCACACCAACTACCTTGACGTCGTATACTTACACGATGTCGAATTCGTTGCGGACGAGAAGCTCCCTAGAAGGGAAGGAAACCATGTTGCCGCTCTGGGGCAAGAGAAGGAACAATACGGGTTGAATGAAAATCAGGAGGGTGAAGCCTATACAGACAAAGACCATAAGATTTTGTCGGCTGTGAAGAAGCTTTTTGAGCTACGAGATGACAGAGGCGTCATCAAGCGCGTCGGGATCAGTGGTGAGTGCACTATAGATCTGACCCTATCAATTTTCTCATGATAAGCGCGTATCAGGCTTCCCACTTCCAACTCTCTTGCGTCTCGCAATTCTCATCCAGAAGCGCCTGGGGAAGCCACTGGACCTTATGATGTCTTACTGCCACCTCACCCTCCAGAATAGCACTCTCGAGCAATTCAAACCCGCATTCGGGCCACGTGCGGGAGTGAAGCAAGTTATCACTGCCTCGCCGATAGCCATGGCTCTCTTGCGGCCTTCGCCTGTTCAGGTGCACCCAGCGCCGGTCGAGATCAGGGAGGCCGCGAAGAGGGCTGTACAACTCAGTGAGGAGTGGGATGCGTCTGGGGCTGGTCTCCCCGACTTGGCGCTGCAGTATACATTTGCGCGGGCAAGGGAGATTAGGGTGCCTGTTGCAGTGGGACTTAGCACACTTGAGGAGGTCCATGCAAGTGTAAAAGCTTGGCATGAGGTGGATGTTGAGGGGTTAGCGACGAAGGAGGAATGGGTTTCTCGGGTTAAGAGCGTGCAGGACTTGTTCAGGGATGTGCAAATGCTGGACTACTCTTGGGCGACACCTTGATTTAAGTCGGTGTAGGCAGGCAGGCATGTACCGTTAAGTTTGCGGGAACAGTCAAGGAACAGTAGTTGAACATGTTGATAAAGCAAACAATATTTGAACTGGTACAAACAAAACAACTACAGTAGTGTGATTCAAACGTGAATGCATGACCGCGCAAATCACCGTGTCTTGATAATTCCTGCGTTGATGAGTTTCATAATCTTCTGGCGTACGACAGGGTTTTTCATGTGATCTTGTAATGCGCCAGGATTGCCTTGCGCTTGCTGCAAAATTTGCTGCATCACGGGGTCGCCCATGATTTGCTGCACAAGAATGTTTGGTTTAAACCACAACCACATAGCAAGATCGGATAGCACTTACAGCAACTTCGGGATCCTTCATGGCTCGCTCGAGGGTCTGTTCCTCCGTCTCGTCGGCACGCTGAGTAAACAAGGCTTGCTGGATCTTGAACTCCTGAGCTTGAATCTCTTGCGCGTGTGCATTGGCGGTGTCGGCTGACGAAGCGGCTTGTAGAGCTTCAAGAGCCTTACTATAGTCGCGCATCGTTTGCAGGATCGTAGCTTTCCGGATATATGCCTTGACTGAAGGAATGTTCAAAAATAGCCTGAGGAGAATCGGACGCAATCAAAACCCACCGAATGCGGGATCGACCTCGATTGCTTTGTCGGCATCCTTCAGCGCTTCAGCCAGTGCCATAAGTTTCATGTACGCTGCTGCCCTGTTGTTGTATCCTCTTGCATCGGAGGGATCACGCTTGATACTCTCTTCGTACAATTTCACGGCCTTTGCAAAGTCACCATTCTTGAATGCAGCATTACCCTCCTCGCGCGCGACGGCAGACTGAGCGGGGTCGATATATGCCTGGCGCTCGGCCTCGGCGATGGCTTTCTCAGTGGATTGGAGCTTTGCGAGGATGGTAGCGTCGCGGTGTTCAGAGAGTGACTTTTGGAAGTACTTCTTCGCCGATACTAGGTCGTTCTTTGCGGTGTACGCAGTCCCGATACGGCCGAAAATTTTGGCAATAATCTTGTAGTCCGCGCGAAGCTGAATCCTGCGTTAGAAGACGTCTGGTGTGGAAGAGAACAACTCACTCCTCGGCCCTCCTCAACAGCCAGCTCGCACGTTGCGATACACTGATCGTACTCCTTTGCCTCAAGGTATGCAGCACCAAGATTACCGAGGAACGTGATGTCCTTTGGCCACAGATCCCAAGCCTTCTTAAAGTGTTCAGCAGCTTCGGAAAAGCGTTGTGCCTTGTAGTGCTCTGCACCCCGAGCCTTTGCACCGAGTGCGTCTGCCTTGGCTTTGGCCTCCTCAGCGTCTTCATCTGTCATTTCGACGTCCTCGGGCTCGGGGGCTGCTGCTGGTGCCGGAGCTGGAGCTGGAGCTGGTGGAGTCTTCGATGTGGATGCAGATGGCGACCGAGGTGTTCGAGCCTTTGGGGGAGGAAGCTTGAAACCGGGCGGGAGCTCATCAAGGCCATCGTCGCGCGAGAAACCTTGCATATCAATACCCATGGCGACACCAAGGACGTCGATCATGCGGGGGTCTGACTGGAGAGCTCTATAGAGAATGGTTGAGTGCTGCCAAGAAACAGGGGGTTTTGAGCTAAACGTACGAATCAGCGAGTGCGGGGTTTTGTTGGAAGAGTTTAAGCTGGGGGGTCTTTTAGTTATATTGAACGGGATATTAGGAGAGGATCTACCTTTTGCACGAACGCTGGGTCGGCGAGATGTTTTTGTGTTCGGGGATTAGTTGCCAGCTTTCCAATGAGGTTTGGGTCTGCAAACATTTTTCCGAGGCCTAAGGACTCAGATCCACCATCCCTGCCTGGATTCAACAGCACGTCAATGACTGTTTTCGTCTGGGTAGATAGAGTAGCCTACCCTTTGCATCTTTCACGTCTCGTAAACCGTTGCGCAAGGCAGGGCTGTCCTCGAACTTAAGACCAGCTTCATATGCCTCGATAGCCTCGTCATATCGTCTTGCACCGTGCAATGCAGCCCCTTTTCTGGCGTAGCCTTTGGACCACGACTGATTGAGCTTGATACACTTCATCACCGCATAGGCATCAGCACGCCAGACCAGAATCTGATAAGGCACACCTGTTCTGCGTCCTCTAGTGCTGCACCCCACTGCTTCTTGCCAGTTTTTGCGGCACTCCGATTTGAAAAGAGGACATGGTTCGATGGGTCGATGGCGATGGCAGCTGTGAATAGCTCGATCGCCTTGTCGTAGTCCTTAGCAGAAAAGGCCTTGTTGCCTTGGTCTTTCAGCGCATTTACCTGTATAAGTGTTTGCCCGCGTTAAATTGTCCTGTTAGACAATGATTTGGATGGGTATGTTATACGCACATCTGACATGCTTGTTGAATTGAGGTTGGTAAAATTCTTGATTAGATGGGTGTTGTGGTGAAGATAGATCTTTCAGACTATGTGTAGTCTTTCACAGCTTGTTACTTCCCCTCTGTCCTGGTACTTTTATACAATCCGTAATCGTCATGGACTCAGAATATAGGAACTTTCTAGAATCTTCGAAGGAGTCCAAGCGCGCAAAATCGTTATCTTAATCTTATCAGATCAACCATCACTAGTCAACGTCTTAAATTCCTGGAAATGTCGTTCGCGCGTCTGCGGTTTTTCTATGATCTGGAAGGCAGTCAAACGCACTATTCTCACGATAGGTTCTTTGCTATGCGGCGGTACTTGAGTCGATGACAAGGACCACGAACCCTATGAGTCATGCATTAATATTGCGCTTCTGATAATCTCCGTCTCTTCATTCTTCACCATCTCTTATGTGTATCATGATATTTTTCGACCTGGTAGTTGTCCAGGGATGTTGACACTCGGGCTGCATTGCTCAGAACTCATTGCGCGACGCGAATGCGATTCGAGACGTAAAACAGTGGTGACGAGCTGCCAGAAGGAAAGGATTCAGAACAAAAACGAATCTACCGAAACTGAAACTCATCAATCCGCTTTGTCTGGTACTCTTCATCACGAGATCAGCGACGCCCACGAGATAGAAAAAATGGTCATGGCAAGGGTTCCGTCACACAGTACACTAGGCGAAATCATATGATCACATACGCGAAACCCACTAGTACTCTTGCATCAATATTACACTTATGATGACCTGTGTCTCTTCACCATGTCATATGCGTATCATGCACAGTGCCAACATGAAGAACTTGGGGCGTGCAAGCTCCAAGGTTTCTCTTTCGAATCAGGTAGTGGTGCAAGATATTTCATGGGAGATGCTCTCAAATTTCGCGACCCTGTTTCCAAGTTCGCTGTTCCTTGATACTGAGACGCCGAGTGAGTTGCGGATAGGTTCCTCATGTGTGATGTATCCCACATTAAGGACGTGTGCGGTAACCATCTCGACACAAAGTTGGGTGAATATCTGAAGCGTGCACAACGATTCGTGAGGGGAGGATTCAGCGGGCGGATTAACTGCTTGCTAGGAGAACGGTAACTGAGCTACAGCGACAATAACTCATATTGATGTCTACATAGTGAACGGACATCTCAACAAATCATCGAGTCACGTTATAATCTGTCAGTCACCTGATATGAACATCATGCTGTGTAATCACGTGAGATAAAAGATTCATCGTAGAAAACAACCTAGATTGTTTTCTATGTAAGCGTGAGGCACGAACACGTGCGTAGAATGAAGTCTATGTAGGGATGGTGTAAGGTTAAGGGATCGTTTTTTCTCTCTCACTACCACTAGCCTGGCGTAAGTGCTCGTCTATCAATCTTTTGTCTCATTGTCAATCCTCAAGCTATCTCTATCCTAACTGAAAAACTTTCTTCTATTCATTTTATTTCACTATGAACAGACTACAAGCTGATCCTACCTTAGAGCAGTGCCCTGATTTTGCCTCAGCGATTTTTCAAGCCAGTCAGGCCCCTCTCTTAGGTCCCATGATTGATGATGCTCAAGCAGCTGTCATTTTACAAACCATTTGGGTTGCCACCAACAATGCCCTCAAAACTCAATGGCAACAACAACTCAATGCTGATGTATTGCAGGCTGAGGAACAACATTGCATCCTTGCTGAAGAGGAAGCACAGCAGTTGGCCATCAAAAGAGTGCAGGATGCTGTCATTGCCGAAGAAGATCAGAAGAAGAACAGAATCCATCATATTCTGATTCCAGACTGGCCTCGTCAGAATCAAGCCACTGAGTCTGTTCTGATTTCTGATTTTGTGCTTCAGAAACTTGACAAGGCACAATACATTGAACTATATTACTGGACCAACCATGGCCTTGCTGATGCAAGGACAAACTTTAGGACTATGGATGATGACAGTATGGTGCCCACTGTAGGTCCTGAGGGCACCACCACCTGGATGGTTGCAAGTGCTGCTTGGCCTGCTACAGGGGTTATTCTGGACCACCTCTTGGCTCCCTTAGATTTCTCTAGAGCCATCCCCCATTTCATTGACTTGCTTGAGCAACATGGTTGGGCTAACTCCCACATTTGCATGCTGGCCAGTTTCTTTGGCACTCTAATGTTGCACAACTATTGGACGTCTGATGACCCATTTGAGCTCAGTGTGCTCTTAACTTATCAAGAAGAGCAACAATGGGCTTGGCACCAGGCACTCACCCAACTGGATGGAGCCTGGAATATTACTCTCATTGATGAGGCTGAGATTTCTTGTACCTTTGATCACATATATCACACTGAGCATACATGTGTGGATTGGGAATATGATACAAAGGTCAGCCAGTCATTTCTCCTTCACATGACAATGGCTGATAGTTTTGACTTCTTTTCTCTCTGTGTTATACATTGTGCGTTATGTGTTGTGTTACACAATTTGCAATATGCATTGTACAACATGCGACATGCAACATACATTTTGTGTTTGTGTTATGCATTTGGTTTCCACCTGCAGCATTTACATGCTTTCAGCACCTTGGGGTATGTTGATGAGTCTCTTATTCTAACCATGGATGATGGGGTAGATGTTTGCCAGCTCATCTTGCTGCTGAACAATGGCATTCCACTATGGAATGGAAACACTCTGCATCTCCTTTGGGACACAACAGAATTCCCTGAGTTCCCAAAGCCACAGCTTCATCCTTGGGTTTTTCCAACAGTGCACATGGCCAGCATTCTCCTGCAGTGTGTGCTGTTTGTCTTGGGAGAAATCAACACATGTTTGTTGAATGCTCTGCTGAGCATCTCTGGAACAACATCCACACAACCATCAGCAAATGGGTCAACAAACAGCTTCTTGTCCATTCCTTGAACAAACCTCTTTGCGTCGACTGGCAACATGGACATAGTTGCACCAATTGTTCCCACAACAAATGTCACCTCTGTTCAGGATGTCCCTCCACCTCCCATGGTGCTCAGTACTGTCCTTGAACTCAGGCACATAGAGCCAATATGCCCCTATAAAGTATCAATGTGGGAAGTCTTACTGCTTCATCACAGTCTCATGGATCACTATCCCAAAATTCCAGATGGTTTTTGACATGGTTTTGATCTTCATCTGCCTTCTATCACAGTCTCTCAAGTTCCTACTAATCACTACTCTCTCCATTTACCATGATGCCTTCCACCACATTCTTCAATGCGAGCTCAGTACAGGCCATTACATTGGCCCTTTCACTCGTTCTCACCTTCAGTCACTTATTGGAACCTTCCAAACATCCCCAGTATCAATCATTCAAAAATCTGGCAAACCAGGAAAGTTTTGAGTCATTCAAAACTTTTCCTTCCCTTTGTTGCCTTCTCCCTGCCACCCTTTGCCATCAATTAATTCAGCTGTCAATTCTGATGAATTTCCTTGAACATGGGGGACCTTTGATATGGTTTGCTGTATCATTAGAAATCTCCCTCCTGGCTCGCAAGGTGCAACTTGGGATGTTGTGGAAGCTTATTGCACTGTTCCATTACATCCTTCTCAATGGCCTGCTACCATTGTGCATGTGGATGATGACATGTTTTATGTTGATACTTGCACATCTTTTGGAATGGGTCCTTCAGCTGGAGCTTATGGTTATGTTGTAGATGCTGGTGTGGACCTCCTGCGAGCTACCAGTTTGGGTCCTCTTATTAAATGGGTTGATGACCATTTGTTTTTCTGCATTGAATGCACACACCTTATCAAATACAATAGTTATCATAGTGCTTTACATATCACATTGTCTACCAATTGTCTTCGTCAAACCAGTGGTCATTTGTGGTTTGAGGGTGTCATACTTGAAGATGGGAGTACTGAGGTATTTGCCAAAGACTGTCATTTTCCCATCCTTGATCTCGCACACACCTCCATTTGCTCAAGCAAGGACAATCTCTTTACATCCAATTTCCAAGACATTGACAAAGCATCAGTTCCCTTGGGGACCCCCTGGGAACCTTCAAAAGATGCACCATTCACATTTGAAGTGCTGTTCATCAGACTTCTCTGGAATCTCATTCATCTCACTGTTGGATTGGGGGAGTTGAAGAAAAAGAAATATCTGGAAGCCATCGAGGATTGGTTGTCACAGGAGACTCACATGCTTCTCCAGGTCCAGGAACTATATGGCAAGTTGTTACATGCCTGCCTCATTATTCCCGTTGGATGAGCCTATCTCACCTCACTGGAAAGCATGCTTGGTATCACTGCTAGTCATCCTTTCATGCCATACCACTCAGTTAAGCACTTCATTGACGACTTCATTTGGTGGCAGAAACAACTCTCTCACCCTTGCCTGGAATGCCTCATTCCCCAACCATTCCACATTGTTGATGCACAGGCCTATTCTGATGCCAATTCTGGCATTGGAATTGCAATTGTTATCCATGGGTTTTGGCATGCCTGGAAGTTATTACCCAGATGGTGCACCCTCAATGGTGCCAAGGATATTGGGTGGGCCAAAGCTATTGGCTTCAAGCTGCTCATCCTTATGATGCTCCACCTTGGGTTACCATCTAGGGAAGGGCACTTTCAGTTGCACTGTGACAACCTTGGAGTTGTCAAAGGATGGGCAAATAGACACAGCAGGAATTGGGCAACAAACTGCATTTTTAGGCAAGTGCTCTCTGTGCTCGAACATCTTGGATCCTCCACATCCTTCCATCTTTCTTACATCCCAAGTAGAGAGAACCCTGCTGACAGTCCTTCACAAGGACACTTCCCTCCCAAGCACCTCTTGCTCCTGCATATCACCCTCCCAACAGAACTCACTTCTGTGCTCATTGATGCCACACCATCTGCTGCACCTGACACCACCTGTTCCACGCACCCAGACACACACAGGAAAGCAAATTTTGATGAGTTGGCTGACAGGTCAGAGGAGTGGCAGTTCAGAGAAGAGCTATGGCAATTCTGAGAGCATTGGAAGGAATAGGTTGTCGTGTTTCCAATTGCCAGTTCCTGCACTTGCCTCATCACTAAGCACAGTCACTCCTTGTCCATATCAGACTGCATTGACACCATTTCCTTCTTCACTGCAACCACATTGTTTAGCACAAGACCACTTACATCTATGGCATCCTGTATGAAGCCATTCGCAGACTGACCATACTGGAGCAGTAATACCTCTATCTGAAGATGATCTCAATCGCATCCTCACTGTCATTGGGCACTCACTAGCTTCTGGGACTCACACAACTTATGGTTCTGGGTTGTTGGCATTTCACATTTTTTTGCGATGCCCATGGAGTTCCAGAGGAACAGCGAGGTCCTGCCTCATCAGTATTGATCTTAGCATTCATTGTGAATTGCACTGGTATGTATTCAGGAAGAACATTGGAAAACTATTACTATGGCATATGTGCTTGGCACGTTCTTCATGGCCTTGACTGGGTGGTGAATCAAGCTCAAGTGGTCTCAGCTCTAGAAGGAGGTACATGCCTCACTCCTGCTGTCTCCAAGCATCCCAAACATCATCCTTTCACAATCCCCATTCTTCTTTGAGTTTGATCAACACTAGTTCTATTGGATCCTTTGGACACAGCAGTATGGGCATGTCTGTTGACATTGTTTTTCTCCCTGGCATGACTGGGGGAGGTTACTGTTCATTCATTGTCAGCTTTTGAACCCTCCCTCCATGTCAAAGTGTCTGACATTGCCTATGCCCAAGATCGGCACGGACTTAAAGTGACCATCCTACATCTTCCATGGTCCAAGGTGTCCACCACTGGAGAGGACTTGTATTTCACCACACAATCAGAAAATGTTGACCCCACTGCAGCTCTAGTGAACCACTTACACATAAACACTCCCGCATCCACAGATGCCCTTTTCAGTTGGAGGCACCACAATGGTCTGTGCCCTCTGACTCAATCCAAATTCCTGCATAGCCTAGATTGTTCTTCCTGGCATCTGCAAATCGAGCCACTTAAAGGTCATGGAATATGCATTGGCAGAACCTTGGAATACTTACTACAAGGTGTCCCCTTCAAGATGGTGAAAGCAATGGGTAGATGGAGTGGAGATGCCTTTATGAGGTATTTGCACAAGCACACTGTAGTGATGGCACCTTATCTTCAAGACACTCCAATACTGGAACCATTCACACGATATGTGATGCCGCCTGTACAGTAGTCATGTAAGTCATAGCTTTCCTTCTTGTGTTTGGGGGCAAGCATGCGCTAGCTGCATTGTCAAGCTCCTAATTCTTGGGTACTATTGCTCATACTTGCCTTGTTCTGCCCACAGAGCCAAAAGGCATGTTTCAGCCAATTCAACCTCAGAAGGTTTATTGCCCAAATAGATTACTATGTTAGCTTTCTTGTCAGCTACACCTTTCTTGGATACAGACTCATTCTCTCGTTTGTGCTTTCAAATAAAATATTTATAAAGTACTTCTTGGCTTACTTGAACCTTCGGAGTCAGAGAACATAGATCTAAAATCTAGAAACTCAAAACTGTAGCAATATTACTATTTAAAAAAATGCAAAGCACCAGCCAATTGCCTGGACATTGGAGCAAGGTCAGAAGTTCGCAACACGGACCCCTAGTTCCTTGAAGGAGTTTGTTTTGTGCTATTAAGTCATGATTACGTAAGTAATATCTACATTTCCTGATGCGGGCCCTTCCATCATGTTCTATATATGCTCATGTATGGTGGACGTACGCGTTTGGTACAGAAAGTCCGTCGAGAAGTCATGGTGTCTGGGAACTCGAGTCTACTAGGATTCGGGAATCATACATACCAGGACTGGCCTCACCTTACCATGACGGGTTCAGGAAGTCCGGAAATTGGCTAGTCTGTGAGGTCTGGCAGACTTGACGCAGACGTCTGTGTTCGGGATTCAGAGTTTCCGGTCATCAGCCGCCAAAGGTCTGTCTGCCCGCCATCTTATATCATCCGCTGATTACCCTACCCCCCCATCAGTTCTGTCATCGCTCTGTTCCTTATGTTATAGTTACATACCATCAAAATCACCGGGCGTGGATTGATGCGGACCCAACCATTCGGGAAGCTCGTGAACGAGCTGGACGTAAATCAGCGGGGCTCTAGAAGAACTTTTTGTCTGCACAACGTGCCGCGCGAGAAATACAAATCAAGAAGTCCAATGAACCATCAAGTACTCAAGTACTTCCGCAACGCACAGCATGCTCCGCTGACATATCTGATAACGTCGATCAGCGGAGCCCCACACACTCGCAACTCGAGGAGCTAACAGGTGTCAGATACTGCCCAACTTTGTCAATGGCGCATGACTTTAATCTTTGAATACTGGTGGCTGTTGGGCCACCGACATAACCAGACAAAATAACTATCTGCATCCCGGAGTTTGACATCCTTTACCAGTGCGTCGCGCCAGTGAAACCCTCAACGGCAGTTGAACACCATTTCCAACTTCACCTTCTATTGTTGGAGACATCACCAAGCAAGCCTCCCGCCGAATAAGTTCGGTTTTATCAGTCGGGGCGAACTCGAACTTGCCAACTATCTCTGTAAGAAATGCCTGGAGTTCGATCACCCTAAGTGAATGTTCATATTAGATTTACTCCACCGTTACCAGACAACCCGTTAACACTCACGCGAAGCGCCATCCGACACAAAACCTGACTCCTCCGAGGAATGTCATTCTAGAAACAAATTGGGGTTCATGCGTGTTGCAAGATAGAGACCAACGCTTACAGATTGGAGTACACTCCTATTGACGTCACCTTCTTCTCTTTTGCTGTGCCATTGAGCCATCTATCCGGATTGAACAGGTGCGCATCCTCGCCCCAGAGCTCCTTGTTCCTAACCGATATGAGCGCACCATCAGAAGAAAGTATGTTGACGCTATGTGGAACCTCCTACCGGTTATACGCTGCAATTGATACAACAATTCGGGTACCCTTTGGAACTGGTAGCTCACGGATGACCTCCCCAGATCGCGTGGTGATTGGCTGTGACAACGGAAGGATGTCATCCTGGCTGGCGCATCGGTGTACATGATATGCGACACAACATAATCTCAGAACTTCCTACAATGACAAGCGCAACGTCATGACAACTCAAATATTGCTCGCGCGACGCAACGCACTTTTATCACAGCAGCAGTATATGGCATAGCGTCAAAATCAGCGATTGTGAAGTTGACATCGCCGCGTGCGTGCACAGTGGCTTCTGTTTCCCATATCTCTGCCCGCAGACGGGATTGGATATCAGGCCATCTGGCTAGCTCGAGAAGCGCCCAACTGATAGTGTTCGAGGTCGTCTCATGACCTGCGGCGAGGATAGTACTGTGCAATTATAACAATCCGTGATCAGCAAGCTGTGCAGTTACGACAAACGGAACGGACCCACCGCATCTGAGCAAACAGCTCTTCTTCCGTTAACTTCGCCTTTGCATTTGTATCCATATTGGCTTTGACTGCTATAATCAGATGGCCTAGATCTGAATGAGACTATTGAGAACGACGACCCACCAAGTAAGCTAAAGATATCTCGGCTGCCCTTGCCCCCCAATAGCATCTCTGCCTTGTCTTTCACCAACTGCTTTGCGACAGATGTCGCCAGGTTACCTGTCTCGCGCATGCGCGTGATACGTGGGCTTTTGCCCATCTCTATGTAGTATTTGAGAATCCGAGGTGGGATATACTTTGAAATATCCTGAAAAAGTAACATCCCATCTGACGGGGATCCAAATACGTCAGTCCTAGTGCAACGAAGTTACATTCAATTCAGATCAGTGAAGGGAAAGCCAGATGCTTGGCAATAGTCAAGACTGACATTAGACCCCTGTATGAGCGCGCAAGAGCGTTTTCATCATTGTCAATGGAGTTGAAGCGGACATCAAAAGCAGCTGGAAAAGAGATGAGAAAAAGGTGCTTGTGTGCCCTAGATAGCACGTACCTTCACCGATAGCATCCAACGTTGCGCGGGACACCCAAGCAGGAATATTGAACACTACTGACCCCTCCTTAGAGTGACTGATGATCTCCATCCATTTGTTGCACATCTGTGAGAATTTAAGTTGTTGACGGGCGTTGAGAGTATCGAGTGACTTTGATGCCTACAGACTCGGCGCAGTTCTTGAATAATAACAAGAAGGCTTTGGACTCCGGTCCACCAAATCCAGGGAGCATTATTTTTTTGTGTCGTTTGTGATTGTCACCTTCAAAAGTTAACATTCCATGTTTTGATTTGGTGGCTAGAGACCTACCATCCACCGAGAAAATTCCCTTTCCATTCATCATCTGGGAGAGGGTGCGGCGATCATGCGGTTTGGGAAACCGATAGCCCGACCTTGCAAGTATGTATTGCAGGGCGGCTGGGTCGGAAATCATCAATTGGTCTTCCTATGAGTCGGCAGAGGATCAGGAAGTGTATGCCGCAAGTGTGGATTTCATTACAAACGCCAAAAGACCCCCTGAAGCGAACGATATTCCCAAACTGAGCTTGCCACTTGAAGTCAGCCTCCGCTGCCTGACCTTGGTAGAGTTCTTTCAGATTTCCTGGTGGTCATATCAGCAGCAGAGGGATCCAGCAAGAGTTAATATAGACATACCCATGATAAACGATGCAGACTCTGGTCCAGGAACGTCTGCCAAAGAGATATAAGAGTATCGACGGTACACCCCATAGACAATCGCTAGAACCACAAAACCAGCAGCGATAAAGACAGGATCCATGGTTACAAGAAATACGATTTCAAAAGCATATGAAGGCAGCTTTATCAATGTCTCTCGTATGAACTAGATGACGATGCATGATACGTATTCCTGAGCACCACGTGTGCATCAGAACGAACAGGCCCAGAAGTTGCCTATTCCTGATCTCCTTATAATTTGATGATTGCGTGAATTCGGTGCCGATGACACGACAAGAAGAAAATCAGGTCCATATGAAGCGTTGGGTATGTCATAGGGTTTTACACCAAAGATTCATCATTCTGTAGGCAGTAGGTCAGCTCCAGCTCTTGGGAACTGCTCACACACAGTCGGTTTAGATATCCGAGTCCCCAGCCAGGCGGCGTATTTTTGATGACTCCCGCGTTCTGATTGCAGCTACCATGATTCGACAGGCATTTTCTCCTCATGACAGAACGACACAAAGATGTCAGTGCTCACTCGTGTCCCCGCAAAACTAGGTCACGAGCGGTCCTCCGGGAGCGCTTCGCTAAGATTAGATGATGGCTGACGGTTGTCAGGATACATAATGAATCGTTAATTATTCGGCCCATGGCTTGGGGTATGACGGTCATATTTTTGGGACTTGAGTGTAGTTTCCCGTAGTCAGACCTGGATATAGAAGGAATATAGTCGTTCCTACGACGGTCTAAACGTTGTCTGGGCGTGGCCTCAGGAGGCTTTGCTTGTTCTTGGGCCAGGTGAAATTATGGTGGATGTTTGGTCCAGAGGTGTGCGAAACTAAAGTTCATGACGTCAACCTGGACAAACTTTTAGTCTCTTCTTTCAGCTTCAGCTTTACTCGAAAGTCTCGAAAGTTGTCTACCTAGTACTCGATCGGGTATCTTTATTCATGCTGTGACCTCCAGCCTCTGCAACAACTCCTCCTGCAACACAGCTTAAAGATGCAGTAGACTTGTTTTGTGTCAGTGACACTATCCAGCTCTGTGATACACCAGTTGAGCCCTTCAATGAGCAGCAGAACCACAGTCTTTGACAATTTGACAGTATCTCCTGCCTTCACATCTGGAAGTGCTGATGTCAATACTTGCTCTCCCTGCGGCACTAGTCCTGGATAGCCGTAGTTCATGGGAGGTATACTAAATCCCCCTGCATCGCCATGCTTTCACCTAAGGCGTCTAGGATCTGTCCCGGTACTTGGTCAGGGAGGTCCATGGTGTGCACAGATGGGTGAAAGAGGTACAGTTGAATGAGTGGCCATGGTAGGTCTTTCAAGTTTTCGCATCCGGTACTCTCACATTCTACTTCCTGCGCCCTCTGATGTCCATGCCCCACCGTGTCGATGTGTTATCCTGCTGCACCCGCACAGCATCTTCCGATGTCTCTCTGCTGTTTTATCACTTCGATAGCGCTTCCCGAACCCAGCAGCGCCTCGAATCTGCACTTAGCACCATCCATTCACCAAACCACACCCGTGACCCGACCGTACATTTCAGCATCATTTATTCACCCAACCGCAACTCCAACACTGCTCACATGTAGCACTCAAATTTCTGACAACAACAGTGTCTGCAGTCCCGGCGCACATTTTTCAACCACCACCGGCATCCAGGCACAGTATCGCCAATTCCCACTATCACTCAACTTCAGCAACTCGCAGAACTGATCATACAGCCTAGGAGGCTTGTGAGGGTGGAGGTCAAGACTGCAAGTCGAAGGAGAGGAGGGGCTAGAATCCGTGTTTGCCAGCCACGTTATTGGCATCGAGGAGCAATTCTGCCGTCCAATGTCCCATCTGGTCCACTCTTGCTGCGAGGTCTGGTAGAATGAACTGTATAATGCATAACAGCATGCTTTCGCTACCGAGCGGGGCGCGGGATTCGCAAGGCTAGAATTCTCTATATGCCTAGCACTTCGCAGATTACCAACTGCCATTTGGAATGAAGGATCTTCCAATGGCACCTGAACTTGATGGAACCACACTTTAGTTGCTGAGGGTAGAGATTGGAGAGAGAGATTGAACTGAGCATGATATATACTTCGAAACACCAGCGATGTCATACTGAACTCGGAGAGTCGCAGACGGTATTTTCAGGAGGGTTCCGTTTCACCTCGGTGGCGGAGCAGCGAGCACAGGCATTTTGGAGAATAGTCGTTAGCGTCCGAATGTTTCTACTAAATACATATATTCATGCCTGGTAAACATTTGAATCCTAGGTTATGGTGCTCACTTCGGGGCGGAACAGTCTAAAGTATAACTTTGCAAGTCAACTAAACGACGTACCATCGACCAAAAACACAACGCTCCAAGGACAGTACTGTCCTACATAAAGTCTCACTCTGAATAGACATAAGTGTGGAAAAAAAACGTTTCAGAAATTGCTTGAAGGTCGAGTTGAACGTATCTCTGCTAAAAGTTGTCCCAGATATGGATGATATAAGAACAAGATAAACGACTTGCCACGCGGTCGGCGCAGTGCGACAAAAGTGAAGAAGCAGGCGAATATAAACAGTGCTATGCATAAGTTCTAGATCTGGACGAGGTTTGTCAGGATGCTGTAGCAGTTTACATAGGCAGTAAGTGCGAACCTGGGCAGTGAACATGGATACCTCCAAGTCGGTCAGTTGCCCGTCTTCGGCACTATTACCTAAGTTGAATGAAAACCCGAACATCCAGTCTGTGATCGCCGATGATGGTGTTCAATAACACCGATAAAGAAAACGAGGCGTGAGTGACTCACGCAGGAAAGGCTTCGCGACGAAAAGTATGAGACAAATGGGATGAGCGAAAATCGTCTTCACCGGGTTCGTTGCCGTTGTAAGTCCTTTCTTTCCGGTAGCGTATCTCCACTGTCTTTCGTCCCGAATGACATTTGCGATGAGCTCAGAGCAATGCAGCCCAAGTGTTAATGGCCCCTGGATAGCTGCCATGTTCATCCATGAGAACAGCATAACACCGCTCGAACTATACTGGATGTATTGCCCGCTGGGGAAGTTGAACGACCACGTTTCTAGGGTCAGAGCATTGCCGTACCCGGACACTATGTTACTGAAAGAGTACACAGTCTTGTCCCAGATGTACATGACGAGTGCGGCCCATCCAGCGCATGCTGCAACGATCACCCAGAGAAAAATGATAACTTTCCGGATGCCAGGATGAGCATGCCACGCAGAGGGCTGTATCTCTGATGGCTTCGCTGGACCTCCAAACGTGTCTAGGTCAGACACACAACGCATGCACCGCAAATCGATAGGGATCAATTGGGTGTGGTGGATCAGTGCGGCAGTCAAGTCGAAAGGTGAGGAGCTCCACGTCGATATTTTGACAGCCCACATCCCTGACACTGCGATCATCACCTGGAGGAGGAGTGCGATGCCTAAAATGAGGAGAGGTAACCCTGCGATGGCAACACTCTGAGGAGAATAGTGGGCTTGACTGTTGAGACATACGATGAATGAGACCGAGCTGTATGATATGATGAGGGAGACAGCCAAGATACCGTGAAACAGGGCGCCGTTAGGGTTATACCATTCACGAGCTGCGGTCAGAAGGTGCGCCCATCACGGCCCATGGAGTCTCGGGAGTGGTAACCGTGACTGATATAATCCCCATAACTCAGTTTGACCTCAGGCAGAGGGAGATACTGGCCATGATACTAAACTTGATCGTTGCATTATGCACCGAGTCCATAGGCTTCGTACACGGCATCTCATTGTGCTCTGCCTTAGTCTCAGAGTCTCGACTTGCAATCTGCGTCCTCTGGCTGCAGTTTGTGGATGGTATAACCTTAATGGTGCCCTGCTTAGTGGCATCATGGCCGTCCTCCACCTCTTGACTTGACCCCTGCACTCAGGCTGGTCCACCACGCGCAATTGGCCCCGGCTACTTTCTGGTGCATACGTTGTGCGTCTGACCTGGATGTGGATGAAAGTCCAGCGAAGCTGTCAGAAATACAGCACTCGGAGTGGAATGCTCATCCCAGCATCTGAAAAGTCGACATGTCTTTTCGGGGGATTGTTGTAGCATACGCAGGGTGGGCCGCACTTATCATGTACGTCTGGGACAAGTACCCCAGCACTAGAATGACAACAAACCCTCCGCTGCCAACGTGGTCGTTCTTTCCCAATAGGAATCCCAGTTCTATCGCGTATATTATTCCGGACCTCAATATACAGGGGTGGATCCTGATCTTCGTCAACCTGGCAATTGTCTAGGCACCGTTGACGCTTGGGCTGGGTTGCTCGTAGCTCATTGCGAATGTCATCCGAGATGAAAGACAGTGGAGATGCGCTACTAGAAAGAAATGGATTCGAGTGGCGACGAACCTGCTGAAGTCAACTTTCACTCATTCAGTATGTTTTGTACTTCTCCTCACAAAACCTTTCCTACATGAATTGTTCACATTTAGTTTTTTTAATCGGCATTATTGAACATCATCGACAATAACAGACTGGATGTTTGGGCTTTCTTTCTTTGTGTATGGCTCGGCCAGTGACGAGACAGTAGAAAAGTTTGTGGTAGGCATGTACGCTGCACAGGTTCGCACTTACTGTGCATGTAAAACCGCTACAACATTCTCACACACTCTTGTAGATATGGAACTTATGCGCTCTTTGTAATTGCCTGTTTCTTTACTCTCTTCTCGCTACGCCGGCAACGCGGCCCCTAGCCAGCCACATATGGGCATATCCAGACGCTCGCCAACCTCGTAGATAAGTGATCGCCTGTGATGTAGTGGGGCCACAAGCAGCATCAAATCCCATATTTTCATGCCAGTAGGGTACTTACATGTTCACGAGGATAATCAATTGAAGGTTTCATACAGGATCAAGCGATCGTCCGCTGCCGGATGTGAAGATGGACTGTGTTTACGCTGGTTTTGGTGTAGAGCCCCCTGCATCTGTCTCATGAGAAGCCACCGCCTTGAAAACACATTTGTTGATTAATCTTTGTCGACGGATCTAAATACTAGCTAAAATCATACTAGCGGGGCTGGTTATACACGTTGAGGGTGTGCACGGCCAGCCACGCCATCGAGTAGGACTCGCGATTCTCTTGCTACATAAATTGGTACGCAACATCTGGATTCTTTGATTCCACAAACATGGTGATTCTAAATTCCAAATTCATTAGTCCCCCCTTCGAATTCGGAGATGAAGCCTTCTTGAAACCCATGCCCCCTCCGGCACGATAAGACAACCCGTCTCCTATCCTCATGACACCTTTTAGACTTGTACCTACTTGAAAAGAACGGAACGTGATAGCCGCTTGAAGAAACTAACGTACACTTACATTCCGACGAGATCTCAGTTGCAAATTTACGTCCATGATGGAACCTGGTACTTGGCGCCGTTGAAATTGAGCTTGCATATGTATAATGTATTTCCCCCGCAGTCACGGTAGCCTTGACACGTATCCCAGATATTGTCAAAAGTCCGTTCCCTCTCAAATCATGATGGAGCGGTAGAACATATGCAAAGAAATTCAACCATCCTCCAGAGGATTTTCAATTCATGGATACATCGGATGCATGTTATACAATACACAAAAAGACAATACACAGAAAAAACGCAGTAAGTATGTATTGTTAAGAAGAACCAAAAAAAACTAGGTAACTAGGTAGTAGGTATGTCGTACATCAAGCGAGAGGATCGGACACGTGTACAAGGGTCGTCATGCGGTGGGTAAGACTTGGGTAACGGGTTTGTGTTGGGGGGTGAGTTGGGACGGGATGGGGGGTCGTCGTTCGATGGAGTTAGATGGGAGGGTCAAGCTTCAGCTTCAAGGGCAGAACAAGACCAGAGAGGGTATGTGTGTGGGGAATAGTTTTTCGGTGTGGGGAACGGGAACTATCGCTCGGCGTCGGTGTACATGTGTGTGTGTGTGGGGAATGCGATATCACTCGATGTGGGGAATACAAAAAGTACACGGTGTTTAAATCATGCGGTCGCCATTCGATGACACAAGCAAACAAAAAAAGAAAGGGAACTACGCGTATGTGATGGACATGGGATGGGATGGGATGCGCATGAGAGATGCTTATATGAGCATGGGAGATAATTAAGAATGCAGCGTCAGATAGCCAGAAAGTGCGATGCAAAAATGCCAGGTAGGTAGAGGTTTGGTAGAGGTATCTAAATCCAAAATGAAAATGAAAACGTACATATGGCGTCGCATTGCGTTGCGGCGTAGTAGTCGTGTTTAGTGTCGTGATCTTACATAGCGAGCAGCGAGGCGGTTGATTACGTGTGGTGCGTCCCTCTGCTAATGCCCATGTCCAAGTCTCATCCCCTATCCCCTGTAGGCCGCTGCATGACATCTAAAAACCGCGCCCACTCTGCTTGGCTTAACGACGCTCCCCACATCGAATCTTCCTCAACTGACGTCGGGTATGCATAAGGGTATGTCGAACTGCTCCCTCCTATGCTGCCTTGCGCGGGATAGGGTCGTGCGTCAGGGTAGGGCGCTTGAAGATGCTTCCCGTCAGATGGAGGTGGATACGATCGTACAGAATCAGAATATGGTTGTGTCTGTGATGGCGCAGGCGGTGGTGGTGCGGGGTACGGGTTTCCAGTCCCAGACGTCGACCCTGACCCTGACCCTGGTCCTGGCCCTGACGGCGGATACGGATTTCGCGCAGGCGCGGGAGGCGGCGGATCCGAATACGCACTCGTCGTCGTCGAAGCCGTAGCACCAGAAGCAGGCACTGTCCTCGAAGCCCCATCCACATACCTCGTACCCTCATACGACCCCCTCACATCACTATATCCCCTATTCTCAGGGTACGGATAGGGCGGGGACGTATTAGGCGGCACGTACCGCGGTTGGGCCGTATGCGTGTGAGGCGGGTAATCCACGCTATTCCTCCTCGCGCTCGGGCTTCCGCCAAAAACCGCTACGCCATTATTAGGACTCCCAGCTGCGTACCCGCCCCCTGGGCTGCCTAGGTAACCGCTTGGACTGCCGCCTGAGTAGTTGTGGGGGCTATCGCCCGCTCCGCTCCGTGACGAACGCGATTGGTCGTGATAAGGGAATGCGAGGGTTTTGACGAGGCCGAGGACACGTCCTTTAACACCTTCGCGTTCGCTTGCTTCCATGTCTGCGAATCCGATTTCATAGAGGGGTTGGAGGGCGCCTAGGATATCGAGTGCGCGGTCTGCAACTGCTTGTCCGCGGCTTAAATCGAGAGTGCCGAGTGCTTTCTTGATGTTTGCACGGAAGAGGCCTGCGCCTGGTTGGTTCGGATTTGAGATGAGTTGGAAGGAGAAGAACATGGCAGCGCTGAATACGTGAAAGGGGCCCCAGGACATGTGGCCTGGTACTGCCAGGCTGGCGTTTGCGAGAAAGTCTGGGCGAGCGTGATCGACGAGGGTGATGAGTTTGTCGGCACTACCTACTGCTATATCGAGGCTGTTGGCTTGACGTTCGGATTTGGCGGAGTCTTTGGGGTCTTTATCGGATTTGTCGTGCTTGTCTTTGTCACTTGGGGAGGATGTGAGGGATGCGGAGGCGTATGGTCTGTGGAGGGTAAAGCGGATGTGGTAGTAGCTTGTTCGGATGATGACACTTTGTACACCTAATCTTCTCGTGACAGTGTCTGGGCTTGCAAGGGCGCGTGCTATTCTAAATTCGTCCAGATCAAGCTCCGGGGGTAAGGTGTCCATCCAGTTGGCGAGTGCTTTATCGTGTGCCATAATCGTGTCGTATGACACTGAGCGAAGCGAGACGGCGCTGTCCATGATATCGCCTAGAACGTAGGCGAGGCGAAAGAGAGCGAGATTTGGGGCGTAGAGACGTGGTTGTGGTGGGTTTGTGGGAGTGATGGGGGAAACGGAGGGAAGCTGGGTGTCAAAGTGGTGGGAAGCTACGGCAAGAGGACGACCAAACATGAATGCTTGCCATCTGGGAAGAATTAGGCGTGTACGTAAGAGAAACGAAGGAACGCACCGTTCGAGTAATATGATATGCCACCATGCCCAACGCTTTCTCTCTGCAAGCTCCTTGTTCATTCTCCACCTAGATGGGTCGCGGTGTAGGCCCATTGCGAGGCCCATGCTGACTAATTCGGCACGAATTGCCCAAATCTCCTCACTATCTGTCTTGCTGAGATTTAGATAGTGAGAGCGGATGAGCAGACATTCGACAAGTTCAAGGGTGTAAGTTCTGGACTCTGCACGATGTCGGTCGAGTGCCGTGCGCATGACGTCGTAAAAGCGTTTTCCGAGTTCTTCATGGTTATCTGCGAGATGTGCGATGAGGGGGTCACGGTGAGGCAAGTAATGAACGGCGATAGCCATAATCATGCAGACAGTCGCGAGGACGACTCTATCTGGAGAAGAGCCGCTCTTGAAGCGAGACCACGCGGAAGTGAATGCGGGTTGGTTTACATGACGGTAAATCCAATTGCAATATTCAAAGTAGTAGATTATGAGTGCATCGATTGTTTCGAGTGCTGGAAGGACCTCTAGGAGATCTCTGTCGTATTCATGAGTGGAAGCAGCGATTTCGTCTGTGACGAGGCCTTCTTGGGAGGGGTGTCTGTCCATTGGGTCGTCTGAAGCGCGTGATTCGTTCTGGGTTGTGTGAGGAAGATAAACGGATGCAGGGAAGATAACTGACCATTGTGAGGTGAGTGACGACAGAGGTAGTGCCAGCGTAGAAGCCGCCGTGTCCCTGGGAGCCGATCATGCCGGGAGCATTGTCGCGATCGACGGGGTCAGAATCTTGAGGTTCTTTCTTGAGTGGACTTGGAGGACCTGAAGATGGAGGGTCAAGCGGACGCTTGAATGGAAGATTTCGGTGGTTTGCAATGATAAATGTTTCGAGTAGTGAAACGCTGTGCTTCAGGCGAGTTATTTCTTGCATTGGATCCACTCTAGAAGCGTTTCTGGTTATGCATGAAGACATGATACTCGTTTGAATAGGAAAAAAATCATACTGGTCATCCGGACGTAGGTTCAAGTCTGATTCATGTCCACGAGCATCCTGGTAGCATAATGCGATAGTGCCTTTGTGGTGTTTAGTGCGTTTTTAAAATATAAAATGGTTGAACTGACCTCTCAGAACACAACTGGAGCATGGTCGATTTCTATTGTCGTCAGTAATGGCTAGCATTGAAGTTATTGCACTAACCTATCACACTTGAGTTTTGAATTTCTACAAGGCTCGCAATTGATAGCTTTTCTTGCTCTCTTCGTTGGTGGTCTTTGATCATGTTCGTTAGGAGGAGGACTTGTTCTTGACCTAACATTTGTTGTTGATCTTGGTTGAGTCTTTGAACGTGGTTCGTCTGCCATGATGCTTGAGGGAGACAGAATTGAATTGAAATCTGAATTGAACCGTTTTCACTCGGGTTTTACACTCATGGGCAATCTAACCCTAATCCGCCCCCGCATGCGAGGCACTTGACTGCCATAATTGATCATATTTCCTAATTTAGTTTCTCTCTCACTAGATTAGGATTCAATTTTACCAAATTAAACACTCCGCCGGGGCCCTTTCAAGACACAATTTTGCTTCCGCCGTCACTTTCCAATTTGGTTCCGACGAGTACGCTCTGATCCACATATTGCTAAATTAGGTAATATAATATCTTCTAAAAACACGCAGCCTTGTGCATTATTTGATCTCGACTGTTAAGGTAGTACTCGACCCCCCCAAATTTCACTATCTCCGCCGCATCGATCTTGCCATCAACGCCGTCTAGCCGTGCTGACTCCGTCAAGATCAAATAATTTATTCCAAATTTATTCCAATTATCTCCCCTTGCACCTACAGCGTGTATCTCAACCCCCCCGACCCTGCTTGTCGCAATAAATCGTTTCCCCACACCGTGTGTTCTACAGTCTCGTGACTTTCGTCGTTCCGTTCTCTCCTTGGACTTTATTCAACCCTCACGACAGGTCAATCAGTACAAGTTCCTATCTTGCTTTGCACCCGACGTGATCCCCTTCATCACCAGCACCCACCACCGCCCAGAATAGCTGCCGCCGGGAGAAGGGTCCTGAACCTCCTCATGCCACACTTTGGGATCAGCATGTTCCCTCTGTCACATGATACCAGCTCAGATATCACTACGCCCCTATTTTGCTCTGTTCTGTGAATGTGGATCTTGGGTAATTCGTTTTGACTTCGGAATTCCAGATCTGAGACCCTAGTCCATGTAAATCCTGCGTATGACGGGACGGTGGATCTACAATTTTTCAACAATGTATCACTACGATCTACACTCTATGTTGCGGTGGAATGTGCATGACAGGATCTGCGTCAATCGTCAATCGACTCATGCGGCGTCAAGATGGTGGATCTACGGTCTTTTTTAACAATGTTTTCACTACGATCTGCACTCGTGCAATGTGCACCCGCTGGCAGGATCTGCGCACTCTCCATATGTCACGGTGGAATACACATGTGCACGACAAGATGTACGCCAGCAATACGCGCCATCAATCAAGTTGAAATTCCATCATGCGGCGTCAGTTTTGTTCATGTTGTATGTACACGTGTTCGAAGTTAACCTTGAACTGTTAGGATTTTTGGATATTCTAGTTCCAGATTCCTCTCGTGCTCCGCCACCATCCTTACTGTGCGCACTTTGCTACGGCCCCGTGGCTTCGACTTCCAAGTCGTGCTCGTTCCATCTTCCATTCGGCTGCATATGCCGATACCTGTTTGTTGCAGATCGAGCATGGCTCGGCGCTATGCAATGCACATGCACACGTCGTCTGCAAAACGAGATTCTTCGGTCAGGAGTTGCGACGTGCATCCATGTCGAATTCGGTGACGGTTTTTCATTTATTCCCCTGCTGGCTTCCGTAGCATACATCTCCACAGGGAGGTTTTTTACATTGGAATTCCGAGTGCATCTATGGTGGCATCCCATCCACCCGTCAAGCTACCATATACTCGACCCCCCAAAAGTTCTACCCTCTCTACATATGTAGACCGAAGGAACCGGGCGCACTCCACCATTCATACCTCGCATTGTCTAGTCGTTCATTCAATTGCCGACCTTCTCCACCATTGGTGGCCGTATACTGGCTTGCCGCCGGTATTGCAAAGTTTTTCTTATCTTCGCTTGTGCTTCTATTAACGTGCCATTGGTTAATGACGTTCTACTTCTTGAGGCTGTTACGCTTCTTGCTTTCTTTTTTTTTTGTTACCCACCATGGGTTCTAGAAAGTGGTGCGCTTGTTGTTCTTGTTCTGCGGTCACAATACTGCGATATATCGCTATTGGGTCTCAGTGCAGACTCTTCACGTTCATGCCGCTTGGAGTTCTAGGAAATGGCGTGCTCCTCGTCTTGTTTTTGTTCTGGACTCACAGTCACGGTACTGCGATATATCGCTATTGGGCTCCAGTGCTGACTCTTCGCATTCGCGTTCATGTCGTTTGGGTAACGACAGTGGGGCCCGCCGACTTTTATCTTCTATCGCCTGCTAATAGCTATCTTGACGCTGAAGCATATGATATCTGCGATAAGTTCCGCAGTCGGTAGAATGCACGTGCCGCTGGGAATAGAACTAAAATGCGTATCAACGCCACCACCAGTACAAGAAAGGCCTCATTCGCTTTATAAGCGCCCATTTAATCTTGTGCTGTACTTATCTGCGCTCGCATTTCACCACTAACAACCTAGACCCTCTTGAACCTCCACCACCTGAACTGATCGGGATCAGACTTCACTTACCCATCTTCCCACCGTGACGTGCGATCGTCGGTGGGAAAATGGAGAAGATCGCGGCGCCACTGACAGTCGAACGTTCAGCGTTCAGTCATTTGTCATGAATTTCGGTTATACTAGCATTAATCCTGTGCTGAGATGTCAATTTGTAGGTATAATCAGTACTTCTTCTTCGGACGCTGCTGCTACTCATATACGCGGGCCGGTGTATCTCGGGACCCGGGCGTGGAAATTGATCGAAGCTGGACCTGGATCGATTATGGATACTTAGCAGCGCCGGGCTATCTAGTACTCGGTCCCGATTTCTCATCTCACTGACGCCATACTCAGTGGGTCCCCGATGGTGCGACGCACGCACGCCTGCATGCATACACGCATACTGGGAGTCCATCATTCTCCGCCCGAGAGAGAAAGATGGCATGTGGGTAGAATTGGATATGCACCCACATCTCTTCTATTTCTCTCGGTAGTGTGAAACTGGATGTCTACCGCAGAAGCTTCTGATGGAGGTTAAACGACTCGGATACTGACAGTGACACCTCGATCACTGTGCGACACACGCATTAACGCACGCTGCCAGCAGTCTACGCAGTCCAGGGTGGACGAGGTTGCATGACGGTGCTCTCACCCCCGTGAAACTGGGGTGTGTCTACTGTGGGAGTTTTCTGAATCTGTGAAAGGTTAATCTGATTTTCCTTCTCTAGATGATTGTAGAGTCTGGAGGTGATCGGGATGCTGTAATGATGGGTATTGCCATTGGTAGCGGTGTTGGTGAGTGGTTACCGTGCTGGTGGTGGGTTTTTCTGTTGTGCGTGTTCACGATGAACTCATGTGGGTTACCAAGTGCTTGGTTGCTGCTGTGCCAGATGTCATGCACCCTAATCATCAAATTGAAGACATAGAAACCTACCTTTTGTTCCAACTCAGCTCAGCTATTGGCGTGGGACGTGAGGCTAGTCTCTACAATCCAGTGCTTGGCCCGATCGGTGGTTAAGATGAAGCCCACAGCTGATCGTGTTGGCGTCCGTCCGTTCGGGGATTCATTGTGGTCAGGTTCAATGGATAGATTTTGTTGCATGATTGACTTCGGGTTTGTGGTCTATACTAATAGCCATGCGCAAATTGGGGAGATGAAGACCTAGCTTCTGTTTTGGCACGGCGACTGAAAAACATAGGTCGTAATGGGATAGAGGCCAGGTTTGTACAGTCCAGGTCATTGTCGCCCGATCAATGTTGGACTGGACAATTCATGTTGATCATGTTGACATTCGTGCATTCAGGGATCAGGTCGAGTTTAATGGGAAGATTTTCATCGGGCGTCATTGTGCAATGGTAAGCTCTGAGTGCGCGTTTCTGAATTCCTTAACGTGACTGGATTTCAGGGTTCCGTCGTTAGAGACCGAGTCCGATGGGGGCTTCTGTCACATTGGACAAACCCAATCACGCGGGAGGGGCCGAGACGGAAACTGTGTAGGTCTTCACAATATTAATTTAGTCCTGATAAAGTTTAGGGTGAATCCGACAGTTGGTCGCGTTGACATTTGTCCGTTCATCAGACCACCACAAAGTTAGTGAGTATTTGATCATGATCTACGATATGCAAATGGTTGAGCGTCCAGATGGGGACACTGCACGACGGCACTCAAGAAATTAGAATTCCAGATCTGATGACAGGGATCATATTGCGATGTCAGTTTCCACTCCACGTTGACCCATTTTTATTTATCGTTGTACCAGAGCACACCAGAACAACAAATATCACGGGTAACACACGCATCTTGGAACTGGCTCCCGATCTTGTTCAGTTTTCACGAAACGTACATCTCTTCTCGTTAATGTGATACCTACCTTCGGTACAAGTAGCCGCAGATTTGGAGGACATGCAAGTGTTACATTAGGGCGACTCCTATTGATGGATTGGGACTGATGAAGGACTTTGCAGGTCTTCGATTGGTTGTTCCTTGAAGCCCAGCCAGTTCAATGGCCCGTTATTTATTAAAATTTTCTGTTTGAGGAGTGGCATCGACTCCTCGAGTTTCTCTTTTGAATTAGGTAATGAAGGAAGACATTTCATGGGAGATGCTTCACGGCCATATTTCCAAGTTCGCTGTTTCTTAATACTGAGATGCTGAGTGAGTTTTGCATAGGTTCTCTATGTGTGATCATCTTGACACAAAGTCGGGTGAATATCTGAAGCGTGCGCATGGAGAAAGGGTTCGAATGCTTTGATAAGGAACATCCGCCTTCATTGGTCTGGATAAGGGGGACTGATTTTCGATGAGCATATAATGAACTTCGAGTGATGCAAAAGAGGTAGAATAATAGCCAGTGCTTAGAATACTAAAAGGATGCTGCGAGGTGGGCAGGAGCAAGAAGCACTGCGCCACCTCGCTTATTCGCACGTAGACTAGATCTCTGCTAACCTCGTACCTCATTAATAACCAATAACGCAGCAAAGGTAGCAGTCTGCTAAAGGTACCGGGAAGGGTGCGTAGCCTGGCCCACAGTCGTAGTTGGGCATAACGCACGCCAGGTCCCAGTTACATTGATCATAGGCCTGCTGCGACTTCACCCCAGCGGCAGCGGCAAGGATGGCGAGGTAGGCGAACTGAATCTTCATGGTATCTAGTATATGCGTCAGTGATGACCGTCAGCGCCGGCAAACCATTCACCCTCGAAATTTGGTTGTGTGATGTACGCAAAGGTGCTGATAGTGGCACGTCAAGGAAGAGCTAAGTGTGAAATGGACACGATGTTCAAGTCGGCCCTGCAAGTCTTCAAGTGGTTACTCACTGTAAGTAAAGCAGCTGTCTTTGAAGATTTGAGACTTACCACGTTCAATTTATATGCACCTATCCACCAAGCCTGGAGTTTTGCCAGGTCACCATCCGGCGGTTGGCACAGTGGTAACCGGGAGCTACTTGAAATTATGTAACCCCACCACGTCATGCTGCCATTAGTTCCAACGCCAGCTTGGGTATACCGTATGCTATACATGCAGCACGCACGAGCAGTTCAGCCGCAGCAGAGTGCGAGTTTCGAAATCAACATAAAAAGAGGGAGAGACACAGGTTCAAAGCAGAGTACTCGAGGAGGGAAGCACCAGGGTATTCAATATTCAATATTCAATGATCCAGCATAGAGCTACGAAAGTGCGCAGTGGGTCCACGGCTAAGCATATAGCAATTAACCTGTGACAGCGTCTCAGTAATACTTTGGCAAGGGATACCTACATTTAAAAAGACTTTTAAAAGCGCCACCTCGGCATGAAGTATCAGAGTCATCATGGCACTATTGAGCAAAGTTTTCCCGTCCACGAATTAAGGTACGACGGCGCGAACGAGTGCTGAGATGAAAGTCTGGATTCTATGGGTAGGGCAGTATTGATTATATTAGGTGTGCAGAGCCAATGGACTCGGTGCACGATTCATGAGGGGTGGATTCAGCGTGCGAGTAGGTTGACTGCTTACTAGAAGAATGGTAATTGAATATTGAGCCACACAACTGGGGACTCGGATGACGTAGTTCAGTTACATAAGCATGCCAGGCACGGTCTCCACCTCACTTCCAACTCCCGCACGCATCCGATGATCTTCTCCCTCTAGCTATCATTTCCTCACCCGTGGCACCATCTGAAAGCCTCCAGCAATCTCTCTGTGTTAAACGGCCACACTATGGCCAACTCACGACATGTTAGTGAGTGCATGTGCAAATGTTCTTCGCGAGTTCCTCTGCCTCTTATCTAGCAAGGTGCTTGACCACGTCTGTCTTTATTAGCGTAATACACATACCACTCAGTGCCAATAGATTTGGACAGGTGAAATTCAGTACCTATAAGGTGGTTGACCATGAAATTCATTGTCACCAGATGTCACTGAATCCAATACATTCAGTGATAATATCCATTAATTTAATTGTTTTTACTTCCTGCAGTGCTCAGGCTCAAGGGGCAGTCCTAAAACCTGTCTTAAATATCACTAACCCCACTGTGACATGCATACATACATTTTTGTTGCATTCTATGATCTTACCTTGTGCTCAGACTATACAATTCTCTTGCTTTGACCATTCATTTCCACCTTCACCATATGTCCCTCATGCTCATTCTGGCCCAGGCAACTATTTGAAAATGTATGTGAATGGCCCATGTACACTCATTGATAGCAGAATCTCATACCATATTTCCCACTCAAAAGCATGTCCAAATGCTCCAATGAAAGTTTCCATCTCTAAATGTCTTGTCTTGTTTCTCATCATGCTATCTACCTATACATCTCACAACTACATTGATCTGTTCCTAATCCCCAATACACATGCATGTAGTATCACATACAAAATACCAATAAAAACTGCTCAGGTCTCTAACCTTGTAGGAAAGATGCATGCATCTACAGTATTTCTATTGTCCTGATGTCCATCAGGTCTTGAACAGAAGTCACATCCTTGACCTGTGCAATGATATCACAATCTGATGCAACCCTCTTGTATTCTCTGCCATCCTTCCATGCTAGCAAAAATGTGCCAAAGGGCTGCCCAAGATGAACAAGCAACCATAATGTTTGTGATTCTAGATCAACCACCTCATCTGATGGTGAAGAAGGCGGCATCCAAAAATCCTCCTTGCTTTCCATATTGTCCCCAACATCAGGCAGATCTGCAAAGTATGGTAACTCGAGTAGAGACCGATCCCAGGGATGGACAAGCACAAAGGTGTGCCAAGTCCATGAGAACTGAACAATCGGCTCTTTAGTGGTGATCAGCAGGTCACAAAGACCATCTGTCTTGACTTCATAGCGAGTCTCCTAGGATGGACCATAACTCAAGCTAACATCTGTGACACAGAAGGCGATGCAGGGTAGATGCAGTCTGCAGTTTGTGAAATGAGCAGTGCTCGTGTTATCAAGCTGGTTGTAAAGTTTCAGAGCCAAACCCACAGCCATGGGATTTTTTTGCAGTGAAGAGATACGTGTCTGAATCTGATCTTTGGACAAAGATGGAAGGGTGCATGGAGGAGTGGTGTAAGAGATGATATGAGCCGGAAGACAGCTATTGAACTCAGATGGTTGTCTGACCCAATTGAGGACCTTAATTTTGCCTGATTAAGCAATGATTTCCTGCAGGAGCTGACCAAGTGCGTTCTGCTTCTTCTCCCCATAAATAACAGGTAGGGTGATGCCAAAGATGCCAAATAATGAGTATGCAACATCTTCCCGCCCAGTAGTGGTGTGCTTCGATGCCCATTGCAGTTTCTCCTGGGTGCCACTCATACCTGGATGGAATGTCACCAGGGCCCATACATCTATGCCTGTTGCATCCTCTAACTCTGTCATGATTGCAGGGGACTCTTTGTGATTGAGAGAGCAATTGCTGAGATATATGTAATGACCAATCCTTCTGATAAAAGATGATGACTTTTGGAGCGATGAGTTCTTGAAAGATCCATCCTCACTTGTTCCAAATACTCCTCACCAGTGCACCAGGCTCGGATGAAGGAGGGACATCTGACAGGTAGATGATGGTAAGTGCTGAGTAATGGTACCAGACGAACATGGAGTTGATTGATTCTTGAAGCTCAGTATTGTTCCTCTTGTTGATGCAGCATGTGTCCATCCATGCCTAGCAATACCCAGCATTGTGAGCAATTTTGCAGAATGACTGCAACTTCATGATACCACCAACTCCCTTCAACTCATACACAACTTTGTCCTGGATGTTGTGCAGCAGTGCCTCCATCTCTTCCCACCTGTGTGATAGCAGGACACAGCAGAAGTACTTTGCCACTACCTCTTTGATGCACTCTGTTCAATAGTTTGAATCCTTCATTTGAAACAAGATAAGGTCAATGTACTGTTGGCTCATTTTGAAGGCATTTAATTGTGCTGTTCTATTGCACAAAAGACCTGTAGAGGTGTTGAGCAGACAAAGGGGGGTATTGTTGAGTTCAATCCAAGCGACTCCTTGAATAGTGTCTTCTATTTCAGATGGACAGACATACTGCTGATGCAGATCTGCAGAATGAGATAGACATTTCAAGACCATGCAGGAGTGTTCCATGGCTTACCTCATATGTGCGCTTCAGGAGCATCGTCTAACTTGGACAACATAATTGTGAAGGCCTCAGTAGCTTTGTCGTAACATTGCATGCCACACAGCGCTGTATATTTCAACTGATATCCAATGTGAGACGGAGGATTGAGTTTGGTGACCTATTCATCGCCCAAGTCAACATGGGATACAAAAATGTAGACACCACTGTACCTTTTGCACGTCAAGGAGCACATCCTCCCACAGCATTTTACCTAACTTTGCCTTGCTGCGATTTGCAAAGACAGCATCAGATGCAGAATTCAGGCTGATCACTGTTGAGTAAAAGTCAATGGCCCTGTCATAATCACTTGCAGTGAGGGCAGTATCTCCATTGGTAAGAAAGAGCATGTTGCATTCTTGCTTGGAGGCTGAGTAAAATGCAGGTGAGGATTATAACCTCAGGTGACATCACTGAAGACTTGCTAGTGGACCAGTCAAGGCAGCTGGCTTTCATTGTTCTGTCAATGCTGTCCATCATAGATTTGTATGATTCGAGTACTTCATCAACTTTGCCTGCAGAAAGGAAAGCCTGGCACTGTTTCTGGTGTGCAGTGAGCCACAATGATTTGAGATCCCAGCTGAAGAGCTGGACAAGGGACTCAGTTATGAAAAGCATTGCGTATGCATCACCTTAACACACCATGACCAAGTCCTCATATATTTTATGAATGGGCCATTTAGATGAGAAAGCGCTGGAGTCGATAGCAGCAGTGAGGTAGCCCATGGCTTCATCATGACGTGTGTCATTCAAAGCTTTGAGTCCCAGTTGAACACGTAGATATGCCTAATGTGCGAGTTGCAAAAATGAATATTCATGACCCAGCGCGGATGATATGATACTTACTTGCACAACATGACACATGAGAATATCGGTATTTGGACAACCAGTAGCGAGCTCTTTAAGGAGCAGGTTTGCCTTGTCATGTTGATCTGCATTGAAGAGCACGATGGCCTGGAATACATGAGAAAGTGGAGAGTATGCAATGTAAATGTAACATACCTTGATCATGAGCAGGAAATGAATGGTTTCTGAATCTTGGTCTGTGTACATTGATGCAACATCAAATGCTACCCTTGCATCCAGGACATGCCCTGTTCCACAAAGGGCAATACCCTTGGAGATATAGCCTATCAATGAGGGCTGAATGCTGATGGACTATGTTATCACTGAGTTAGCCTTTCATAATGGCAATGATGGGTCAGTGAATCTTACCTTGATTGCATCCTGAAGGGAATGGTCCCAATCATGTTTTCAGGCCATCACGAATGAGTGATGGACATAGGAAGTATGGTTGTTCACATTGGTGCTGATATCTTGTGTGAGTAGTCCTTCAGTGGTAGATAAGTCTCCAGTTATGCATGCCATGCAGGCTGTCATGGTGGCTAGAATCTGCATGAAACATGCTCAAATTGTGGTATATGAGTCAAGGATAGGAACATGCCTTTGAATTGATGTTGTTAGGTACTGCCCACTCTGAGATCATCTTATTGGCACCTCCACTGAGGATGTGCTTGTTCACAGAGAAAGTGATGCATAACGTCCCAGATAAGTGCTTGAAGATGGCAACACTTCATTGATCTGAGAGCTGCCAGAGGTGGACATCATTGTCCCAAGATGTAGAGGTGATGAGTATGCCAGCAGGATTAAAGGCAATAACATTGACTTGATGAGTGTGACTGGTCCAGGGATCACCAACCTGCTGCCAGGTTGTTGTATCCCATTGGCGAATGGTAGAATTGTCCTTATTGCTGCTTGTGAGAAGGTGTGTGCCATCAGGTGTCCACACAAGTGACTCATTGCATTTTGTGTGACCCTTGAAGGATGTGATGTATTCCCTCATGCCCAAATTATAAATTTCGATGTAGTTGTATGTTAAGATGGCAAGAAGTTCTCCAGACAGCAAATACCAAATGCAGTTGACTTCACTACTGCACTGAATTGAATTTCCTTGCAGTTGCCAGGTTTTGGTGTTCCACAACTTTGTCATTTTGTCATGTGAACCAGTGACCAGTACTTTTCCATTGGGAGAAAAGTCCAGCATGGTAGTATAATGGGAGTGGGCTTTGATGGGTTGGGTGAGCGGTTCTCCAGTTTCTCCATGCCAGACGATGACCTCTCCTATGTCATCACTGCTTGCTATCAATTGACCATCTCATGATACAACCAATCCCACCACTGCACTGTGATGTCCCTCCATCTTCTTCAACACAACACCTGTCTTCAAGTCCCACAGCCAAAGTGTGTTGTCATTTGAGGATGTAACCATCTGTTATTTATCAGGGAAAACTGCAATGGCCCTTACCCAGTGTTCATGACCCTTGAACTCTCATAGGGGCACAGTGATTGGAATGGGCTTCAACATTTTGCTAGAGGTTGACAGCATTGAGCACGGTTGAAGTGGACTTTTGAGGGGTGTCTTTCTCTACAATGTGTTACATGTGAGATTGCAGTATACGTTTTTCAAAAACTTGGCCTCACTACCTTGACCAGCACATTTACACCCTAATTAGGTCAAGGGATGTGATGTGTCACTCTAGCCCACCTGGGTAACACCATATATGGTACATATTAGTAACAATTATGACATACCATACCTGTTACTAAGTAGGGGTGAAATCATATGCTGCAGCACTTCAGCAATAGCCACAGCACTCAGCAGTGACTTCATAGAACTACAGAGGGACTGGTACCATAAATAATAGGGTAGATATGATTAGATCTCATCTAATCTGGTCACATGCCTTTTAGACTCCATGCAATCAATGCTGCTGTGGTCATGCAATTACGCCCACCATGTCCATACTGTTTCCCACACTTGTGTTCCCTTCACACTCATCATTGTGGATGATGAGCACCATATTTCACTCATTTTTCTTTTTTCTTTTTGTGCCTTTGTGATGTCTATATCACCATTATGCCTGTCAACATTTGCGACATTCCCACACCTCTCAAAGCTTGAAGACTGGTCTATCTTTTGTTGTCCTCGTGCACATCCTCTGCCATGCCACCTCATGTGAAGTATCCTTGTGTATGTCCTCTGCCATGCTACCTTGTGTGAACTGACATGTGGCATAATATATAGGCATGTAGCTTGATCTCTTCCTCACTTGCTTCCTTTTCACTACCATCATGGGCTGCCGCAAGCAGAACATGTCAACCTCCTCATGCGTTACAATGTCTCTAGTTGATTCATCATTCAAGATTTGTACCACTACTACATCTCTCACAAAAATTTGCCAGGAGCAGCTATTAAGAAAGGTGAGGCACTGTCAAGAAACACAAGGTATATTGGTAGCTGTAGTTGCCTTCAAAATTTACTATCTTACAACACAGAAAATGTCCAACACATGTGAGAGCTTATGGCCAAGGCCCAGTTGGAGGCAGGTCCTGACTTTGCTGAGCCTATGGACTTTGGTGATTGGGTGTTCAATGATGATGATGAAGACTACAACAATGAGGTGGAGCCAGGTGGTCCTTTGGTATCAGAATTTCTCAGGACATGTGCATGACAGCAGTAAGCATTGGTGTTTGTCTATTGTTAAGTTATCATTCACATTCTCTACAGAGACCCTGATATTCATAGACACCATGACATACAATCTCAAACACAGCATCATCAATGGGCTCACACTGCCTGGCAAGAGCAGCTTCCTGCACTTGTTGACAACTACCTTGCTTGGAAGCACTCTCATTTACAAGAGGATCACAACAACCCTGCACCTCATTCTATATTTCATGTTACTGCAGTCAGGATTTCAGGTAAGTGTACAATGGATGTATGTTATGGTCTTCCTACTAATTAGCTTTCTAGAATATACCCCTTCTATTGCTATCCAGCAATGTGTCGACAAGCCTGCCAACTCATTCCTTCTGCATATAGGATTTCTTGGATGCTCTCTGCTTCAGCCTACCATCGCTATTTGGTTAGAATGCTTGGAACTTTACCATCAGATCTGATGATTCCAATCCTCATTTAGCATTCAAGTGTTTATGAAAGTCTTATGCACCTTACACAATGTATGTTTATCCATTATTATATTAATTATTCATTCACACAACACAGGTGACTTATTTGCCACAACTGCATGAACAATTTTCAATAGTGTTTGATGTCTATGTTAAGGTTGTGTGCTCAAGGGGGTCATATCACAAGGGCTTGGCCTCAGCTCATATGCTGTGCCCCTTTCCCAAGTATGTGCCCTTAATTTCTTGGGGCTAGAACAGTCATCCGGAGTTTCTGGGATTTGACTAGGGTGGACAATGGACATCCAGATCTGAAATGTGAGATACATCTGATGGACATCCAGATGTTATTTGGATAAGCAGATAAGGCTAATCCAGACAAAGTCCGGACTAGAAACTAACAGGGGATAGACTACCCTAAGGTAGAGCCAGAGATGTAGTCTAGGATACAATCCTAAGACTCAGAATATGACAAGAGACTTGGCTCAAGTCCGGAAGATACAGGAATGAGCAGGAACTAAGATGATATTTGAACTCAAGTATTTCTGAGAGTTACAGGAGGTTTATATACTGTAGGTATCATATAGGAATCAGTCAGCAAACACAATGGCTATGTACAAAGCATATGCGAAGTCTATTAGTAAGTAAGACAGATCACCAATAATGCATATTGGAAATGAAATGTATGTAACAGATCAATAATCAGAAGGGAAACATAGTTAACTGGAGTCCAGAGACAGGGGAAGTCTAAATGGGGTTGGGCACTGATATAGGGTTTGGATTCCAGAAGGAAGATAAAGATAGATCAGATCATTGGAGATCTGGATATCTGGAGAAGTAGATTTAGAGTTGAGGGTCCAGAATGGCATATGACAGTCTACTTGAATATTCTATGATGTGTGCACCTGTGCATTGATCAGTTACTTGACAGGGACCACAATAATTGGCTGATGTCTGACATGTGTCCATGCTGTACATTTGAGGTGAGTCTTAGAAAGTGTGTACGTCCATGATATTGTTACTGATGTGCATAACATGAAGCAACTGAATGAGCCAATTTTAATACCATGGTGCCTTTACTGCATGGATGGGAATTTCTCTGCCAAATGACTTGATGGCTCAGGAATGTCTGACCAACGTATATTCCACAGTTGCTACTTCATCTCTCAGGCCAATGTTGAGCACTTCAAGGATGATGCACATAATCATTCTGCACTGCAAACAACAGTATCTTGCACCAAGAACTGGACAGATGCCAAAGCTGTCAAAGAAAATAAGGTTATGGTATTTGATCAGATGGGAATCTTTCTTGTCGCCTGCTGTCATGGGTTCATTGAATGTGTCATGGAGATGGCGCATAGTGGTGAGCTGTATGTTGATATTTCATGGCTATATTCTTTTTCCTTCAATTTATTATTAACAGTGCAAAATATGGACTTACTGCTGTCAATAAAGTGCTTGATGTATGCAGAAATGACCAAGCAATTGATCATGACATTGTGTGTCCATCAAGGAAAACTGTCACTACTAGCTCAATTGGACGCCAAGCCAAGGAATTACATCTACAACTTGTTGTCAATGTATTCCATGGGTTTTCCCACAATTGCCACTGTCAACTTGAAAACCATCCTTTGTATTTGACTGGCCTTGGCATTGAAGATTTAGAAACCTGTGAATGCATCTTTGCAAGCTCGAACAGTACTACACCATTGATATGGCACGCTTCACACTTTCACTGGGTTTAATTCCTTGATCTTCACTTCAACAAGTGGGACATGGATAAGTACCTTGAGCTAAGTATGAATCAGTATGCTACATTACATCTTGCTTAATGTTTCTAGGTCACTTTCTTTATAACAACTATATTCAAGCCCTGCAGATCATCGAGCAATGCAAGGAACTTGTTGATGTGGACTTTCTCAAATGGTGAGACGAGGAATCTGAGTACCTAGGCCAAGTGGCTACTGAGCCCATGGTGGATGCTATTGGTGTCACTTATGTTGAGCAGCTCAAGAAGTTGAAACTTGCAGAGTTTGTTTTTGGTGCCATAAGTTGTGGGATTTTCCTGATGTGGCATCCCTGGAGCGATGTACAGCAGTGTCACTTCAGTTCCATTCCTCACTTACATGCCTACCAACTTTACACATACCTCTGGTCTCAATGCAGCCACACATCATCATTTGAAGGCATTTGAAGCTGATTATGCTGCTGCACTTTGAAGATATGAGTTACAATTAAACATTGTTGCTGATTTTCAGCGCCAGCATGATATTCAGCAGTGCTGGACACCAGAATGTCCTGAGTATGCTATGGCTTTGAAGTACTTCCATGAACACCACTTTGTTCGTGTGGTGGAGGAATTGGAAGGATTAGTTGTGCAACATCTATTTGAACTGTCAAAGGCCAATCTCGCTGGTACAGGTAGGTGCACAATTCTTGGTGGCAGGGTTCACTAATATTTAATTCCCATAGGATATAAGATGTGCAAGTACATTTCCAAAGCCATCACACACTGTTTGGCAGCCATCTGCTCAGCATTGGAGAAGTACAATACACTTGCCCCAATCCAACATCCTTCTTGGCCAGTACTCAACTACTCCGAAGTTGTTAGATATGCAGCCCTTGGAGAATTTTCCCTTCTGAAGTACTCATGCTATGATGTACTTGTCAAACCTTGAACTGTTCCTGAGAATCGTGACATGGCTACAAAATATTTTAAGGTCACACAGGCACATGAGGAAATCTTGTGCCTTAATGTAGAGATTTGACAACTTGCTCATTGGATTGACCATGATGACAACAAGATTCTCAGTGCTATCAGTTTACTCATGACTAATGGCTCAGATCCCCTCCTAGTGGCCAAATTGAAGAATGTGTATGCCAAGTGCCACTGCATCAACAATATCCATCGCCAGCACCTTCACAAACTCTATCAACTTCCTCATTTTACTAGAGAATCACCACCACAGGCCTCCAATCAAATTGAACTTGAGGATGGATGTTGTCTAGATAGCACCCCAGGAGATGATGATGATGATGGTGATGACAAAGATATGATGAGGGAGGAGACATCACAATTAGGCAAACTGGTATCACATCTCATTACTTAGGTTCTTACTTAGTACATTTCTTGCATATGATATAACAATATATGTGGGTGGAGCTGAAATCTGTCGACATCAACATCTTCTGGTTTGAGGCCACTCCCAAGATCAGTAGGTGCAGATGGTGCAAGAATAGATGTGGATGGAGCTGAAGTCTGTCAACATCAATATCTTCTGGTTTGAGGATGCTCCCAAGATCAGTAGATGATGCAAGAATAGATGTGGATGGAGCTGGACATTGATATCTTCTGGTTTGAGGAGATGGTGCAAGAACAGATGTGGATGGAGCTGAAATCCATTACATAACATCAACATCTTCTTGAACACTCCTAGAATCAGAGTAGGTGCAGATGGCACAAGAATGTAGCACTAGGTAACTTACATCATTAGTAGCAACTTGCTCGGTTATGACATAATAATGTTGCTGTTGTTCATTGTCCATCTATTTCATCCTGATCTGGCACCAGTCTCTGCAATCAACATGTCTTCCCTCAGAGAAACTGCGCTTTCTTGTCCATCATGTCATCTGGATTACCTTGATCTATGAGGAGAAGTGGTATGCATTCAGTCAAATCATTATTCAATCCACCTTATCTACTTTAGAAAAATGTCTTTGAGCTCAAGATTGCTGCTTTGTTCATGTTTGATAAATTGTGTGGTGTCAGTTGCTTTCTGCCTACAATCACAACTGTGTTGTTGGCATCATCCCCAGTTGAGGAGCCTGAGCTTGCTGGCCTGCTCAAGATTCACAACATTTTCATTGAGGAGGTTGCACCTCTTGTTTGCCAGTGATGGTTCAGTTGGGATAAAGTTGAACTTCCCAGAGAAATGATGAAATGTAAGTGCCGATGAGGATAGCAACTACTATTTTGATATGTATACTACTGATGTCCATGTAGGAATTGCAAAGTTCAATACAAAATGTGCCACTCACACAGTGCAATCAACTCCAGTCCTATCTAACTCACTGTCATTTCCCAATCCTCTAAGCACAGGGTACTGTTGTAAGGAATGAGATTCCTCCAGGTGTAGATCACCCATATTTCGACTCATGACAATTGGTACAGTGCACAACTCACTAGCTATGACTTTCTCGCAAAACATGCCAGAGGCACGATGCTTTCCCACACTATGTGATGTATTCCTGTGCACGCACTTAGTGCACTCTTCCCATGCTTGATCACCCTTTGTCATGCAGCATCCCAGCACATCCATCCATTGTCCAACCAGTCCCCTGGTGCATCCCTTTTCATTTATTCTTGATATCAGACCATTTTTAGCATCATACCATACATTATTTCATCATGGACCCTTACTTTACATCATGTTACATACATAGAGCGCTCCCTATTCACTTCCGAGCCTTGGGAGTGCGCCTAGGCACAGCTTACCTGTTGCCTAGGAAAAGTTTTCATACACCTACCAGCACCACCATCATGTCTAGTAGTGTCTAGCAGTCAGAATCCATCATCTTCAGTCAGCATCCATGAGTTGTTGCCCTAGTCACCAGTAACAGTCCATTATCACCATCAGTCACTATTCAGCAGTCTCAGCACACGTCCTCACGCCCACTACCAGTCTTTTATATGTCCACACACAGCACACACCTTATTCCCATGCTTCATGCTCCTACACACTCCATATTCCCCCACATGCACTTTCAGTGCTTCACCAGAGTTGACCTGGTGTCACCCAGTGGATTTGCTTTCCTTGCTTCCCCTAAGGGTCAAACATATCGCCTGGCACTGTCATATCCCACAATCTGGACCCATGTTCCATCATATTCCCACGCCTTCCAAGCCTACATCCGGACCCCACTTCATATCCAGCTCATTCCCAGATTCCCTTCTGCTGTGCTCCACACCTCAGCAGGATCGACTATGCTCCAGATTTACCCCTGAGCTCCAGACCATTGGATCTCCACTGCTAGTCTGATCCATACCCCCCTGTCCCATCCACCCTATGCACACTCCATCCAGCAAGACATCTGGACTTCACCTCATCTCAGATTCTGGACTATATCCACCTTCTCATATTCTGGTCCTGTATCCACCTTGTCTTCCAGATCCCCAGATCTCCAGACCTCCGGATATTAATGCTGGATGTCATATCCGCATATCCAGATCTCAGATCCGACCCTTATCTCATCTCAGATCCACATCTTATCCCCCTCCAACATCTCATCATTCAATCTGTCCACTCGTCTGGTCTGGTCCACAACTCATCCGAATCCACAACTAGCACTCATCTCTTTTTGGTAACCCCCTAACTCCGGTATTTCAGTTATCTGTATATCCGTCCTGCTCCCTTATCCGCTACCTATGTTTCATTTCCATTTCATGATTTGTGATCCATTTCTACTTACCAATAGACTATCCACATGCTTTGTACATAGCCTTGGACTCTGCTGATTGATCATTCCATTAGATACCTATAGTATATAACCTCCTGTAACTTTCTGTAGTACCTCAGTTTGAATATCATCTTAGTTCTACTCATTCCTGTCCTCCAGACTTGAGTACCTCTACTCTCATCACCCTCCAAGACTTAGGATTGATTCCTATAGTCTATCCGTATCTGCCTCTGTCTCCGACAGTCCATTACCATTAGTTTCTAGTCTGGAATTGTCCAGATTAGCCCTACGATACTTATCCTGCATCTGGAAGTCATCCAGATCCATTACGCTACTCATCTGACCTTCCGGACGTGTTAGTCTTGCCTTCCTGAAATAAGGGGCAATACTCGGGTAAGGGGCACAGCGCACAAGCTGAGGCCGAAGCCCTTCGGATCCAGTTATCCCTTGAGTACGACCTTAACACTGGACCTATTCCTGCCCTCTGTCTGATATCCTGCGCCTATCCCCATTTAGGCATCTCTGCCTTTCCAGCTTTCAGTTACCTCTTCTTCCATCTTGCTTATTGATCCTTGTACAAGTCTTCATCTCCGAGTTCATTTAGTTATGTTCCATCTTACTTACTAATGTGTTTCCACATGCTTGTACATAGCCTTGCTCCTTTGCTTACTGATCCCCTCAGATGTTGTCCAGTATATAACCCCTGTAGATACTCCTGTAGTTCCTCAGTTTGAATATCAACTTAGACTTGCCCAATCCTCTCTTGGACTTTGGTCCACCTAAGTCTGTCCTACCCATCAGGCCTAAGGATTGATTCCCTAGGCTGGAGCTCCACCTTTCCAGCACTTACCCTCTTTCTGGACTTAGGTCCAATCCCTGTCTCTCCAACTCTACCTTAGGGTAGTCTACCTCTGTTTGTTTCTACATCAGACAAAGTCCGATGTAGCCCCTATTCCTTCCAGACCTCCTGTCCCTTGGACATCCTATCCTCCTGTCCTTCAGACATCCTGCCCTCTGTACCTTCAGACATCCTGTCCTTTGTACCTCTGGACATCCTATCCTCCTGTCCTTTGGACATCCTGCCCTCTGTACCTTTGGACATCCTGCCCTCTGTACCTTTGGACATCCTGCCCTCTGTACCTTTGGACATCCTGCCCTCTGTACCTTTGGACATCCTGCCCTCTGTACCTTCGGACATCCTGTCCTTCATACCTCCGGACATCCTGTCCTCCTGTCCTCCTGTCCTTCTGTCCTCTGTCATCCTGTCCTCCTGCCCTCCTGTCCTCCTGTCCTCCTGTCCTCCTGTCCTCCTGTCCTCCTGTCCTCCTGTCCTCCTGTCCTCCTGTCCTCCTGTCCTCCTGTCCTCCTGTCCTCCTGTCCTCCAGACCTTCGGACCTCCTATCCTTCCATCCTGTTTCCTATAGAAGTATTACCTTGCAGTGGGAACTCTCCTGAGCACTTCCTGTGTTCCTCCGGAACTCTCCCGCGCTCCTCCAGAAGTCCTCCAGACTTTGTTGGACCATCATCAGACCTCATATGAAATGAAGGGCACATACTCGGGTAAGGGGCACAGTGTACAAGCTGAGGCCAAGCCCCTCTGAGTCAGTCTCTCTCCCCCTTGAGCAACATTGTTCTTAACAGGTGCACTTCGACCAACACCTAGAGAGTTAGTGGCCTTCCTCTCACCACCAGAGTGAGAGCCCCTCTTTCTTTCTTTTGCTCTGCAGTCTAGCAGAGTTGTTGAACCTTCACCATCTCCCTGATTCTCAACCTGTCATATCCCATATGCCAGACATAGATCCCATCATATTCCCACGCTTTCTGGACCTATTTCTGGACCCCATATCTGACTCATTCCTGGATCCCCTATCCTGTCCACCCTATGCACATTCCATCCAGTAAGACATCCAGACTTTACCTCCTCTTGGATTCCAGACTACATCCACCACCTCACATATCTCAGTCCTGTTTCTGCCCTGCCTTCTGGATCCCCAGATATTAACTGTACTATCTCTGGACTATTCCCACCCTCCATCTGAGATCCTTCACCTATCCCCATTTAGGCATCTCTGCCTTTCCAGTTCTCAGTTATCTCTGTTTCTGTCTTGCTGATTGATCCTTGTATGAGTCTTTATCTCTGAGTTCATTTAGTTATGTTCCATCTTACTTACTAATGTGTTTCCACATGCTTGTACATAGCCTTACTTTGTTGCTTACTGATCCTCTTGGATATTCTCTAGTATATAACCCCTGTACAACTCCTGTAGTTCCTTAGTCTGAATATCATCTTAGATCCTGTTCTACTTGCCCAATCTTCTCCTGGACTTCAGTCCATCTGAGTTTGTCCTTTTCCATAAGGCCTAGGGATGGATTCCCTAGGCTGGAATTCCGGACCTTCGGATTTGTCCCCTATGTCTCTGTCCCAAGTCTAGGGATTACTTCCCTAGACTGGAGTCTTGCCTTTTTGGCACTTACCCTCTCTCTGGACTTTGGTCCACTTCCTGTCTCTCCAACTCTACCTAAGGGTAGTCTACCTCTGTTTGCTTCTACATCAGACTTCATCCAATGTAGCCCCTATTCCTTCCAGACCTCCGGACGTCCTGTCCCTCATACCTCCAGGTGTCCTGTCCTTCAGATGTTCCATCCTCCTAACCCTTGGACATCCTGTCCTCCTGTCCTCCTGTCCTCTGGACCTCTGGACCTTCAGTCCTCCTGTCCTCCATACTCCAGACCTCCTATCCTTCCATCCTGTTTCCTGTAGAAGTATTACCTTGCAGTGGGAACTCTCCTGAGCACTTCCTGCATTCCTCCAGAACTCTCCCGCACTCCTCCGGAAGTCCTCCTGCACTCTCCACCAGAGTAGCCAGCCTCCAGAAGTCCTCCAGACTTCATCAGACCATCATTGGACCTCATATGAAATGAAGGGCACATACTTGGGTAAGGGGCACAGCGTACAAGCTGAGGCCAAGCCCCTCTGAGTCAGTCTCTCTCTCCCTTGAGCATAGTTCTTAACACAACCTCACAACAGTAGTGAAGTCTCATCATTTTCACTACTCAGTGCCACTAGTGCATCAACTTCCTGGAGCCCATTGTCAGGCACTCTAGATATAGATAACCTCACCTTTGACGACTTAAACTTCATGTCCACTCCCATATCACAACAGCGCAATCTCAGGACATCTTCAAAAAGTGATATTTCCAGAGGAGCTATTCTGGACAGTGTTGTGACAGTGAGGCATTTGATGCCACACATTACTGAGAAGGAGAGTCTGGATATTTCTCCTCCTCTTCCATTGATGTTGCGCATTGCTAAGATCAAGAGTCTGGATATTTCTCCTCCTCTTCCAATGGCACCTCCATTCATCATAGCAGCTCAGCCTGACCATCGCCAACAAGTCTCCACTGCGCCTGACCCCACTGTTCCTAACTCCAAGGCATGTTCCTGCTAATGACAAGCTTTCGTGCAAGTTTCTAACAGCACATTTCACCATGCTAGGTCACTGGCTGCTCAAAGTCTCATATCAACCATTGTCACACAGCCAATTCAGTACAGACGCAAACCACATTGCACTCTGTTCAAAATGGTCTTTCCATGACAAACCATATCTATCTTATGGCATCGGATCCACCTCTTGGTCAACATGTGGATTATGACCACATTAGTAACAAGATTAGTACTATTCTTTCAGGGATTCATTTTGACCATACCACATTGAGTGAAATCTGGTGCTGCATCTATCAGTTAGAGGGTTATGGTCCCCAAGGCTGGAGGGCTATTCTTGTGAAGGAGGACATTCCTGAAGACCAGCATGATTCTCTCATTAGTCTCATGACTTGTGCAACCCATCAATATTTTTCTTCTGGTGAGTTGTAAAATTTATCAGAGTTTTTTTAGTCAATACTGATTTATGTTAAAGCCCATGTTTTTTAGATGTGATTTGTGGCCCCACTGCTAACTCTGTTTGGTCATGGTACCTACTAGCTCAACCTCATGTAGTGATCAATTTTTTTAATATACTCGCTGCTGACTTTGCTTTACCCGAGTATAAAATGTTGTGCATCTCGCTCCATCTCCTGGGATATTCAGTGTCTCAAATTTCTGTGTGATGGTACCACATTCCACCAGAACAGTTTGGCATGTTCATCCTCACCTTACACAATCTCAGAAAGCTGAATGCCACTGCCGTCAACAAAAGCTGACAGATGACCTGAATGTCATGAAGGACTCATATGAGAGGCAGGCTTGTGATTTAGCTCAAAAACATGGCCAGTGAGCTATACTTATAAGTATTATTTGGGTTGCTGTTAATTTATTGCTATAGTTCACTGAAGTGGACAAGAAGTCAACTATTTTTGTGGAGTTGCATGCTGATGCAGAATAGACATGTCAATGCATGGAATGCATTCATGAAAGCAAAGCTTCAGGATGCTAATGATGGTAATTATTTTTTTGAGTAACCTAAGGATATTATCAACTGACTTGTACCTTAGGACTCAAGAAGGGGGAGCGCATTAAGCTGACAAAGTTCATCACAGAGAATAAAGCTAGTCTCCTGTGCGCTTATGGATGGCTCACAGTGGCAAAGAAGCAAGCTCACAATGCCCAGGTGCTCCAGGCTCATCAAGAAAAGAGAAGTGCTGCACGTGCTAATCCAAAGGCCATTTGGCATGACATGAATGCTGCATTCACATCCATGGATCACGAGGTAGGTGTTATATGTAGTCTTATAAAATGCCTTCACTCACTGCATGTGCCCCTCGTCATCTAGTGGACAGCACTCTGTGCTCATATGGGCATGCAAGGTTTCTATATTGCTGTGCATGGTGTAGGGAATGAGATTCCTCCAGGCATATATTGCCCACATTTCGACTTACAACGATTGGTACAGTGCATGACTCACTAGCTATGACTTTCCTGCAAAACATGCCAGAGGTGCAACACTTTCCTGCACTATGTGATGCATTCCCATGCACACGCTTAGCGCGCTCTTCCCACACTCAGTCACCTTATGTCATGCAGCATCCAGGAGCATCCATCCATCATCCAACCAGTCCCCTAGTGAGTCCTTTCTCATTTATTCTCATTATCAGACCATATTTAGCATCTGTTAAGAACCATGTTGCTCAAAGGAGAGAGAGACTGACTCAGAGGGGCTTGGCCTCAGCTCATATGCTGTGCCCCTTACCCAAGTATGTGCCCTTCATTTCATATGAGGTCCAATAATGGTCCAACAAAGTCCAGAGGACTTCTGGAGGCTGGCTACTCTGGTGGAGTGCTAGAGGACTTCTGGAGGAGCACAGGAAACATCTGGAGGAGCACAGGAGAGTAACAGAGGAATGCAGGAAGTGCTCAAGAGAGTTCCCACTGCAAGGTAATACTTCTACAGGAAACAGGATGGATGGACAGGAGGATGGAGGATAGAAGGACAGGATGTCCAGAGGTATGGAGGGCAGGATGTCCAAAAGTATGGAAGGAATAGGTGTTACAACCATGTATGCCCCTATTCATTTTCTCTTCCTTACTGTGTATTACATCACAAGCTGCATGATGCCACTGCTAGACTTATCCCTGACTCGTACCTTGTATTACATCACAATTGCCATTGCCATTGCTAGATGACCTATTCTTGCTATTGCTTATGCATCCCTTATCTCTGACTCATTCCATTCTCACGCCTGCCCTAAAGCACAGTAGTTCACTATAAATAGTCCTCCTGTATGCTTTAGTTCTTTACTTTAATCTTACTAGGTTTTACCTGGGATATCCTTCACTGGAGATCTCCAATCTCTTGTCATCTGAATCATACTTTAAGTTAGAAGCACTCCTTCTGACTTAGCTTACATCAAATGCTTGACTTATCGTCTTGCACAGAATCTCAACAGAGGTCCTAACTCTTATCAAGTTATCTGTCGTTAGAACTATCCTAGTTCATAACAATAGGGGCTACATCGGACGAAGTCCAATGTAGAAACAAACAGAGGTAGACTACCCTAAGGTAGAGTCAGAGGGACAGGGATTGGACCTAAGTCCGGAAAGAGGGGAAGTGCCAGAAAGGCAGAGCTCCAGCCTAGGGAATCAATCCCTAGGCCTGATGGATAGGACAGACTTAGGTGGACCAAAGTCTGAGAGAGGATTGGGCAAGTAGAGCAAAGTCTAAGATGATATTCAAACTCAGGAAACTACAGGAGTATCTACAGGGGTTATATACTGGAGAATATCTGAGGGGATCAGTAAGCAAAGGAGCAGGGCTATGTACAAGCATGTGGAAACACATTAGTAAGTAAGATGGAACATAACTCAATGAACTCAGAGATGAAGACTCATACAAGGATCAATATGCAAGATGGAACAGGAGGTAACCGAAAGCCAGAAAGGCAGTGATGCCTAAGTGGGGATAGGCACAGGATATCGGACAGAGGGTGGGAATAGGTCCGGAGTTAATATCCAGAGGTCCGGAGATCTGGGGATCCAGAAGATGAGGTGGATACAGGACTGGAATATGAGGAGGTGGATATAGTCCAGAATCCAAGATGAGGTGAAGTCCAGATGTCTTGCTGGATGGAGTGTGCATAGGGTGGATGGGACAGGAGGGTATGGATCAGGCTAGCAGTGGAGATCCAATGGTCTGGAGCTCAGGGGTAAATCCAGAGTGTAGTCAATCCTGCTGAGGTGTGGAGCACACAATGGAAGGGGATCTGGGAATGAGTTGGATATGAAGTGGGGTCCAGACATAGGCTCGGAAGGCATGGGAATATGATGGAATGTGAGTTCAGATTATGGGATATGACAGCATCATATGACACACTATTTTGTCATGGACCCTTTATTTATCTCACTTACATACTTAGAGCACTCCCTATTCACTTCCAAGCCCTGGGAGTGTGCCTAGGCACAGCTTACCTGTTGCCTAGGAAGTTTTCATACAACAACCACCATCATGTCACTTAGCATCCAGTAGTCATCATCTAGAGTTAGGATCTATCATCTTCAGTTAGCATGCATCAGTCGTCACCCTAGCCCTCAGCAACAGTCTATCATCATCAGTCTCCACTCAGCAGCCTCAGCACACGCCTTATTCCCATGCTTCGCGTTCCTACATGCTCCATATTCCCATGCATGCACCTTCAGCACACTTCACCAGAGTTGACCTGGTGTCACCCAGTGGATCTTGCTTTCCTTGCTTCCCTTAAGGGTCAAACATATTGCCTGGTGTATTTCAACCAACATTTAGATAGTCAGTAGGCTCCCCTCTCACCTCAGAGTGAGAGGCCTCTTTCTTTCTTTTGCTCTGCAAGCCAGCAGAGTTGTTGAACCTTCAGTGGGATTGAAGATCTCTCAGAGCCCAAAATATTTTTCACCAAGAAGGCACAGAAGTTTGTTTCAAGTGTCCTCAGAGTTGAACCTCAACATCTTGGCCTTAAGTTAGAAGCATTTGTGGTTGGCAAGCTCAGTATGTATTTTTTCAGCATCTCTTGATGAGTCTTTTGACCTGAGGCACACAGATGAACACGTAATAAGCAACAATTCATGCCCACTCAATAAGCTCATTGCTGAGTGCTGTGAATTGATTCAAGACAGACTTGGTAGGTTTTTGCTACTTTTTGACATTTAGTAGCTGAACAATGGCTTGTAGGATTTATTCTGCTTGAAAAGGATGACTTGCGCAAGGTAAAAATGAACTACAGGAATTACAAGTGTGCTATAGTCAAACACTGCAGTGTTGCGCTCATTAACTGGCTATTTTTGGGAGCAGTGCAGAACCCCAGCAACATTGGTGGCAGGAATCAGGTTCAAACTTTGTTGGATGCTCTTAAGTCTAATCAATGCAAATGGGTGTCTCTGTCAGAAGAGGAGCTTTTACAGTGCATGACAGACAATTGAGCCCACCAGGCACATGGTGAAGTTGTGTACATTCCAAGGAAGAGAAGAACTGCACCTGCTGCCAAATAAAGTGCTGAGGTGATAGTTGATATAAGCCAGTCAAGTTCAGATGAGAGTAGTGAATAGATGAATGATATATGAAAATTTTTAGTTAAATACATTATGAAATGTGAGTCAGAAAGTCTAATACAAGGAACTGCCAGGTGAATAGCAAGTACTACAGAGACAGTGCAAGAATAGATGTGGATGGAGCTAGAGTCCATTGACATCAATATCTTCTGGTTCAAGGACACTCCCAAGATCAGTAGATGATGTAAGAATAGATGTGGATGGAGCTGGAGTCCATTGACATTGAAGGTCTGAGGTCCAAAGTCTACAGGTTTAGTAGTCTTGCCTCTCTTATTATCCCCTGCTTGCAGGGGTCCATGCTGGTGAGATGTGATACCAGTGCAAATCTTGAATGACGAGTCAACAGGTGACATTGTATCCCCTGCTTGCAGCAGTCCATGCAGGTAAAAATGAAGAAAGTGAGAAAAAGATAAACTTACACACCTATTATGCACATCCCAGTTTGAAATTTCACTGAGATGTGGTACTGGTGCAAATCTTGAATGATGAGTTAACTAGAGACATTGTAATCTGTGAAGAGGTCATCATGTCCTGCTTGTGGCGGCCCATGATGGTGGTGAGAAGGACAAAAGTGAGGAAAAGATTGAGCTACACACCAATATATTGTGCTACATGTCAATCCACATGAGGTGGCATGGCAGAGGATGGGCATGAGGATGATGAAAGATAGACCGGTCTTGAAGCTTTGAGAGGTGTGGGAGTGTTGCAAATGTTGACAGGCATAATGGTGATATAGACATCACAAAAGCACAAAAAGAACAAAGTAAAACGAGTGAAATATGGTGCTCATCATTCACGATGATGAGCATGAAGGAAACACAAGTGTGGGAAACAGTGTGGACATGGCGGGTGTAATTGTGTGACCATGGCAGCATTGATTGCATGGAGTCTAAAAGGCATGTGACCAGATTAGATGAGATCTAATCATATCTGCCCTATTATCTATCTACCCTATTATCTATGGTACCGGTCCCTCTGTAGTTCTACGAAGTCACTGCTGAGTGCTGTGGCTATTGCTGAAGTGCTGCAGCATGTGATTTCGCCCCTACTTAGTAACAGGTATGGTATGTCATAATCGTTACTGATATGTACCATATATGGTGTTACCTAGGTGAAGAATCCATAGTAGTAACACAAAGATTTTAAACATGGCGATTGGCCTCGACCGACGCAAACAAACAGCAGCAATCCGACGACGCTTCTGACGCTCTCAAGTTACACAACAAACTTTCATGCCCATTCTCGAAGGTGGGCTTCATAGACAAAATGTCTTACTACTTCGAACACTGAGGGATGTACCTCGTACTGGTAAGTCCTTATATTATTTGTCACTCGATACCAAAAAAGTTTCATTAGCGCATAGGACGTTCCGAGTGCATACAGGAAGGCGCACGTTTACTGTTCTCGGCTTCGAGAGCTCAGCGGATGACACCTGTGCAGCCGTCATGACATTCTCACGTCAAATGCTTTCAAACGTTGTGAAGCAGCACGATCTGTGAGCCCCCTTCTGAGTACTGTACAAACCTCTATCCAGTTCACATAAAATTGCCTTGGCCCATGCATTCCAGACAGCTGCGGCCCGTTAACTCTGCGCCAAGCTTACGTTGAGCCTGCAAAATCTCGAGCTGAAAGGCGTGAATGTCAGGGATGTCGTCGTTAGTGGCAAATTTGCCAGCAACATCTTTTTTACGCGAAAGGTGAGTTTCTAGAAGTCAGCTGTCTTTTTCGTGCTCGGCTCCGAGCAGCACTGGATGAGTACAGCTCTGATGAGCGCACATTGCTCCATTTCCCCCCGCTGGAACTTTGTGCACAAGTCAGCACTTCAATATACCGATCGATTCACAGGGTTTAAATTCGATACAGACAATGCAGTGATGATTGCATGGGCTTCGATGCATCGGTTCCTCGCTGGTGATTATGATGACTATTCAGTAGACCTTTGTATCAAGTGGAGCATCGAGGATATCAGAGTATGAAGCGTCTTGCAGGTATGATTAGTCGTATGCTCTTCCTCGATATATTCAATCACAAGGACTCCCACTGTTAGTGGAGGAAGGTTGTCCATTGGGGTGGAGTCCACTGGTGGTCTGTGTACGAGAGTCAAGCGTATGAAACTGAACGACTAAGTAGTAGTTCCTTGTGGTTCTAGGTAGTAATGGTATATGAAACACAAATAGAGGCATAATGGACTATCTAAATTCTTGTCCCCACACTGGCTGTGCAGATAATCTAATAAAGACTCACAAGTCCTATCTCACGAAGAGGCGGACAATACATGATACATGCATACTAAGTAGTACTGATACATCACACTGATGAGAAGGAATTCGTCTCCACCGTCACCTCAATTGGTCGATATATGTGGCTAAAGCGTGACAATCAGTACTCTTTTATCGCCAGCAACGCAGCTACAGACCATGGCAGATCGAGTAAGATGCATCACATCATCGCCGGGATGTTTAAATATATTTTTCCGGGATCCCTGGAATTCCTCATCTTGGGAAGCCATAACGTTCAGCTCTGGACGATAGACACTGTAGCGCATGTGGACTTCAGAAGAATGGTCAGTTTCTAGTGGCGGGCTGCAAGTAGGATCGCGCATTCAGGAGTGCGAGGAATGAGTTGACGTATACTGAAAAGGAGCAGGTGGTCAGCACAACATTCTGAGAACGCTTTGGGTTATACATTTAGCCATTAAAAATTCAAAGCAGAGGAAAATGAAGTTGTGCGGCATCACTGCGCACTGCAAGGACCTCAGAGACGAGATGAGCAGTACAATCAGTGGAAGCTTACTGTAATCAAAACTGTCAGTGAACACATGCTGCATGAAATATGAGCCAAGATGTGGACTAGCCTGGAAGAAGGAATACCTCGTCAGACAACCCGTGTTGATAATGTAAGCCATGAGCTTTGCGATTATGAAATCGGTGCTGAGTACTCCATGTTAGTATTTCAGATCCCTCGAGGTGAACAGACCGCTCCTTACCTAGAGAATCCAGTACGAGAAGTGGCGAGGAGATAGCATAGCGATGATGCGATAACAAAATCGATAAAAGCAACTGTGCCCAGGGACATCAATGTCGCCCACTCGAGTGCAATCAGATCCGAGAACACACGACACTGATAGCTACTCGCTATAAGCAATTCGTATAGCTAGGGAACACGTTGTTTGACTCACACCGCCCAAATAAGGGCTGAAGTTGGATTACAATGATGAGCCGACCGCAAAAGTACAGAATTTTGAATTCTCACTGATGGCAACACCTGAAGAAATTTTCAAAACCGAGCAAAGAATACCAAATGACAAACTCACCTGAACCCAAAGTTACAATTACGCCCTAATATTGCATCATCAAAATCCATGCCATGATACGTGATCATCGATTTGAACCCACCACTACTATAGGGAGGACTCTAGATCGGCCCTTCCCAACTGGTACATTGCATCAGTCTCAGTAACCCGATGGCTCGATAGGGAACACCTACCTATCCATATGCGATGAAAGTACAGACTGCGAACCAATAAAAGCATCACATTAATCCTTCAATTTGTAGATGACAGTACGCTTCCAACTTACAGATGTACCCCGTAGATGATTATAACCTGTAATGGATCTGTGGGTGGATCGCAATGCATGGGAAAACCCACTTACATCGATAGCTACTTGAAGCTGCACGAGTCCATCAGTATCACAGTGGAGGTCGCACGGAGACCCCAACAAAACTCACTTTGAAGCTCCACACAATTTCTGTGAGTACACTCATGTCCGCGTAGTGGGCCACTAAATAATAATAGACACAGTGGGCTATTAAGAATAGGTGCAGAGTATCGAGTGTCCTAAAATTTCAGGTTAGGGCGTAAACTCGTAGCGCTCGACGATGGCAACTGGAGAGTATACATACCAAAGCCAGGCGACCTAATGTAACATCAACAAGTGAACTGAGAGGAGGAAGCATCGACACACGGCTAGCTTAAGGAACGATATCCCTGTGCCCCTGTGCGTCTGAAAGTAGAAGAAAGCTTGAATGTTACTCAGACCAAAGAGACTGTTCCGTGAGATATGTTAGGACGACAAGACTCGATGAAGCCCTAAGCTTCGTGAGTAGATAGGTCACTAACATTGCTGCCAAGGTGACCCCAATAAACAGTGCCCCAAATGTGTTCCCGAGTTGAAGTTGTGGGATGAGGACCTGCGCTGAGGAAGACATTAATGTTGGCTGGGGCTCAAGTCCATTCCAAGTAAAGCAACGTTTGCGCCGTACTATATATGCTGCAGCCACAGAAGGACACGAGATCGGTGAATGGCATCAATCTAGATCTGGTATATGATTCGGATTGTATAGCTATAGTGCTGATATATCAGTGGACACAGGTTCGTATCGTATTGATGCATTGGCCTTCAGAATCCCATATATATAACAAGATTAAGAAAACCAAGTCGCAATCCTGGTGATCCATTTAGTGGACACCAAATCTCGAGTCAGATTAGGAAGCAGGAACACACCTCGGCCGTTTGTATATATGACCGGTGGACGGCGGTGGTACAGACATGTCGGATGTCTGGTGGTCAATGAGCTATAATTCCCTCTGAATGACTTCCTCGGTGCAAGCGATGTACGATCTAGATGACAAGGTGTCGGTCAAGTACTTGCGGGTGTTTATGTCGAATAATTTCACGACTACCTTAGGGTTGGTTCATGGTAGCATGAAGCACAAACTTAGACCGCGAGAGTACAACCCATCAAAGCATGCCACGATCAACACGCTTCTTTGCTCGTATATGTGCTTGCCGGAGGAGATCAATCACTGCACCAATGTCCCACTGGCGTCCCGACAAAAGTATTCTCCTGAATAGCACTGCACAGTCCATCGCCATGATGCACTTGCTCATCATTTGATCGGTGACACAGCGATCTGTAATGACTCAGAGAACTTGAAAAGACCAGTGGTTCCGCAGTGGTTACGGTCTCACAGCGATTCTGTGGGAGGGACGGCCGAATGATGCACGAAGGCACGTATAATCTACTGAGTAGAAAACAGCAGATACGTATCACGTCCAACACGTGTTCAAGCTATTATATATAGACACCGTTGAACAAATCGTAGCGACTCGGATCACACGGTTTGTATACTGCCACTGTTCACTATGTACATAGTGCTGGACCAATTTCAGTTGCAATTTCTTTTATCTCAAGCCAGCTGTTAGATTCATCCTATTATGTGGACCTCTTTCAATTTCTGGCCTCCCGTGCCATCTCATCTGCTCGCCTTGCATGTCTGGTGATTGTTCGTAACCAAGCACTATCTCACACGAAGTATACGTTTAACGTTGAACCCTAGACTTTACGCTATTGTGCATTGTCACTAAGAGGGCTTAGTAGTAATCCTCAGTGCAACTGCTGTTCTCAACATCAATTTCACTCATCAAGGTTTCCATAGTCCCTGAAAACATCTAGCTCCACCAGTCTGATCTTGTGCAGCATCCAGTGCCCTCCACATCTAGCATGCTGGGATCACTGTTGTCGGCCGGATTTCACCAATCTGCAAACGTCTCCCGGGTTTTTGGAATGCTGTTGAACCAAGCTGGTAAATCCATCAGGTTCCATTGACCCATCACCCACCGAACACAAATCCTTGTTCGTCGTTTCGGTTGTCAGCCACTTGGAGCAGAGTCCCTCGCATGCTAATTGATCTATGCCGGTAATTTATCTGCATCCATCCAGCGCAGACCTGGATTCAGGTGCTATGTGACACTGTTTCGGCTGCTTTGTGCATGCCGGCCGTCCATCCGCTGACTTGTGCGATGGTAGCATCATCAACATTTAGTAAAATCCGAAAATGAAGGGGCGGTATGCAAAGCACGGAACGCCTTGACACAGTACATGTGATCCACCTCTGCAGCGAGCAACGTGCCACGTTTATTGGGGCAACCAGGCGGAAGCTGAACAAATAGACGATCCAACAGATGCTGGCCCGAAAAGCCAGAAAGCTCACAATGTGGATGGATGAAATGACACAGAATAGCTTGGGCGCAACCACTCTTGAGGCGGACTTCCGAATGCACACTTTGCAAACTTTGAGTAGTAGCTCAGTACCGGAGTAGCTAGGAAGGTCAGATCTTCCTGATACGTTACTTCCGGATAAGAAAACCAATGTAACCACAAGAGAATGATCAACTCCACAGAGAAAGGAGCGGTTGCGCGATAAGAGAGGAAGCGATGGAACATGCTACAGTGTTTGTACAGCAAACTCTCAAAATCTGCACGATCGAGAAAACGACATGGTCAGGGGGTCGATACGGCGCAACAGCCAAGCTTTGTACCTCTTGTACGCGACAAGGACTTCGCTCTTGTGCTTCAGGAAGTCCAGCTTCGTTTGGTGACTGAAGTCATCAGTGAAGCTCATATAGCATGAGCACCCACCCAGGCTAGTAGTCTGCGCCGGGCCCCAGAGATCGGTGTGCACGAGCTCGCCATAGGTACTTGCCCTGTTCTCGGTCTCTCTAGGGAATGGTTTGCATGCTGCCTTCGCCTTGGCACAGGCATCGCAGAATTCAGGGTGCGAGGTGGAGTCGAGCTCTACACCCTCAATAAGACCTTTTTTGCAGCTTCGGCGACCGTTATCTGTGAGACATGGCCCAGGACCCGATGCACCCTTGGCACCACTTCAATGACGTTCCCAGTCTTTCAGACCCGGTTTCCATGTTATGGGAAACTAGGCTGAAAGACCATCATCCCTGGGAGGGTCTCCCCCAGGTGCTACAATAGGTTCCTGCCCTTGCGAGGGTATTTAACTCAGGTTCGCGCAGAGGTTCTCGTGGTAAGTATAGTCTGTACCCTTTGCCCTTCGCTCACTGCCATGTATGGTAAGTTTACTAGATCTGCGCTCTTCTTCGTCGGTCCGCTGCCCTCTTTCAGCCTAGTTTCCCATAACATGGAAACCGGGTCTGAAAGACTGGGAACGTCATTGAAGTGGTGCCAAGGGTGAGAAATTAGTTGTAGGCAAAGATGCGAAGCAGCTGACACTTACCCTGGCCATAGGCTTCCCTGCATTGCCATTCTGGTCACTCTGACATATTGTAAGTGCGACAGCGCTACCACAGCCAGTGCAGTCAACAGCCAGACCAATGCTGGTCATGCGCCACAGTATGCCGGGAATATTGGGCAATCGAAGGGCGGGACTGAATGGTGTGGCGCCCACAGTTCAAGTATAGGTCAATGAAGGAGGCGGCGGGAAAACAAGAGGTGGTGCGTAACGAGGGAGGCGGCGGCGCGGGCAAACAAGAGAGTGTGGCAGGAGGGGCTGCAGGCGATGAGAAAGGTGGCGCGCAATAAGAAAGGTGGCGGGAAAACGAGAGAGGTGGCGCGCAATGAGAGAGGTAGGTGGCGCGCATGTGAGCAAGGCAAGAAGTGGTACTGCATGGAGTCGAAGGTGAGTTCTGTCGTGGCCCGTCAAACCCTGCCCGACTAATTGCAACTCAATGATCCGCAGCGGTTGATGACTCTGTGGGTTGAATACGACGTGGATCTTCCAGTAGTCTCGGACCACGCCAGTGTTTAGTGAGAGCCAGGTGAGTCGTGCAGTACATTTCCACTGCCCAGAGCCGGCTCTCACACTGCTAACCAAAACATGGCTATTGCAGATCGAATTTTGGCGATCGCCAGCAACACAGACAGGTTTAAAAGATGGCTCCTAGCCACTAGGGCTGAGGCTTTTTTAATTCGTGCGGTTACATCGTAATGCAGCATACTAACCACTGGGATCCACCACCTTCAGCTGCTTACACAATCACACTCCACTCGATGCTTTGGCATGTTCGAACGCAATGGAGATAACGCCTTGATCTTGACGTCGTCTGCAGCGATGTCCGACTCATTTCGCCGCAGTACAATGTTTCGAAGACGAGGTGAGTCGCGCTTTTAAGATTCGGTGAAAGAGCACGGTACTCAGACATCCATTTCAATGATTGGTCCATGATCCAAGGCAACATTCCGTTCGAAGGGTATGCCCAAGCAATATCATGCTATGCAACAAAGTCTTCTAGTCTAGTTTTTGATTCCCTTCTATACTGGCTACTCTTCACGAGAGCAGTTGGATGACCGTGGGCAGATTCATTTATATATGTTAGATACGTGTCTGCTGATTGCCCCAAAGACGACTAACGACGAGTTTGTTGGCTGTAGGATGCACATGAATCTTCCAGGGGCTTTACTCCACACTGAAGGGGCTTCGAAGATCTATCAGGCAAACGAGTACATGGTCGTTGTTACGCAAGTATACAGCAGATTGAGCATGAATACTGCTATCTTAGAACTCCCCTCCTTATCGGCATTGTGATGGTATCACCACAAACCTTCTTCTATTCGTCAAGCCAACCGTGTTCATGGGCTTGATGACATGGATATTAAGAACCTCCCCAGTAGGATATAAATTGGTGAATTTTGATTGATCGGGGAGCACAGGCAAGATCCGATTTCACTGGCCGGATATGGCTCTAAATACCTAGACATGCGGGTGCGGATAATATATGATGGGCAACAATTGACCACAATGTTCAATTGTTTGATTGTGTGCAATGGCGCAAGATCTAGGTATTGGTATTGATGAGCCGACAGGGTGGTGTATTCGGAAAAACAAGAATGTCAAAGGGGGCCTGGGCAGGGATGCTTTGATGTGATGCTAAGGATGAATATGAGTCTGGTCAACGGTCGAGAAAACATGAGCCTGTATCGCACATGCCGCAAGCGCGATGATCGGTTCTGTGCGATATAGCGCAGCAGCGGGGGAAATCGCAGCAATTGTCGATGAAAGAAAAGCGGTACTTCGCCCACAGGAAGTTGTTCGAACTTTTGTTGGCACTATGAAGAAAACCAGAAAAAGTGCACCTCGTTCACGGTCACGAGTCATGACACTCATTTCGTCCAAGTGACGAAGATTGCCCTTCGAGGATAGGCCCGACCAGCTCGTCAATTGGGCGATGTAAGATTAAAGAACGAATGTATGTATAGAAGGCGAAAAGACACATCATTGATGGCATGTCACGACATGTCTACATCTTGAGCGACGTCGGGTCGAGGTTCTCCTCGAGCTACTGAGTTAACCAGCTCCCTTCTCACTTCGACGCCGATCTGTAAATGCGGGTTAACGCGAATAACGTCCAGGAGAGCATCTTTTTGGTCAGGAGTAAGATCCGGTGAGTATCTATAAAAATCGGATTTAGATTTGTACCGATGCCAAATGTAACAACCTGACCTCTGGCAGAAGGCTAGCAGGCTTTGATGCCAGAGCACTGGAAGCTTTTGAGTGTCACCACGCCCACGGGCCTTGTAAGTGTTGGAAAGACGAATAAAATGGAACACCAAGGCATCAACAACTTTGTATGGGAGTTGGTACTTTTTATCAATCAGGACGCGAATGAATAGAGAGTTTGGTCCTGGAAGGAATGAGTTAGCCTGGAAATAGCGAAGAATGACACTGTACCCGTATAGTCCATGTTTGCTATTCGGAGTAGAGCTGCTGCTGAATGTAAAACAGGTACTTTCTTCTTAGCAACGACAGAAGCAATGATAGCGGCCTCTTTAAGGGTACAGCCGTTCTAGTAGGTGGAAGAAGTAATTAAGCATGGTCAAAAATGTATGTCCGATAACGCACCTCTAACATTGGAAACACGATACCCTTAAAGAATGCTGCGGGTTTGAATAGTGCGCGCTTCAGGCATTCGTAATATTGTACATTGAGCTTTTTATTACTCTGTATATCCTCCCGTATTGCATCCAGGAGGACGACGGAAAGAAATAGCTGAACCTGAGCAGGCTTCATCGTTGACACGAAAATCCGTGTTGCTGCTCTACACGCATGAGGACTCCAATTTTCGGGACGAGTGAGCGCTAATACTCTTGCCCATGCTGGGAGCGAGGGAATAACTTTGAAGAATTTTGGTAATGGCCCCGACTTATACCCGTGCAGGAAGATTGCGAGTCTGTAAGAGAGACGAAATTCAGTAAACGCCGTTGCGTGAGAGAGAATATACATGCTTTGAATAAGATTCTACGAGTCTAGGATCAAGACCGAGTGCCGGATCAGGATGTTCTTGATCTAGAAAACATGAGATAATAGCCTAAGCGACCAAGATTTGGACCGTACCCTGCTGCACCTTTTGCATGACATTGACACCATTGGTCTCCCCACTCTCCAATTTAGCGAAAATGATATCTGCTAATGTTCGGCGTTCACCAGAATTAGATGGCAGTAGTGCATCCAATGCTTGGATATCTCCAGAATCCAATTGCTAAGGGGGATGATGAGAGGCAAGCTAGACACATCAGAATGCACTGACAAACATATCCTCTGCATCACCGTTATCACTCATGTCATCATCGTCACTGTCCTCGTTCTCGTCATCCACGAATTGTACTCTGGGCTTGAAGTTCTCGCGTTCATCTTCATGTCGAGACTCATCCTCGTCCTCGGGTATATCGATCTCTTCTTGTTGATCCCTCGCGAGCTCAAAGATTCTCCTCGATATTTTTGAGTCAAGAACTACCTGTGCATTGCGCGATCAATCATTTTAACGGACATGATTGGAGTGTACACACCTCTGTGCTCTCTTCATCGTCGGAGGATTTCTGCCGCTTCGTGCGCTTCCCCGGTTGGGATACGCGACCATATTTCGCTTGTGCCTCATCGACATCTAGTTGTGCGTGAAGAGGGTCATGCCTTCGCTTCACCGATTTCTGTACTCGAGGCATGATGGAATGTAAGAGGTTTTATGAAAACATTATTTTCGGATGGGATATTGATTACCTAATAATCAGGGGGTAAATCAGGTAAGTGTTTTGATCTCCCTCGTCCAGACTCCGACACCTCCTGTTTCCGCAGTGGCGGCGCAGGCAAAAATCTGACCACTTATACTTCAGGCACGCCGCGCTTTGCAATTGTACTAGTCGCTTTTCATCTTCCCAGGATGTCGTCGTCTTCAGTTAAAGATGTAAGTCGTTGTACTATCTAATCTAGGATTTCTCTTCATTACTTCTACGTGTAATATGGCAAACATTTTATCGGGAAAAACTGTACTGACTGTCTTTTTCTCATCGATCAGTACCGCTGATGCATTTTTCTACTCATAGACCCAGACCCTGGATAAGAACGGCCAAGAAATCAAAAGCGTTGGCTTCCAACGCTTTGGGTTCGACTGCGAGGTGGCCCTTGATATCCTCCGATCACTGTATCTTCGATCGCACTATGTGGTCTCAGCTCCTGCATCCCAGGTTCAGGAGCTAGATGCTAAGGAAGAGGAAGGACACGGGTATTTGACGCAAGGCCCCAATTCCTACCAGTCTAAGTCAATCTTCCATCCAGACACACAGTCGATCTCGTACACAACCCTTTCCCGTTTCGCTCCAGTTAAGCTTTTACCTGCCTCATCTAGGAAGCGCGTTCTCGTCACTGGGGGTGCTGGTTTCGTGGGTTCTCATCTTGTCGATCGTCTCATGCTCTTAGGCCATGAGGTTACCGTCCTGGATAACTTCTTCACTGGTTCAAAGACCACCGTGAGTCACTGGGTTGGTCACCCAAACTTTGAATTAGTCCGTCATGATGTTGTGGAGCCATTCATGATCGAATGCGATCGTAAGCCTTTCGGCCTCGTGCGCTATTCGCTTCCTGGCTGATGACCGTGGAACCCCTAGAAATATACCATCTTGCTTGTCCCGCATCTCCTCCGCACTATCAGTTCAATGCAGTTAAAACCATCAAAACTTCTTTCATAGGCACGTTGAACATGCTTGGCTTGGCCAAGCGCACGAAGGCTAGGTTCCTTATTAGTAGTACATCTGGTACGGTTCTTTTCGGTATCGGGCATCTTATGTGCTCATTCCGCTTCAGAAGTCTATGGCGACCCTGAAGTCCATCCTCAACCGGAAGATTAGTGAGCCACGGTCATTTACCTCTGATTGTGTTTTTTATTATCTTGTAGCTGGGGTCACGTCAACCCGATAGGCCCTCGCGCCTGCTATGATGAAGGTAAACGTGTTGCGGAAACTCTCACGTATGGCTTCCATCATCAAGATGGCGTGGATGTTCGGGTTGCACGTATTTTCAACACTTACGGTTGGTCTTACACTCTTTGCCGTTTCTATTACTTAAGTGTCATCCCTTAGGTCCCCGAAGTTCGTTTCGCCACGTTTTAATCAATCACAAGGCTGATCTAAGGTTGATCTCACAGTGAACCCTCACGATGGTCGTGTGGTGTCCAACTTTATCGTCCAAGCCCTGCGCGGCGAGGATATGACCGTCTATGGTGACGGCAAGCAGACTCGTTCCTTCCAGTACATCCACGACCTCATCGACGGCCTGATTGCCCTCATGAACTCTGATGAGTCGCGCCCAGTCAACATCGGCAATGGCGATGAATTCACTATTGGTGAATTCGCAGAACTCGTTCGCGAGATCGTCGAGAAAGTGCAAAAAGAAGATGGTATCAAACTCGAGCGCCGCGTGCAGATTGTTTACAAGCCAATTCCAACTGACGATCCTCAGAAGAGGCGCCCTGATACGACTAGGGCAAAGAATAGCCTGGGATGGCAACCCCGTTGGTCAGTGCGGATGGGCTTGGAGGAGATGGTCCGATACTATAAGGCTCAGATATCAGAAGGGAGCATGTAAAATGGTACTCAACTCAGTATTCTCACAATGTTATTGTTGGGCTCTGTGTGGTCGATTCTGAACATTATGCATATAGTTGTACATGAGTAGTATGAGCGTACTCTGAACTTTTAGATGTGGATACATATATATCTGCCAAACACATTAAAGTAGTTGTGAATAATCCAAACGTCGTATGTGATCTGTGACAGCCTTAGTAGAAAAAAAATGAGAGTGAGTACTTTTGTACAGGCATCATGAGAAGTCATGACGGTAATAAAGCTTTCGTTATGACCCCCCTAGGCAGTTGAGCACTTTGTGTTACTACCTTCTGCATCGTTCCTCTAATAACGTGCTTGTCGACTGAGCTAGCATTGTAAGTCGTTCGGCGCATGCGACCATCCTGCGCGACCTCATCTGTGACTAGGCTTTCTTTGTCGCAGTTAAAGATCCCGCTACCGGACGTTCCGGAGAGCTGGGAACCTTGGGATGTGATTGTTTGTATCCCTTGTAGTTACGAGCAGCTTTGAGCTCGGAAGTGTCTGTAGTCTTATGAAGCACGGTAGGGTGAATCCGTAGAGCACGCGAACGTACCGATGTAACTGTTGCCATGCTTGTCTCCTTGGAACCAGTGAGCCTCCTTCTTCCGTTCAGAGTACCTTTGAGTAAAAGGGGTTAGTATGATGAAATCGGAGGGCGAACGCTGTAACTGACTTGCGCAACGGCCGACCATCTCTCCCAAGCGGGACAGTATGCTTGATTCAAATCCTTTGCGTAAAACGACAAATTTTCCAACTGGCTTTTCGCAACCTCGGTTTTTACACATGAAAACGAAAGGGGGAGAACGAGGATCCCTCTGGGCAATGGATGGAATGCCGACGAATTCCGCAAGCTTCGATAAAGCGACCTTCGACCGTTCTCGTATGGACAACTTTGGAGTAAGGAGGTCGGACCGTTGTACGAGGCTGTTGGGCAAGAAACTTTGAGAAGACCTGGTTAACTATCGAAGCGCTTCCAGGCAGGATGTTTAAGCAAGCTTTGGCACCTGCAAAAGTCATAAGGCAAGTCCCCATGTGCGATCATAGGCGCACCTACCCTTGACAACGTACAATCGAGGTCCATCTTCAGCGTTTATTAGTTGCTGTTTAAGGTTCTCTGCGTATTTCAGCGGAGCTATGGGACTTGCTTCTCCCTGTAGATATGTATCAACACCCGCTCATTCCCTCCAACCAGATTTACAGGATCAATACCTGAATAATAAGAACAGGGCAACAGATACTGGCAAGTTCTTGGGCTTCATAAGTGTACGCTTACATGACAGATGAGCTGGAAGCATAAACGGACGTCAATATAGCGCTCACGTTCATCATAATGTTAACAAGTTCTACAATCCTCAGGCGTTTTGTTGGAGGTGTGTATTTCTCCCAGTAGGCTATCAACTGTCATTGACTTAGCAATTGTGCTCCGACTGGTCAGAAATGACATACATCATCTTGAAGGTCTAGATTGTCACTCTGCACATGGCGTCGTCGGTTTGCCAATAACTTGCATGCTATGATGGGCGGCTTACCTCCCAGTCATGAAAGTCACAACTTCATTCCCTGCATGTTCAAACGAGTCGAGGTCGGGCGCGTAACACCACAATTGAAGGAGTTCGTCATAAGCGTGGAAGACCCATTGAAGTCTAGGAACAATTATCAGAAAACAAATAATCAAACACATACAAAGAAGGACATACTCTGTCGGAGGGGGGACGTCGCATAAAGTTAGACTCAGGACCTGCTCAGGCCACCTAGAAACTGACAGTCAGCTGGTAACCATCACGCATTGGAGGACATACACTGCAGCGAGTCTGAGAGCTGCATTAACAGAAATACACTCGAATGCCAATATATGTGCAGGAGGCAAGAGCAAAGCCTTAGATTCAAGTGTTAGAAACCGGGCTGTAAACTTCAATGAATGGATCACACCTGACAGACCATAGCAAGATCTGCTGCATCAACATAACTGTCATGCCATTGACTGGGTCTACATCGTGATCGTCCACAAGTCCGCTGGTCAAAAGCTATCAAGTTGTAGTCGCGGGAGAGTCTGGGATCATCAAAGTGCCTAATCAGCCAGCTTGAGTCCAGAAATAAAGGATGAAGGAGGATGCAAGTGGGGCGCTCTGGGTCAAAGCTGCCAACGTTCCCGTGGACGGAGTTCGTGATGTACCATATAGACACGTAGTCGTCCCTGGATGGGATATCGATGTAGGGCATACGGGAGAGGAGAACAAGAAATAGACCAACAACAAGGCACCCACAGGTTTACAAAACAGTTTTTATATATGAAAAAGGGTCCAACAGTAACGACCGCCCTCCCTAGAAGGCCCTGACGGCCTTGGGTCAAATGCGATCAAATTTCTCATTAGCCGAGTAGTAGCGTCAAGAGGACAAGCTAAAAATTATGGAACAAACTTGTACATACATAGATATTCAATATTCAATCCAGATGGCTGAGCGTCGAGCTGCATGATCGACGACGTCGCTGCCTTCAAATTATCAATTAAAAAGGATTACTTGCTTCCGTCTCCCTTGAATTATTGGCATTAATGCCCATCGATGCGTCTCTCAGGCTGAGGCGCTCCAATTTTAGTTATAATAATGACAACCTTCTTTACCCTCATACTTACTCACGGTCCGGGTCTCTCCAAGTCATTCCCAAGCCACAAGTACCCGTTGTCAAGAACACTCTTCCAAGAATTTTGATTGACGTTACGAACTACGTGTGCTCTCCACCTTCACGGGATGTCGCGGTAAGAATAAGATTGATAACCTCGGAATCTTCCTCTCCGTCTTGCTACCGCCCTTTTGTGCCTCCAGATATACTGGAGTCTTTTTTTTGGTTAGTCCCAGAATTCATTGGTTGAATGTCGAAATGAGAAGATCCCTCAAGCTGCTGAAGAGTTACAATTGCGATAGCTAACATTCGTTATCGCGTACGACATGCCGGAATCATTGCAGGCAAACGGAAGGGCTCAGGCTTCCTCCCAGCGTCTCAGTCCCTCTCACGTCTCCATCTCCTGAAGTAAATCACAGTATGCATGTAATAATCTGTGCTTGCCGCCGATAGTATAATCAGTGCCATGTTTTTCATTCCCGGAATGGCCAGGCCTAGAACATTGTCCGATGGGCAGGTAACCAGCTTCCGACAATCGCACACAAGCTCCGTTATGGAGTAAAGTTGCCTGCGGCTGCTATCTCCGCAGGGACAGCAGTTTGGCACCCGCACTCGAGAGTTTTATTGTGCTGAGGTCCGAGGATACTTTGTATCTGTAAATATGGCAAAGATAACAAAACACAGAACAAAAACATTCACAGATCCTCATTACCCCACTATACCTTCCAAGACTTGAACTACTCTCTGTTGTTTCTAGCAACACGGCAATGAGATTGGTCCACGTCTTCGTCACTGCTTCGATACTCACCTCTCTATCGGCTCGCAAATCAGAAGGGAACATAGTTGGTACTCCGAGGCCTTCCAGTGTAGACTGTTGCTTCTGCAAGAGACCGTCCCATGCGAAAAGCACGCGTTCCGCATCAAATTTTTGCAGCTCTTTCCGAAATGCATCGTTCAGCATCTGCCACGCAGGGTTAGAACG